>NC_140590.1:1694621738-1695089984 GCF_964204655.1 Triturus cristatus
CCCTTGTGAATTCCCATAGACGCCCAAGTTCACACCAGAACCTGGGCTTCTATGGGAATTCTCAAGGGCATATTATCAAGCCCATTATCGCCGTTTTAGCGGCAGTTTCCTGCCGCTAAAGCGGCGATAATGTTATCGCCGTTCCTTGATAATATTGCCCCTTAAGTCCTAAAATGCACGCTATTAGCAACAATCAGTCACACATAACATGGGGAATTCTGGGCGCTTACATTGATTTTGTATGTGAAAGTAGATACAGTATTCGAAACTGAGAGACCACAGTTTCCTGGAGTTCAACCGTGGTGATTCGACGTAGTGAGCAGGTTGCAAGGATGGTCTTTTCACTGTAGATGTTCTCATTATGCAAATGGTCCAACTTTTACACTTATCTGGAACAAAGGTGCCTGTAAGCAAGCAAGATTGCCCAGCACAGTGAAAGCCCCCTAAGGGCTCGGACCCTAGAATAGGACTCCCTGCCTCCCCACTATCTCTGTGATACTGATGGCAGCTCAAGCAGAGTGTCCAAAATACATGATTATCTGTGCTGGCATCCTTATCCCAGCTCAGCACAGGCTTTCACTGGTTTCAGTGACTTCATGAACTGCACCTGCAGGATCCTGTGGTGTATAAGAACACATTGCTTCCACAAAGCATTGGAACTGGTTTCCAATAAAGAGAAAAGTTTGACAATGCTGATTTCAGAAATGTTCCCTCACTTTGACCTCTGCGTGCAGGAAAGTCCCAGTTATTCAAGTAAGGTCTACTTTTCAGGGGTGAGGTAATAGAACACATGATGTCGTTATCATTATCAGTGTGCAGATCATTCAACTTGTGGCTGTATTCATATTCTGTGTTGTTTCTAATCATTATTTGAGCATGGTGGTGCAATGGATGAAATAGCAGTCTCAAAGAAAAGCAGTTGGATTTTTACTTTCATAATATATTCATGAATTTGCTGTAGAAGGTGAATAAAGTTGCAAAAAATAATTAGCACATTTATCTGCAACATGTTTCGGAATCAGCATGGGTTGCAGACATTTTCAGGTCCCAATTGCAGCTGGTCCAATTATTTGTGTTGTGTGTGGTAACCCCTGCAGCAACACCGATATGTGGTGATATTTATTACACTAATACATTCTTATCCTTGCAATGCCAGAAAATATACATTAAATATAACCCCTCTTCCGGCCAACCGCAATGGGGCCCCTTGTCTTTTTCGGCAGTGATAGATTGGCATGCCTCCATACACCCTGCCATTGATCTAAGACAGTGGTTCCCAACCTGTGGCGACTACTTAGAAAATTAAATAATATAAACCGATTAATAAAATGTATATAAATGAAGAAGCTAAATGTACAGTTGAAATTTTTAAAACGTACTGTCAATGTGAAGGAATTTGTAACTGGAGTCTTAAAATTAAACTACTATCCTCTGATTGAATTGTGGGAGCAGTTCAAGTGCATTAAGCAAAGTATCGTATGGACAATGTGTGGCCTCAATTGAATTTAGAATTTTATATGTGTTTGCAAATTAAATAAAATGTTTGATAATTTGTGTATTTGTTTGATGAATGCTTTTTTTCTATATTTTTTTGCTGTTCAAATCATTGGCAGTGCTTAGGCTGGTGTCGACGACTTCCAGTAATGAGTCGTGGAGGGGTCCCCGGATTCCAATAATGATTCAGTGCGGGGTCCCGGGTTCCAGTAATGATTAAGTGGGGGTCCACAGAAGTCAAAAGGTTGAGAACCACTCAGGGAGTCCTCTGTTGCCGAGAGGTTGGATACACGTGACAAATAGCTCGCATTACCCAGTGCATCAGTATACGGGTGGCGTGATTTCACCAGTCCACACGTGCCCATGCATACATGCACCACCCAGTTCTTGGAAGTACAGCAGCTGCTCTGCGTCTCTTCAGTATTTTGGTAAGAGTTGGG
This sequence comes from Triturus cristatus, assembly GCF_964204655.1. Classification (NCBI taxonomy): domain Eukaryota; kingdom Metazoa; phylum Chordata; class Amphibia; order Caudata; family Salamandridae; genus Triturus; species Triturus cristatus. The sequence continues at coordinate 1,694,623,673 of NC_140590.1, forward strand.
ATACCTGGTGGCCAACTTTCTATCATCACTCTACAGAAGATTCTGAACAAGGGGGGTCATTTGCACACATGCAAACCCTTTGTACATGCAAAGACATAAAACGTTTGTTGGGCGGGGTGGACTATTATTCACAGAGCACTTATTTGGGGTTCTATTCCAAACCACCTTACTCATAATGAGACTCACAATATTCTTTAAAAGACATTGTTCTAACAATACATTGCGCTTATTGAGTTTAATTACTGCCCTAGAATATTTTAGGTCCAACCACTCTACCACCTCCTCGAGTTAGCATTAACTGCTCACTATTGCAAATGTGGAAGAAACAAGTTACAAAACGAAAACTCTGCTATCCAAGTGGATAAAAAGGTATCTTAGGTCCAGAAACACTAATGGTAAACCACACTATCCACCACTGATGCTGCCCAGGGACCACCTATTGCCTCAGGAGTCACAAAAATTGATGTCAAAGTCATACGTAGAAATAGGCTCGATTTGTGATTTTAGGGCTAATAAAAACCTTGATAGAATTTGGTAGGCAAGCACCACCACTTGATGCGGCTCAATGGCTTTGTGTTGGCCATAGAACTAGAAAACGTAACGTCCAATCCTGAGTCTAAAACTTTACCTACATTTGCTGGTAAGAAGCCCAACATTGGAAATCTAGGCAGTGCTTCCAATGCTTTAGCATTTTTCTAAAAATGGTAGCCCCTTGGACTTGCCATCAGACTTCATGTAGTGGGCAAGTTGGAAAGGATGGAACCAGAAGACAGTTTCTTATACTGACTTGCTCGCCAAATCGTATGGACTTGGGCAATCACTTTTTAAATTTCTTTTTCCTCTGCTCTAACGGCCGAGCTGTTTGCTAGGGCCGGTTTTGACCGATTTTGTTACTGGGGGCCGATATTGCCAGCCCCCGGTAACACAAACGGCCCCAAGGGGCCCAAAACCGGCCCCACCCTTGTGGCCCACCGGGGAAATGCCCAGTGCCCACTACGGGCAGTCCGGCCCTGGCAGCAAGTTGTCTTGCTGCATTGCGTTGCGTGAGAGAATGATAAATCTGGCCCTTTATGTTTACATCTCAGCAGAGACCTGAAGGGGCCCTGGCGATGAACATGCCTCAGGAACTGCTGAATATTGAAGGGAATGGATTTTGGGCCAGTGAGCGCACTGATGATAAAACCTAAACAAATATGGGCCAGGCTGCTCCTTGCCTGCTTGAATGCTTCCTTACCAGAAAGAATAACTTTCAGTTACAAACATTAGTGAAAAATGCAGATGCAAAATCTGAAAACTCAGAGGATAAACTTCTTTTTCTGATGCATGATTCTTGCATTCCGTGTCCTTCATATAACTCCAACTCTGAGCTTTGCAAAACCCCTTATACCTTTTAAAGACTCAGAACCACATCAATGTAACAGGAATAGAAGCCAAACCGAAACATAACCCTACTGCACTGTCCTTTTTGCAGATGTTCAACCCGCATGCAAATGTTACTGTGGGTGAGTGCTCGTCTGGTGGGCACGGCTGGGGGCGTTCAGTTAAAATAACTCTCTCAGCCTACTCAAAGTCTGGGACGCGTCACAGAAAGCATAGAAATGAGGAATCGCGAAATCAGCCAACGCGTCTTTGCTCCCACAAAGGTATTGAGCTCATCTGGAATTTGAATTACTTTTATACATTTTCTTCACATAGATAAAAGAATGAGCAACCTGATAGAGAATGAAATCCCACATATTAGGAACTAAGGCAGGAGCCCCTCATTTTCATGGGAAAGGATCTTAAATACTTTGAAGAATAGCTGCAGAAGCTTCTCTGCTGAGCTAACAGGAATCTAACTTCCCCTCTCACAGCTGCCAGAGTGAAAACGAGGCTTGGCTCTCACAGGCGAGAAGTCCTGCCCATCTTAGTATAACCCAGAAGCACATTGTAAATGTGTTTCAAAACAAAATGGCGTCACTCTAATTGGCGTAACACTATTTGTACAGTACTCGGGGACACGCCTAGGGTTGAGGGTGCACAGTAGTGGTGATGTGCCAGTCTCACACCGAGGGATGTTAGCTGAGTCTTACGAGTTGCTCTGTGTCAGCCCCAATGGAATACAAACTTTAAAGGGGTCTCACCCCTCAAATTCCTCAAAGGACCCAAATACCATACAGTGGTTTTATTCCGTGCCCTTTTAATAGCACGATAGACTTTAGTGGAGTTCACATTTACAACAGTTTCATTCCGGACCAGTGTCAAGGGTGCCAGAGGCTCTGAATGCGACTCATAGCTAGGTGTGCAGTGTAATTCCTGCTGCCCAAACCTGAGGAGATAGTCGATCGCCAACATCCATTCATTCATTCAGTGGTCCCTCCTTAGAAAAAATGTGTGACAGATTTAAGCTTCCAAGCCCGTCAAACCCTTGCCTTCCATGTGTCGAATACATGAATGCAGCAATAAATGGTACTCCATGTGCCCATTCCATCCTTGGCCTCTTTGGTATAATCTTACATATGCAACTCAGAACCTCCCTCTCTCTAGGCCTAACATATACAATATTACATCTAGCACTGTGCAGTATGTTTTTACTTCTAGACCTTGGTTTTGCAAACCATCGTTATTGAGTGTGACAGTCAAGTTAGGTCACCAGAAGCACAACTCAAAGAACGCAGTCAATTGTTGTATGAAAACCCAGAGCTAGAAGTGTCGATTTTAGAGTAACAATTGTTTTCTGACAGCCCTAGTTTCCATGTATTAAATGTACCCAATCAAATGTAGAGCATTAGACAAACATTTGGTATGAGCAGTTTGAATACATTTTGTTTTCCTTCTTCAACAAAGGTTCTTCTTGACTTGGTATTTTGTACCTTGTTACATATTGTGCTAATGTGTCCTTCTTTTACTCATCTTGCCATTAGAACTGTATGTTTACAGTAGGGACATGAAGGGCCCATGTCCTTAAACCTGTCTGTTGAGCTGCTGACCACTGAAGGCGATAGCTAGTTCGGTTTGTCATGAATGTCCAATGCATGGGTTTGGAACACCTTGTCTGTTTCAATGCTCTCTTATCTGAATGGGATCTCGTTCTAAAGCTACACCAATGAGTAGCTGCAAGGTTAGGAGGTGCACAAGCTACAATCTGTGCCCTTAAGCAGGATGATTTTCTCTCCCCTTCACCCAATCCACAGCTAGGAACTCAACAGCAAGTTATCACAGACCCAGAAGCATTTTTGACATGAAAGCTAAAAGACTTACTCAGAAAACCAAACCTAAATATAGCTCTGCAACAGGACCTTCTTTCTGCAGAGGCATCAACTTGCATGCAAATTTTAGGAGCAATCTTTCCTAATGTTGCCAGCAGCTGTGCAGGGACTGGGGTGGGGTTGGGCTACAGCAGTAATAATGCTTGTTTAGTGCTGACGGATGACTCGTTTATGATACCATTTCTCGGACCAACAAGCATGTGTATTATCTCATTCTAGACCACAGCTATTTCAGGAGGAACATCTCACCCTAGTTCCCAAATTTGCTTCCTTCCTTGCTTCCGAAGAAACAGTAGCCACTATCATGTGCCTGAGTTAAAGCTTTCGGCAGGCTCTTCTTGGCAATGGGCCAGGAGGCACTTAATTAATAAGTATGTTCCTCATTCCATGTTAGGCCTTTAGTTACAGCCACAGCCTCACATCTCATTTCAGGGCTCAATCCTCTTTGCAGCTCTCAGTTATGGTCTGGTTGGCACCAGCGTGCAGACCCCTTTCCTTTTTAGGTCTCGCCTGAGCCAGCGCTTTAGCGCTGCTCTCGCGAGAGCTTTTGTAAATGGGGGATCTGGAAGTGCAAACGAGTGCTTTCAGGCCTCCAAATACAGTGCATGTGCCCCGGGCGCGCGCACCATTTGGCAGCCTGCACACCATTTGCTTTCAGTTTCGCGGCCGCTTTGATGTTTGATCGCGATCACTTTCACTTTTCGCGGCCGCACGGCCGCTTGTTCTTTACATCCCAACAACTGGAACGGCGTCCAAGAAGCTGTACGAAGTACACACACGAGCTTTCTCCCTGTCAGTACCCATCGTGTCCTCGGCGCACACACACACACATATGACCCTCTCCTTACTAGCACTCGGAGTCTCACGTGCAGATACACACATTGAGCCCCTCGGTACAATGTCTCCCACTCCTTTGTCGCATACGAGACCCTCCGTGTGCCTGTCCCCGAGATCCCTCTGCAACTCCCCTACTGCACACCCCTGGTGCACACTGCTGAGTGTGTCCTCCCTTCTGCAATGCCTGCCAGGCGCCCTCTGCTAGGGCTCCCAGTAGACACCACCTCCCCACAGAGGAACTAAGCATGTTTGGTGGGAGTTCTGCAGAGCACAGCTCGATGCCTCGTGGCGGAGAGTCAATGCTCAACAGACACTTGAAACCGAAGTGACACTAGCGGGGAAGTCTGGGAAGTTACACTTTCTATGAGTGCGGGGAGTACCATGTCAGTTCTACCCCCGTGGAGAATCGCGGGGCAGAAACCACGCTGCCCCTGTGCACAGAAACCGTGCAGCCCGGGTGTACAGCAAATATGCTGCCCAGGTGTATAGAACCCATGTTGGCCCACAATGTGCACAGAAGCCATGCTCTCTGGCTGTAATGACATTGCGTTGTCTTCGTGTAAAGATGCCATGCTGCCCCGGCGTAGGACAGGCATCGTCCTGTCCTAGGTGCATGTAAACAGTTCATGCTTCTGATGTAAACACACATACTGAAATGCCGTGCCGCCATTCTACAAACCGCTTTAAAACACACTCTCTTCCCCCGGCACAAAGGCAGCATCTTACATGTATTAAATACACCATGCTGCTATTGTAAACATACCATGCCCCGACCATTGTAAATACAACATGCTGCTATTGTAAACACACCTTGCTGACACCGGTACACACACTGTGCTGCTGGTCTAAACGCACCAAGCTCACACAGGTAGACACACACTGCTGACGGTGTATAAATACCACAGGCCAGCATAAAGATACTATGCCGCGAAAGTTCATGCTAACCGAGGCATAAAACAACTATATAACCAGTGTAAATACCCCATGCTGCCCTGGTGTCAAGACTCCCTGCTGCATCTGTGAAGTCACCACTCAGCCCGGGTGTAAAGTCTGTGCCAGCGGTGTGAAGACCACGCCCTTTGGCATGCAGGCACTATCACAATCTCACCTTGCACCCACATGTAGTGGCCACAGGCAGCAGACGCAGCATTTTACCACTGCGAGTTATCTCTGTCACACCCTTTCATGCTCCTCTTTGAAGATACCCCTGACCTCTGGTGTTTCTTGGGTGCTCCCGTTCCTGAACCGCTGACAAAACCACAGCCCATCTCCCCATGGCTTCTGAAGTCGAAGCAAAACTCCACAGTCTCTTCAGTGCACCTCTTCACGCACTCCACCGAACCACCCAGACAACCACTCTCCTTTTCTTCCCTCTGTGGCCCTGCCGGTTGTCAACAATGCAAGCTCTCCCCATACCCCTTCGCCTCCTTTGGACCTGCAGGCCTTACCACCAGGCCGTGTCTCATAGTCCCTCTCCTCCTTTCACCCTGCAGAGTATAACCGAGACCAGCTTCCTTATTCCCTCCCCTCCTTTCACCGTGCAGAATGTAACCCCAACATGTCCCTCTCCCCGTCTCACCTTTCACCCTCTTCTGATCACCTTTCACCTCCTTCCACTGTGCACCCCTGCGTCCCCGCTCCCCTCTCACCCGGCTAGTTGTCTCATCTCTCCTCCTCACCCACTGCCCTTTTCTCCCTCTCTTCTCCGGCATGGGGCTGGCCCGGGCGCACTTCGAGAAGCAGCCCCCGTCCAACCTCCGGAAGTCGAACTTCTTCCACTTCGTCCTGGCCCTGTACGACAGACAGGGGCAGCCGGTGGAGCTCGAGCGGACGACCTTTGTGGACTTAGTGGAGAAAGAGAAAGTAAGTGGCGGCCCGCGCCCACATTTCACTTCTGATTAAAGTGATGAAGGATGGCCCGGGCTCCGGCGCCGCTCTGAGCCCTAACGGGACTCCAGAGGCGTGCCACGTGCAGCTCACGCTCATTTGGCTTAAGGTTCGCGAGCGGGGCTTTTACCAAATTACCCTCAAAATATTGGCTGCTGTCGCCAGATTGAATTAAACCTCGCATTTCCGGCCATGCCAAAGTTGGTACCTGTTAGCTAAACCTGGAAGCACTTTCCAGCTCGAGAGGTGGGATCGGGGGCAGCGTGGGAGGTGTGTGACGCGTGTGTTAACCGGTGCCCTTCTTTTCACTTGTTTCCAAGAGCCAAACAGTGAGAAAACCAACAATGGGGTTCACTATGAACTGCAGCTGTTGTACAGTAATGGTAAGTTGTTGGCACGGGGGTGCAGGGCAGCCCCTGCTTCTCGCTGCCGGGGGCACGGGGCTGCGCACTAGTCACACACTGCCTGTAAACGCAAATCTTCTAATGGCACGGAACGAAAACAAAGCATAAGCGATCGATAAGGGCCCTGTTGTCGGTGGTGCCGAAGGCCGCTCTGTGAACGAGTAGGGACTATTCATTTCTGAATGACAAGTACATAACTGCCATCACCTATTTAGATGGGCTACTCGATATTTTTATGCCAAAATGCTTCTGTTTTAACCGTCCAGGCTTAAACAATTAATTGTCCCAATTTCTTCCAGCGTAAAGCCTGGAAGGAATTCAAGTGCCTTTGAAAAGGCAGTCTGGAAATCTGACATAAATATGGCTCGCCTTGACAAGCCCCTCTTGTGTAAGTGTCAAAAGAGTTCTACTTTGCTTCCATTGGCCGCTTGATTTACCGCTGTATGGGCAGCGTATGTTTAATATGGTCTTAATTAGGTGGTACAGTAATAGGTTAATAATGGAACATGTGTGACAAGCATCAGGTTCAGCCGCGTGCAGTGAAGGGGCAGACTCATAGACAGGCTTTCGGCGGGATCTGTCTCAGTTAATTTGGGGTGAACAAGGAAGACTGAAAGCCATCGTGGGGGTAATGGACTAATAACAGCGACCACAGAACTAAGGGGGAGGCAGGTGTCGTTAAGGCTTCCAAATACCCACTACCAACATTTAACAGTGGAGCGATATAAACCAGTTGTTGCATCTCTTGGCAACTTAACACCTTTTGCCGTACCCCTGAAATTAACAAGCATTTGCCCTGCAATAGGTCAAGCATTTATGCAAGTTAAACTATTGGCATTGTAAATGACAATGCATTTTATTTATGTTTCAAAAACAAAAAATAAATAAAAGGCATTGTCATTTACAATGCCAATACCTCAAACTCACGTAAATGCGAGACCTATTGCATTGCAAATGCTTGTTGGAGTCATGTTTTTATTCAGCAAAGCCATGCAAGTACACATCCCTGGTCAAAGCCTGCAATCAATTTCTGATCTCAGTTTACTAAACGAATACACAATCAAAAGTCTCAGGACATGTAAGATAGACAAATGCAAAGTTGTCAAGTTCCATCACAGGTGGGGGTGTCAGCGATTCAAGATGACATTATCTGTACCATGAGCTACTCAGTTGTACAACTCAAATGACATTAAACCTCAAGAGGGCCCAAATTGACCTCATGTATGGGAGGGTGGTTTCTCGTTTGGGATATTATGGAGCGGGTTAGTTGTATGGGGGAAAGGACTTAGCAAGCGGTAAAGGACAACAGAACATTTTGTAGCACATGCATTGTAAATACACAGGGAGTATTGAGGTGGTGCTCCTAACAACCATAATACAAAGCAGGAAAGATAGACCTCAGTGTAGAAGTTTTCATGTTATCATCCTGAGCATAGTTAAAGGTGTGCCCCCAGGAGGGAGGACAAGAGGGGTGGGGAAGAGAGGGCTTGACAAGCCCTCGCTGTAGAAAACCTTGCCATGTAACACAGGCCTGAACATCCAGGTACCCTGCTATCTCTTGCAACCTCTGGGTATCCTCAATGTGGAGGGATAGGCGGAGCAGATTGTCTTGGGCTTGGACACAAGAATGCCATGATAGGGTGACAACCATTCCTTAAGCTTTTAACATCATCAGATTTCACGGTAATCAATGCAACTTATGACATATAAGGACACATATAGATGAAGGGAAAATTCCCCTGTGCTGAGTTCTAGCATTCAGAGAACAAAGGGTATTATAGTAGTCAACATTTAAATGGACCATCACATCATTCAATAACAATGGTATTTCTAAAGGCAAGAAAGACCACTTTCAAGCACTATGGCCTGATGGGAAACATCCTTTACCACGCAACCATTACAACGCGGTATGGTTACATCGTGGTTTTTACAACGAAAGTCGTTACACCGACTTGCACTGGAGGGCGCTCTAGACTAAGGAATAGTGTGAATTACTATTCCAACACCTTCCCTACTGTACGTAGACTGGAGTTGGAATAGTAATTCACACTATTCCTAAATCCAGCGCCCTCCAACGCAAGTCGATGTAACGACTTGCGTTGTCAAAACCGCGATGTAACATACCGCGTTGTGATGGTACGCGTTGTACCATCATACATCCTGGCCTGATACGTAAGCAGTAACCAGGGATGTGACAAAATGCAGAAGCTCACGCAGTGGGGGTTATTGCTGCTAGGCAAGATTTCCTTGTTCATTCTGATCCTGCAGGTAGGAAATGCCCTCACTTCTGATCAAATATGTGAGTCTGGTCACTCAGGTGATGGATCAGTCTCTCACATCACGTCAGGACTATTATTTAGAGTTTTTTTGATTTTTTATTAATCTTTTATTAACAAAAATAAACTTGTTGGTCATTTTACATTTTGCACTTATAGATTTTACAGTGTTTCATCCATGGACTAACAGACATTATTATCATTCCAGGTGAAATTATTTAGAGTTTTTATCCCAAGACGGCAACTGCAAACTTTCTCAGGGACCAGGGAGGTTGAAAACTATCTGTTTAATGTCTCTGTTTCTTTTGTGTTAGAAGGATCTCTGTTGCAGGTCCCGAGCTCTCCTTGCCGAGGACCTCGGAACAAAAGAAACAGATGCAGGTAAGGTTACTGTCCTATCTCTATTATCGTACAGTCCTCCACCAAGTCTAATGTCTCTGTTTCTTTTATTCCCAAAGGATTTCTGTCCCAGTTCCAGAGAACTCCCCGCCGAGGATCTCGGAGCAAGAGAAACAGATGCATGTCTGTTCCCTGTCCTTTCTCTTTTATCGTATAGTCCTCCACCAAGTTATCACCAAGGTGATGGTGAATAGTGTGAGAAGTTGGCCTGATATGTAGTGCTCACTATTCTAGTGATCACTGTGTATCATTCCAAACGACCCTCATTGATGATTGGTTGCAAGTCAACCTTATAGACCAGCTATCCTAGTAGCGTGGATACGAGCAGTCTTAGGCTAAACTCTAGAGGGCGTGTTAAGCCAGCTGTTTACCATCACATATACCCCTTGAACACCAAGTGAAAGGACACCACACAAGTTGTTATGAAAATAAAGGATATTTATTTCTAACAAGACTACCCTGGCTCTTTATGAGTCAGGGAGCTAAGCACAATACAAAACTCTTAGGAAAATACTTCTGGTTGCACAATTTACACAAATGCCCGAGGGCACGAAACCATTACACTGCAAGTGGAAGGGGAGAGGTTAGAAAGTCTAAAGTTACTGATTCCGGAGTGATCCGATCAGGGGGACTAAACGAAAAAGGAACTGGACACTTGTAAAGCGAACCTGCGATGGAGCACCGAAATGCTCGTGTTACCTAGCCCAGAGGCTGCGGCTGTGGAAGGTTCGGCAAGATGTCGGAAGTCCTCGTTGTAGTCTCAGGAGCCTGAAAGAAGAGTTGCTGGCAGGCGACCAGTGTCGATATTCAGCGAGATCCAAGCCTGGATCGGTGATGAAGGAAACCTGAAAGCAGAGGGGACTCAGTTCTCAACCGCTAGCCAGCGATCGTGTGGGTACCAGGAGGGTACCGGCTGAAGTCACCTCGACCAGGTGAGTGGATGACGTCGGACTCGGCTGTTCCTCGGTCTAGGAGGCGCGGCGGCGACCAGGATGGAGGGCGAGCTGTCCCACGAAGGTGTCTGCTGTCGATGATGCTGGGCCCAGGAATGGGGCAGCGGATCTTGGCAGTGGCAAGCCCACGTGGTGGAGTCAAGATGGCGTCTGGAGTGGACTAGGAGAGTCCGTGGTACTCCCCTGTTGGAGGGGAGCAAGAGCCAGTCTGGGGCAACCAGACTAGTGATGAAACAATCGTGGTGCGTCGTGAAGAGGGCCACAAGCTGGTTGGCAAGTGGTCGAACAACGCGGTGAACAGCAAGGAGCGGAAGGGCCCCCACGCAGATCTCGGGGATGCTGGGGAGGCAGACTTCGATGCTGGAGCTGCTCAGGGTTAGGGCTTCTCAAACCCTAGGTGCACTCACTCGAGGGTCCCTCGGTGGGCGTGCTAGATAAGCGTCGTGCAGGTTCTGAAGATGGCCGGGCCCGCAGGTCTCGTCACACCTACGACTCTCAGCTGGGCTGATGAGGTAGGTAAAAGGTCAGAGATGGCAGGGACTCGGGTCTCGTCGAGCTGGGCAGTCTTGATCCGTAGGAGAGACTTACAGCAAACCGCAAGCGCTTAGGTGGTGCCTGCTGGTGCAGGGTGGCTACTCCTTAGCCACAAGGGAGAGTCTTCAGAAATAGTCAAGAGTTCCTTTCGCGGAAAGTAGTTCAAGATTCAGAGTTATCCGATTATCTGATTATCCAATTTGGGAAGGGGACTCGCTCCTACCTTTATTCTAAGAAAAGGGGTTGGCCCGTGACTAGGTTCTACCTATGGGTGGAGCCAGGAGGGGGGTGGTTACACCCCTATCCTTTGTCCGGCTTCGCGCCAGCTCAGGGGCTGGTGTGCCCCCGAAACTGGTTTGAGCCGGGCTATGCACAGTGAGCACCGGGGTGCCACTTGCAATCACCTTCCTTTCAGCCCTGCCTACCTGGGATACACAAACCCTGTCTGGGATGGTGCTAACACCGCCCTCGACAGGAAACCCTTTGTCCAAACTCCCTTCGCTGGAAGGTCTCCCAGCAGCAGGAGGTCAGACTTGTGTCTGGTGGCAGCATCCATTTTGTGATGCTGAGGCTTGAGTCAACTTTAACCGGGGTTCAAGGTTACTTCCATGTCGTGCCCCTCTAGAAGGGGGGAATGCTAACCCCGTCGCCAGAACTAGCGAGGGGTTCGTATTCCAATTCGTATGACACCTTACTCGACATGTGTAGGTGATGCGATGCCAAAGTTAGCAAATAACCGCAAGGATTATAATGCATTTAAAATAGTTGGCCCGCGTCACCATGGAACGGCCATTAGGACTTGGTTCCGCAAGCCGTCGACGGGCTCAGCTCGCGCCAGAGCACCATCCCACATGACTCCCTGCACTCTGCCTTCAGGATTGATAAGGCCTGCCATAGGAGTGACTGATAGGAATCCATGTGTCCATTTTAGGGTTAGGTGTAGGAATACTACACCTACAGCAACGGGTGATTACACCACGTGGCCCCAGCTGTCGTGCAGCCAGTTGTGTCAGATTTGGGCGGCCAGTCCAGGGGTGGCATAATACATGCTGCAGCCCCTGGTAGGCCCTGGGTACACTGATGCCCTGGATACCTGTGGTATGCTGAGACAGGGACTGACAAGGCGGCCCAGTTCCAATTAGTGGATGCACCTAATGTACATGTGTGTTAATTTCGAGAGAGAACAGCTAGGCTGGGGGTCTGATTGGCAGGCCCACAGCCGGAGGAAGTCGTAAACCAATGAAGCAAAAGCAAAAAATCTGGGTGATCATAGGATTGCAGACCCTACTCTCCTACATGACCCCCCCCCAAACTTTGGGACAATAAGCTAACCTTGACCAGGTGAGTCTTCTTGCTCTAAGTGGAAATACCTGGAGAGCCCATCTGCATTGCCATGATCAGTGCCAGGTCTATGCTCCACTGTGAAGTCCATCCCCTGTAGGGAAATGGACCACCTAAGTAGTTTGGGGTTTTCACCCTTCATTTGATTTAGCCACAAGAGGGGCTTATGGTCGGTCTGAATCTTGAAGTGAGTGCCAAACAAGTATGGCCTCAACTTCTTCAGGGCCCAAACCACAGCAAAGGCCTCCCTCTCAATAGCTGACCAATTCTTCTCTCTGGGGGTCAGCCTCCTGCTAATAAAAGCTATGGGCTGGTCATGACCATCAAAATTCAGTTGAGATAGAACAGCTCCCACACCCAGCTCCGAAGCGTCTGTTTGGACAATGAATGGTCTGGAGTAGTCTGGACTCTTTAGGATAGGTGCTGTGCACATGGCCTGCTTTAGGTCATCGAATGCCTTCTGACAGCTTGCTGTCCACTGAACTTTTTTTGGCATCTTTTTACTTGTCAGGTCGTTTAGCGGGGTCACAATGGATCCATAATTTCTGACAAATTTCCGGTAATAACCAGTCAGGCCCAAGAAAGATCGAACCTGAGTCTGGGTGGTTGGAGGAGCCCAGTCCTGGATGGCCTGTATTTTGCTCTCCAACGGTTGAACCTGACCCCCTCCTACAAGGTGGCCCAGGTATACAACCTGTGTCTGCCCTATCTGGCACTTAGTGGCCTTGATAGTGAGGCCTGCCCTTTGCAGGGCCTCTAACACTTTCCTCAGGTGGACCAGGTGATCCTCCCAGGTGGAGCTAAAGACAGCGATATCGTCCAGATACGCCGCGCAGAAGTCGTCCAACCCAGTGAGAACTCGATTCACCAGCCTTTGGAAGGTGGCAGGTGCATTTTTCAAACCAAAGGGCATTACCACGAACTGATAATGCCCACCCGGGGTAGAAAATGCTGTTTTGGGCTTGGCCTCCTCAGCTAACCTGATTTGCCAATACCCAGCTGTCAGGTCAAACGTACTTAAGTAGCTGGCCGAAGCCAACCGGTCGATAAGTTCGTCTGCCCTTGGTATTGGGTGGGCGTCAGTCTTAGTGACTGCATTGAGACCTCTGTAGTCAACGCAAAACCTCATCTCCTTCTTACCGCCCTGGGTGTGAGGTTTCGGCACGAGAACTACGGGACTAGCCCAGGGGCTGTCCGAGGGTTCAATGACTCCCAGCTCCAACATTTTCTGCACCTCCGTCTTGATGCAGTCTCTGATGTGATCAGGTTGCCGATAGATTTTACTCTTTACGGGTAGGGTAGACTGTCCCCAGTGTCGACCTCATGGGTACACCAATTGGTCTGACTGGGTGTCAGAGAGAACATATGTCGAAAGGATTGAAGAACCTGTTTACAATCCTTTTGTTGATGTCCAGAGAGGCTGCCACAAAAGACAACACCATCTACTGACCCATCGTCAGGGTTCTGAGAGAGCAGGTCCGGGAGAGGGTCACTCTCCTCCTCCTGTCCCTCATCTGTGGCCATGAGCAAGCCCATGCCCTCCCTGTCGACATATGCCTTGAGCCTGTTTACATGGATCACCCTGTGGGGGCTCCGGGGAGTTCCCAGGTCTACCAGGTAGGTGACCTCTCCCTTTTGCTCAATGATTGTGTGGGGCCCAGACCATTTGTCTTTGAGTGCTGCCGGGGCCACTGGCTCCAGCACCCACACCTTCTGTCCAGGCTGGTACACAGTCAGGACAGCCTTTTGGTCGTGCCAAGCTTTCTGTAATTCTTGGCTCGCCTCAAGGTTTTTAGACGCCTTTTCCATGTACTCCGCCATCCGCGAGCGGAGACCGAGTACATAGTCCACAATGTTCGATGCCGGCTTTCTGAGAGGTCTCTCCCATCCTTCCTTTACCAAACAAAGGGGTCCCCTTACAGGATGCCCGAACAGAAGCTCAAAAGGGCTGTAGCCAACCCCCTTCTGCGGGACCTCTCTGTAGGCGAACAAGAGGCAGGGTATCAGGACATCCCATCTCCGCCGAAGCTTTTCAGGTAGTCCGTGAATCATCCCTTTTAGGGTCCTGTTGAATCTCTCAACAAGCCCATTGCATTGTGGGTGATAGGGTGTAGTGAACTTGTAGTTGACACCACACTCCTTCCACATTGCAGTCAGATATCCCGACATGAAGTTTGCACCTCTGTCTGAGACGACCTCCTTAGGGAAGCCCACTCTGGAGAACACTCCAAGTAGGGCCCGTGCCACCACAGGTGCTGTAGTGGTCCTAAGTGGAATAGCTTCAGGATACCCAGTGGCGTGGTCCACCACCACCAGTATAAACTTGTGCCCTGATGCTGTCTGGGGTTCCATTGGTCCGACAATGTCGATCCCCACTCGTTCAAAGGGTACCCCCACCACCGGTAGTGGTATGAGGGGGGCCTTTGTCATGCCACCTGACTTACCACTGGCTTGGCAAGTGACACAGGAGCGGCAAAACTCCTTCGTATCCTCGGACATGTGGGGCCAGTGAAAGTGTGGAACAATTCTGTCCCAAGTCTTATTCTGGCCTAAGTGACCTGCAAGGGGAATCTCGTGGGCCAAGGTGAGAAGGAAACCTCTCAGAGACAAGGGGATGACCAGCCTCCTGGTCGCACCAGGTTTGGGGTCTCTTGCCTCGGAGTACAGGAGTCCATCGTCCCAGTACACTTTGTGGGTACCTGTGGCGTTCCCTGCAGCCTCAGCAGCAGCCTGCTGTCTGAGGGGTTCAAGGGAGGGGCAGTCTAACTGTGCCTTCCCCAGGTCTTCCCTGGAGGGTCCCCCTGAGCCCAGAAACTCAACCTGACCAGGTTCAAGCTCTTTCGGCTCAGTTTCCCTCAGTTCTTTAAGGTCAGCCTCCTCGGAGACTTGATCCACGACCTGGGGCAAGGGGGAAGGCGAAGCCTTACCCTTACTGCTCCTCTTCTTGGAAGGTGTCTGGTCCGTTCTTCCAGGATCCAGCACCTGTTCAGTGGGGCATCTTTTGGCCTGTGACCTGGTCACAGCAAGGACATGTGCTGGCAAGCCTAACATTTCCATGTGAGTTCTCTGCTCCACTTCTGACCATTGTGACGTTTCCAAATCATTGCCCAACAGACATTCTACGGGGAGGTCTGAACTAACCACAACCTTTTTCGGGCCACTTACCCCTCCCCAGGAGAAATCAACAACTGCCATACTGTGATTGGTAGTGACGTTGCTGGCATTGGTCACTAGGTAACTGGTACCTAGCATGATCTGTCCAGGGTCCACAAAGTTAGGCGTCACCATGGTGGCACTGGCACAAGTGTCCCTGTAGGCCTGAGCCACTTTTCCATTGATCAAAGGTGTCTGTCTGTATTTGCCCAAAGTATTGGGACTGGCATCAGGGGACATATCCATATCCCCTGTACAGACAAGGACGGCCTGAGTGAGCGTGCCGACTAAGTCGTCACACCCCTTGGTTCCCAAGGTTAACCCAACTAATGCCTTGGGAGGCGCACTACCACTGCTGACTGTACTAGGGGGTGCAGGTGCCTTAGGGGCTGCAGTGGTAGGAGTTTGCCCTCCTTTCTTGGTGCACTCACTAAACCAGTGAGTCTTACTTTTACAGTATTGGCACCACCTTTTTGACTGGCCTTCTTGAGTCTTCTTCTTCTGTGAAGCCTGACCCCCACCCTCTTTGGTTTGTTGGGGA
This sequence comes from Triturus cristatus, assembly GCF_964204655.1. Lineage (NCBI taxonomy): Eukaryota > Metazoa > Chordata > Amphibia > Caudata > Salamandridae > Triturus > Triturus cristatus. Next base: position 1,694,639,246 of record NC_140590.1, read on the forward strand.
CCTGTCGAAGACTTCTGGTCATTTTGTTCGTTCTTGTTACCCTTTTGGTCTGCTTTCTTCTGACCACCCTGGTTCTGGTTCTGCTTGACCCTTGTTCTGACCCATCTGTCTGCCTTCTTTCCCAATTCTTGGGGAGAGGTCAGATCCGAGTCGACAAGGTGCTGATGCAACAATTGGTTCTGACAGTTGTTTAAAATCTGTTCTCGCATGATAAGATTGTACAATCCTGTGTAATCAGTAACCTTGCTACCCAGTAACCAGCCTTCCAAAGCCTTAGTGGCACAATCAACAAAGTCAGTCCAATCCTGAGACTGAATTTTCTGGGTGTCCCGGAACAGCACCCGGTACTGTTCCGTGGTTAAGCCGAACCCATCAATCAGTGTGTTCTTCAGGACTTGGTAGTTGTTAGCATCCTCAGCTCTAGTAGTGAGGAGCTTGTCCCTTCCTTTACCTTCAAAGGAAAGCCACAGTATAGCTGCCCACTGACTTGGGGGGACGCACTGGACAGTGCAGGCCCTCTCCAAGGCAGTTATCCACTTGTGGATGTCGTCCCCTTGTTTAAAGGGGGGCACTATTTTACTCAGGTGTCTAGTGTCTATACCCCTGTCTTTCTCTCTATTGAGAATGCTGCCACCAGTGGGATCTAACCCACTTAATTTCTGCTCTCGGGCCAGGGCAAGTCTTTCTTTGGCGAGGGCAAGTTCTTCCCGCTCGATCCTCAGATTGACTTCCCTCATCTTCGCTTCATGCTCCCTTCTCTGAGGGGACGTCATTCCTCTCTGAGAAGATGCCTGAGAGACATGTGTATGAACCAATCTGCCAGAGCCTCCGGAGAGAGACCTAGCTCGTCCGTTCCCAAGGTTAGGCCTGCTCGAGCGTGGGCCCGGGGCTCCCCCAGTTCCATTCTCATGCCTGCTTAAGTTGGTCCTCGTAAGCCTGCCGACTACCACTGGACCTTTGTCTGCCTCGTCTCCTGATAACTCCCTCTCGTCCTCCTCCTCTGTGTGGAGGTCGAGGTCGGGGTCACCGAGGGTTCCCTCTAAGGGAGGCATGTTCCCATCTGCACTGGGGGGACCTGTGTTAGAGGACCTCCTAGCATCGTACGCCTCTAAGAGACCTATCAGAATTGCGATGGTAGGGTTAGAACCCTGGTTTAGCTTCCTGGAGGCACACAGTTGTCTCATCTCCTTGAAGCTAAGAGTTGCATATCGTGACACGACCTGTGGAGGGTCACTGACCACTAAGGGAGTCTGCGAGGACTCTCCGTGGACCGACATGCTTGTCTAGTGAGGTGTAAGTGATGCACCTACCTACACTATGTGTTTACCTACTGATCCCTTGCTAAGAGTTGTAGTCAGGGTGTGCTAAGCCCTGTTACACTACAACAGCCGGTTCAGTAGAACTCGGAGTATTCTAAGTTAAGTTATATGTACCTGGGTACTTATGTGATCTTTCACTGCGATATTCTTAGGATACGTGTGTGGTAAAACAACAGCAAGCTCAAATCCCAACCGCTGCTCACCAATGTGAGAAGTTGGCCTGATATGTAGTGCTCACTATTCTAGTGATCACTGTGTATCATTCCAAACGACCCTCATTGATGATTGGTTGTAAGTCAACCTTTTAGACCAGCTATCCTAGTAGCGTGGATACGAGCAGTCTTAGGCTAAACTCTAGAGGGCGTGTTAAGCCAGCTGTTTACCATCACATATACCCCTTGAACACCAAGTGAAAGGACACCACACAAGTTGTTATGAAAATAAAGGATATTTATTTCTAACAAGACTACCCTGGCTCTTTATGAGTCAGGGAGCTAAGCACAATACAAAACTCTTAGGAAAATACTTCTGGTTGCACAATTTACACAAATGCCCGAGGGCACGAAACCATTACACTGCAAGTGGAAGGGGAGAGGTTAGAAAGTCTAAAGTTACTGATTCCGGAGTGATCCGATCAGGGGGACTAAACGAAAAAGGAACTGGACACTTGTAAAGCGAACCTGCGATGGAGCACCGAAATGCTCGTGTTACCTAGCCCAGAGGCTGCGGCTGTGGAAGGTTCGGCAAGATGTCGGAAGTCCTCGTTGTAGTCTCAGGAGCCTGAAAGAAGAGTTGCTGGCAGGCGACCAGTGTCGATATTCAGCGAGATCCAAGCCTGGATCGGTGATGAAGGAAACCTGAAAGCAGAGGGGACTCAGTTCTCAACCGCTAGCCAGCGATCGTGTGGGTACCAGGAGGGTACCGGCTGAAGTCACCTCGACCAGGTGAGTGGATGACGTCGGACTCGGCTGTTCCTCGGTCTAGGAGGCGCGGCGGCGACCAGGATGGAGGGCGAGCTGTCCCACGAAGGTGTCTGCTGTCGATGATGCTGGGCCCAGGAATGGGGCAGCGGATCTTGGCAGTGGCAAGCCCACGTGGTGGAGTCAAGATGGCGTCTGGAGTGGACTAGGAGAGTCCGTGGTACTCCTCTGTTGGAGGGGAGCAAGAGCCAGTCTGGAGCAACCAGACTAGTGATGAAACAATCGTGGTGCGTCGTGAAGAGGGCCACAAGCCGGTCGGCAAGTGGTCGAACAACGCGGTGAACAGCAAGGAGCGGAAGGGCCCCCACGCAGATCTCGGGGATGCTGGGGAGGCAGACTTCGATGCTGGAGCTGCTCAGGGTTAGGGCTTCTCAAACCCTAGGTGCACTCACTCGAGGGTCCCTCGGTGGGCGTGCTAGATAAGCGTCGTGCAGGTTCTGAAGATGGCCGGTCCCGCAGGTCTCGTCACACCTACGACTCTCAGCTGGGCTGATGAGGTAGGTAAAAGGTCAGAGATGGCAGGGACTCGGGTCTCGTCGAGCTGGGCAGTCTTGATCCGTAGGAGAGACTTACAGCAAACCGCAAGCGCTTAGGTGGTGCCTGCTGGTGCAGGGTGGCTACTCCTTAGCCACAAGGGAGAGTCTTCAGAAATAGTCAAGAGTTCCTTTCGCGGAAAGTAGTTCAAGATTCAGAGTTATCCGATTATCTGATTATCCAATTTGGGAAGGGGACTCGCTCCTACCTTTATTCTAAGAAAAGGGGTTGGCCCGTGACTAGGTTCTACCTATGGGTGGAGCCAGGAGGGGGGTGGTTACACCCCTATCCTTTGTCCGGCTTCGCGCCAGCTCAGGGGCTGGTGTGCCCCCGAAACTGGTTTGAGCCGGGCTATGCACAGTGAGCACCGGGGTGCCACTTGCAATCACCTTCCTTTCAGCCCTGCCTACCTGGGATACACAAACCCTGTCTGGGATGGTGCTAACACCGCCCTCGACAGGAAACCCTTTGTCCAAACTCCCTTCGCTGGAAGGTCTCCCAGCAGCAGGAGGTCAGACTTGTGTCTGGTAGCAGCATCCATTTTGTGATGCTGAGGCTTGAGTCAACTTTAACCGGGGTTCAAGGTTACTTCCATGTCGTGCCCCTCTAGAAGGGGGGAATGCTAACCCCGTCGCCAGAACTAGCGAGGGGTTCGTATTCCAATTCGTATGACACCTTACTCGACATGTGTAGGTGATGCGTTGCCAAAGTTAGCAAATAACCGCAAGGATTATAATGCATTTAAAATAGTTGGCCCGCGTCACCATGGAACGGCTATTAGGACTTGGTTCCGCAAGCCGTCGACGGGCTCAGCTCGCGCCAGAGCACCATCCCACATGACTCCCTGCACTCTGCCTTCAGGATTGATAAGGCCTGCCATAGGAGTGACTGATAGGAATCCATGTGTCCATTTTAGGGTTAGGTGTAGGAATACTACACCTACAGCAACGGGGGATTACACCACGTGGCCCCAGCTGTCGTGCAGCCAGTTGTGTCAGATTTGGGCGGCCAGTCCAGGGGTGGCATAATACATGCTGCAGCCCCTGGTAGGCCCTGGGTACACCGATGCCCTGGATACCTGTGGTATGCTGAGACAGGGACTGACAAGGCGGCCCAGTTCCAATTAGTGGATGCACCTAATGTACATGTGTGTTAATTTCGAGAGAGAACAGCTAGGCTGGGGTTCTGATTGGCAGGCCCACAGCCGGAGGAAGTCGTAAACCAATGAAGCAAAAGCAAAAAATCTGGGTGATCATAGGATTGCAGACCCTACTCTCCTACAAATAGGTTAGGGGAAATTATTTGAAAACAACAATAAGGGAGGTAGAGGAGGTAAAAAAGGGACTCGTCCTCCAAAAGACAATTCTGAAAACCACTGAGAGTCACTCCGTGTTTTTAGATTTGTTTTTTAAACCCTACAGATGTTCGGGGAGGTAGAATAATTTCTTTAGAAAACCCTTGCCCACCAGGGTTTCCCCATGGTGGTATCCTTCATCATTGTGTTCTTACAGTTACGCTGCGGAAAGGGTGTGCTGTAGCCTACGAATAAGTGGGAGCACTGATAGTATTAAGACTAAACCAGTTGAAAGAAAAGGAGTGGGGGATTTGTATAGAGGGAACTAAAAATACCGGGTTAGTAGGTAATTTGCAATGTTTATTCGCACCTGTACCTGGTATGATTAAAAAATGGGGAAAGAGGAAACCCAATGGGAAGATGTCCCAAGGTTTCATTGGTCAACAGGTTTCAAGCCCTACCCCAAGGCTTTTCTTCGGGACCAAGGATATTTACTCCCTGATACCACTCCTGTAATCTTGAAGTTCACTGCATGCTCATCAAAAAATATAAAGTAACAGTCAAAATATACAGCACCTAATTGGTGTTATTTCTTGACGATCTGCAAGGGAACATGAAAGGAAAGAGTTAATAAATCATGGCACGGTGGCTATGTTGTATTGCATCCAGCTAGATGCATTCTAGTGTTTCACCGCTGATGTAAGACACTGTACACCCACCCACCACAGGCGTCACCAGTTAGGTGACCCTGTTAATAAAAGGGGCCGGGCGCACGTGCCCTGGGCCAGTGATCCACTACCCCACCCATGTGTCTGTCTCCGTCATTGCAGCGAGCATGAGGGCCTAGGGCCCACCGTCACAATGGCGACGAGGCGGGTGCCCTACCCCGCGTGTGCAGCCCCGCTCTGCGCATCGATTAACGGAAAATGAGGAGGGAGAGAGGAATGCCCCCAGTGAGGATACCCCCCCCTGTGGGAAGGCGCGACGCGCCGAGAAGCCTGCGGGGCGAGGCAGAGCCCGCAGCGTGTCCTGTGGTGACCGGGAGCCCACCCCGCACCAGCAGAGCCAGCAGCGCCGGAGAGAGAATGGCGATTATCGCAGCGGAGCCCACCCGCAATGGCAGCGATGTCCTGCCGTCACCCGCGACCTGTGTCCATCGAGAGAGCCCGGGCGTGAGCGGTGACTGGGAGCCCACCCCGCACCGAAGAAGAGCGGGCCTGCACGCCGCACCAGAGAGACAGGGAGGAAGTCGGGTGCCCACCCTGACCCCGTCGTGCATGATTGCCGTTGTCACCCCCTGCGTGGAAGTGCAGTAGGAGAAAGGCGGACCGACCGGAGCCCACCCGTGTCGGCCGCGACCCCGATGAAAGGAAGCCGACTTGACCGCACCCGCGTTGAAGGTGAGCGAGTGTGAGGCGAAGAAAGGACGCCTATGAACCGTGGCATGCATCTGCCGCGGACCCGCCAGAGCCCCAAATGAAGCGGAGCCCACCCGCGTCCAACGTGGGCAGTGTCCAGCAACAGCTCCTGCCCGTCCCATCCCGCGCAGCGTGTGAACGGTAAGAGGCTGCTGCTGCGGGAGTGAGAGGGAGAGAAAAGAACGCGTGTAGCCCGCAACGAAGCGGCGCCTGCCTCCTTCACACCCCCCCCCCCCCCAGGGCCCGAGCAACGAGAAGGCCGGGGGCGGGACAGATCACAGATCAAAGGCGCATCGTAGCGCGAATCTAATTGAAGCGTGAAGGGCGCGAGGTGCCCCAGGAGGAGACGTCTGCAGGCGGCCAGCGCTGGCAAGCAGTGAAGAAAGGCACAAAAGTAATGGCCCACAGCGCAACTGAAGTAATAAAGAGGAGCCTACCCGCAGGGAGAAGGAGCACTCTCTTCCCCCCCCCCCTCCAACTCGCACACACAGAAGAATGCCTCAACCTCTGCAGTTCCTGGAATTGCCTGTGCCCTCCTGCTTCCTAGTAAAAGAAATGTAAAGGACTCACCTGCTGCCTGGCCCCATGCCCTTCTCCTAGGTGTTCTGCTGGCTCCCACTCTGCACTGGCTGGGTGAAGCCTGAAAGTGGAAGAAGAACAAGGAAGAAAAGGTTTGCAGCAGAGAAGGTTGCTGCTGAATGGAAGAAAAGCACACCCTGCACTGCCATCTAGTGGCCGGAGGGCAGCATCGCACCAGCTGCAGGAAAAGAATGGAAAGGCTAGAGAAGAGGCAGCAAGGCACGTACTGCAAGGTCTGACCGATACGCGATGGAGAGCGCACGGGAACGCGACAGAGGCGCACAGGAATGCGCCAGAAGCACAGGAACGCGACAGAAGCGCAGGGAAGAAGAGACAGTGTGCCACAGGGATGCAGCGCTATCCCACAGCGACAAGGAGGAAGAAAGAAGAACGGTGTCAAGCCACATCCACCCCAGCAAGGACTGCGCTGTCGCCGCATCAAGTGGAGCGAACCCTCGAGCGAACTAAAGGACTCAGCGCAGATGTACCCCGGACGCGGAAGGTACACTGCAGCGCCTACAGGAGAGGAACCCACTGAAGAGGATGGGCGCAGCAAGTATCCAACACTAGCGGGCAAGGACGTCGAGCCACACCCAGTGGCGCCAAGAAGCCACCACATCAAGAGATCATGGTACAAGGAGCAACGCTACACTGAAGATGTACCACGACGGTACGAAGAGTAGCACGCGCCGGCGCCTGATAAGGCAGCGAACACAGGCAGTCACACGACGTGACACACCTCGTCAAGCCGACCAGCCACATGGTCGCACCACAGAAGCCGCGTCCTGTGAAGCGCATGAAGAGCGCAGTCGGATGCGCGTCAACGCCCCAGCGAAGCCCCGCAGTGGGCCGAAGGAAACAGTGTCCTTCCTCGCACTGCGTCAAGACGGAGTCGGCAGAGACCCAAGACAGCAAGAGAGGAGTCGCACACCACACGTGGCCGGCCGCCACGGCAACGGACACTCCTACAGCACAGCGACACGTAACCCGACATCACAGCGCACAGCAAGCAAGGAGCCTTTCACACAGAGTGAACAGTCCGGACAAGCACACTGGAAAACCAGAAGGAGCAGCCGCCGAGACGGCGCAAGCACGAAACTTCTTGAGGGAAGAGAAGAGGGATCCCGCAAAATCCCTGAGGATGGGTTTGGTGCCATGGGAAGCCCCCAAGAGGTACACGCAAGTCCTATCAACCGGACAGGCCTGCAATAGGCCGCAACAGAAAAGGAAGATCGTCACAAGAGAGACGCGACCGGTGCAATGTCCATGTGGAGCAACATGTGACAGGTGGCAGGACGCCACATCCAAAGAAGAGCCTGGTCAGAAGAGGGAGAAGAGCATGGCACAATGCCATTCCGCAAAGGAGGACAGAACAGTGGCATGACGCCGCAGGGCAGACGACCAACACAGGGGTGCACGATGGAACAGAGAAGAGCGACAGGACCAAGGACTCGCATCAGCACGCAGAAAGGTGTTCATCCACACAAGCCAGCCACCGGGGTGCAGAGACGTCACTGGAGACAGCTCCGCGGGAGGACCTACCGTAAGCCGCTAGCAAGCGCAATCTGCGTCCTGGCCCCACGCTTCGCAGTTTGACAGTCCTCTCACCTGTCACCGACTGCCTGGTATCGATAGCACCACACCTCGCAATGCACCTGCCTGAAGTCAACGAAGAGGTGGCACGAAGTCCATCAAGTCCTTCTCACTCCCTAAGGTCACCCAGACAGAAAATCACCGCCTGTCTGCCCACTGAAGAAAACTAACATCCTGTTACCACCTCCCAGGTGCATCATCAACAAGGAGCATCGCACCACCCGTGTGAATCCACACGCGCCCCGAACACCCGGAGCGCAACGAGGCGAATCACCCAGGAACAGTCTGTGCACCCCAGTCAACCTACAGCCTGCCGAAGTCGAGCACACCCGACCATTGGAAGAACCGCCCTTGTGGACTACACAAGACCTGGCCGTGGCCCTGTTGGGAGTTCTGCAGCGACCCCTAAGCATGGCCTACGCAACGGCCCGCACAGCCCACGCGGTCACGTGGCAGTCCAGGGGACAAGGGCCTCAACGGAGCTCCCGTGCGAAGGGAGTCCGAGTAGGAGAGATGTGTCGGTCACAGCTCCACGTCAGGTGAAGGAAACACGAAGGTCACGGCTGAAGACTGGTCACCCGCAAGATCACCAGAGGAAGGTGCAGAACCCTAGTCCAGACTGCGAGGATGCCCAGACAACGACACCACCCTCGGAGGCTACATGAGTGACTTGGCTGTGAGTCCGCTGGCAGTTCCTCAGCGACGCCTTCGCGCGGCTCCCACGAAGCCCCGCACGGTCCACACGGTCCCATGACAGCCAGCGAGTAAAGCCACCCAAGAGGCTCCAGTGGCAGAGGAGTCCAGGCAAGGGAGGCAGGTCGAGCGTCGATCAGCAGTCAGGAGTAAGGAGGTCACCGAGCACGTAATCCCCACAGGAAGGCCTCACCCACAGAGATCGTCTCTGACACCAAAGTGGATCTCACCACAGCTCCAGATGCATCAACACTGAACTTGTAGATATAGACTTCGACACCGCGAGACCAGGCCAGTCTAAAGAACACCACCAAAGCGACTGAAGGCATCCCGACCGGGCGGTCTGAGGCTCCAGCGCTGACTGGCTGACGGTCCATATAGACTCACTTGGTGTTTGTGTGTTACTTCTGTGTTTTATTACAGGTTGGACTTTTGTTTGGTTTTTCATTAAAGTTTGGGAGGGATGTTGCATCCAGCTGGATGCATTCTAGTGTTTCACCGCTGATGTAAGACACTGTACACCCACCCACCACAGGCGTCACCAGTCAGGTGACCCTGTTAATAAAAGGGGCCGGGCGCACGTGCCCTGGGCCACTGATCCACTACCCCACCCATGTGTCTGTCTCCGTCATTGCAGCGAGCATGAGGGCCTAGGGCCCACCGTCACATGTTGCACATGTTGTGCTACACCAGGGTGGACAATCGTGATATATTTTTCTGCTGAATTAGTGAGCACTTCTGACGATACTATTTCCGGGAGGTACAAGACACATATACATTCACATTCACAGACACACACCTATATATCTCTCTATTTGTCATGATTGACAAAACCAACATACATGTTACAAGCCTTTTTTAGGCATTATGAGTCCAAAACCGGGGAGGGGGACGCCTGCAGTCACACTCTGTATGAGGAAAATAAAAGGTATAGCGAGCGTAATTAACTTAAATGTGTTCACGGAGGAACAAGGGAAAGAAAATGGAGCCGTAGTGCTCACTAGATCAAGGCTACTCTACGTTCAGGGAACACGCCTGACCGTGGCTCCGAAAATGCCAGCAGGTTGTGCAGGAACAGATTAAAGTTGCGGAAGCCAGCTTGACGTCGGCGGCTTGTGTCTCTTAAAGACTAGGACGCCGACTGTCAGAAACTGACTGCCTGGAGTGGAACAACTTCCTGGTGTGCCTACCCAACGCAATGAGTTTGCATACTGTATATTAATCCAAGTTGAGGGATTGCCCCCGTTATATGTTATTGCAATTGGCGGAAACCTGGTCAGATGGTTGTAAAAGCTGTTGTTTTTTTTAAAAAGCGAACTGACATTTAAAAATAGCGGCGGCATATTTTAAAAATATATACATACATCAACCAATGTTCTTTCTAAAAAAGGGGACAGTAGTAGGAACGGATCTGTTATTATCAATCTTCATATAGCTATGAAAATATTTTTTGAAGAAAAATTTGAAATAGGTTCAATTTAAAAGCAGTAGAGGAACTGGTATGTCTTAGATTGGATTCAGGGCGTAATGTAATGTATTGTAACTAAGAAAAATTATTCGCAGGGTATCACGTGATTTGGCCCCAGGGAATATTCTCGTTCAGACCCCCTATGTGTGTCTTGAGCTTGAAAACCCATTGTTGCTCATTTTCAAACAAAATTGATTCTTGGCTTACTTGTTCAAGGATTACCCATTTTAAATCCCTTAAAGTATGCTCGTGTTCCAAGTAGTGTGCTGACATCTTTGTTGTGGCATGACTGTATCTCAGATTGCTGCAGTGTTCACATATTCTAGTTCTGACTTTACGTGTTATAGTACCTATGTAATGTAAATTACAAGGGCACGTGATCATGTACACTACTAGTTGGTAGTTGCAGTTAGTGAAACTTCGTAGTTCCCAGGTGAGATTGTTGTTGAATGTAACCATCTTAGTTGTTTTGGTGAGGTGGCAGACACTGCAACTACCACACGGGTGATGTCCATTTATTGGTGTAATGAAACCTTGATTAGCTCTTGTTTAATTGGTTATATGTGGTCATGTATGTACCAGCATGTCACGTAAGCTGCGTCCCCTCTTATGTGAGAACTTGGGTTTCGGAAATATTAGGGTCCCGCCATTCAGTGTTATCCAGTGCTTGTTTATAATCTTACTCACTTGTTAGGATCCACTACTTTACGTAGTGATGCATATTGTTATGTCTTATTTTGCTTTTGGAGGTGGGATTTCTAGTAATGCCTCCCTGTTATTGTTTCTGGCTCGTTTTATAGCCGTTAATACAATTTTGTGAGGGTAGTTACTTGCTTTTAACTTGGAGGCCAGGCCCTAAGCCTGTCTTTTGTAATTGCTCAGTTTTGTGCAGTTGCGTCTAAGTCTCAGAAATTGACCAAACGGCAAATTTTCCCTGAAATGCCTGGGATAAAAGCTATGAAAAGAAAGCAGGCAAATTTTGGCTGTAGGTTTGAAGTGCGTGGTCATTTTTTTGGGTTCCGTCTTCCGAGATGATGTTTAAGTCAAGGAATACTAGTTCTGTTTTTGAAAGGGTGTGTGTGAACTTCAGGAATTCATTTTGTCTGTTGAGCCATCTTAAACAATCCAAAGCTGTATCTTCATCACCCTGCCATATGACCAAAATGTCATCAATATAATGCTTCCATAGAGTTATGTGCGAGATGTATGGTTATGGGGACACAAGATTTTGTGTTTCACAAGGTGGTGCACATAGAGACCAGCTATACTAGGTACAAAGGTGCTGCCCATGCTGGTGCTGTGCTTTTGTAAATAAATGTTTCCTCAAATTAGAAGAATTTTTTAGTTAGTGCCCATTTACACCATTCCATGACTACATTACATGGTGTCTGATACTCCCACTCTACTTCAAAAAGTACAACCCACGATTATATCGAGGGTTTCAGTGTGCGGGAGACTTGTGTATGGACTCTCGATGTCTAGTCCTATTAATAGTTGTTTGTCAAGGTCTCTGTATGATTGGTCTTAGGAAGGCATCTGCAAATCTGGATAATGGTTCTAAATGTGTCTGAGATAGGCTCCATACTGGGACCTTTATCAAGATTTACAGACGCCTTCCTAAAACCAATCATTTAGAGTATGGACACGTATCTCAAAGACACAAAAGACGTGCTGAGACTAATACATAACATTACTTTCGACCTGAGAAACAACTATTAATAGAGCTAGACATTGAGAGCCTATACACAAGTCTCTCTAAGGTGGAACACCACTCCTTCCACTCCTGTACCATAGAAGTTAAAGAGGCAGCACTTCTGATTCAGTGGGCAAAGGAAATGTACGTTGTTTGTTGTGGGGGGCCATAATGTATATTAAGGTAAGTCTTCACCCTCCTCACAGTTATCTATCCTATACTTCTCTCTTGTAGATGTTGAATTTACTTCAATGTGCCTTTGTAATGTATGTCTTTGAGCATCTTGAGGCCTCAAGTAGACCAGGCCTGCCAATTGAGTGAGTGATGGCCTAGGTAGATTTTTGTATTCTTCCATATGGGTTCCTCGTCATATAGTAAGCCATTGATTCTCAATTGTTTTAGGGGGGTTCATTGAGTGTATGATGGGGTTGATGTCTTCTGTCACTGCACTGTGCTCTCTGTGCAGCATACTGAAGGTAGCAGCGAGTCTCAACAGTTCATTTTCCACAGTTACTCAGGTGGGTTTATGTCGCAAGAGAAGAGCATCTTAGCAAGGCAAGCCAGACGAAGGGCCTTAAAGCTTGAGGCCATGTGCAGCCCGAGGTCAGCTGCTGATGTGGGGCCATGCATGCAGTTTTGAAGCCTGCAGCCTAGGCCTTGCTGCATCCCAAACAAAGTGTTTGATGCTGTTGTATACTGTCTTCGGGATATCTCTGGGTACTTTCAGTGACAACATGATAAAGACATTGTTATGTCTTAGTGCTAAATTCATCTTTACTACGTGTACCCTTCCCCATGAAGAAAGTTGTATGTGAGACTATCTTTCAAAATCAGCAGACATCTTCAGTATCAGAGGGTGTAATATGTGCCGAACCATGCCCTTTAACTCTACCATTATCCCAGGGTCTTTGAGCCTGTTGGTGACCCATCGAAAGTTGTAATTGCAAACAAACATTCTTGTCACACACGATTCATGAGTTGACTCTCACTCTTGGACCAATTTACTTAGTGCCCTGAGAAGTCAGAGAACTTAGAGATTAAGAACATCAGCTCTGAGATTGATGATTCTGATGGCGTAACACTGAGTAGTACAACATCTGCATACTGAAATATTTTCTGCTGGCCTGTAGAGGTGGTAACATTTTGCATGGTCTCTTTTTGGTGTATAGCACTGCTAGGCCAATAGGAAAAGCAGTGGGGCAAGAGGACACCCGTGTCTAGTGCCACATTGAATGGAGAAGGGACAGACATAAATCCTTCACAGTTGATTTGTGCCACTAGGTTTAAGTAGAGCCATCTGACTATACCCATAAACCTCCTGCCTAGGACTGCTTGCCATAGTGTACAGAGCAGGTACTTTCATTGAACACCTTTTTAGTGTCCTATGTGAATGCCACCCTTTAATCTTGATCATTCCTCAATTGCCAGAAATGTGAGAGCTTGTCGCCTCCTGTGGAGGGCCTGGACCAAGCCCCACTTACATTTAGTTTGTTAGAAGTGGGTTCACACCCTTTAATCCACTGTTAAATCTTTGGCAAGTATTTTAACATCTTTGTTGAAAAGGAAGATGGGTCTGTAGCTGGAACTAATGAGTGTGTTTTGGGATGAATGAAATAACGAACCCGTAGAATTCAAGACATAGGGAACCCAGCCTCCTGACAACCCTAAATATTTTACGGAGCAATGATGTCACATTGTACTTATTAATTTAGTAAAATTCATTCGGGCGGCGGTCCTCCCCTGGTGCTCTATGTATCTGCTTATCTTTAATGACTTTTTCCCTTTCCAGTGCCAATGGGATGCTGGTAAGTGAAGCTCCCCAGGCAGTCAACCAGGATGCAAAGTGACCATTACAAGCTGCGAGAGTTGGTAACGCTATATGTAACGCAGCCGTGGATTATTTGTCTCCTTCCCCCATTTCTGCCTGTGGGATGCTGGTAAGTGAAGTCCCCAGGCAGTCCACTAACGTGGAAGTGAGAATGCCAAGCTGCAGGGGTCGTCGGCACTTTTTTAAATCTGACTTTGGGTAGCCTATCCCCATCTTCTGCACGAGTGAAGTCCAGAGGTGGTCCACCAGCATGCAAGTGAGCTACCCACTCTGCGGGTATCATTGGAGCTATGTAGTGCACTGGTGGGCAGTGGTCTCCATCAGTTGAGTTTGCAGACCAGTGTTTCTGTTTGGAATTTTGTACCTAGAAAGATTCATCTTCCTCAGTTTTGTATAGAGTTACACCACTCCTTGAGAGAGGCTGCCCTCCAAGATTTCACATCCAGAGATGCGCAGCAGCACTGAGCAAGGCGTAAAAATTGTAGTACATGTGCTGTGCACGCAGGAGACAAATATATTGTCACAATCTTTGGGATGCAGTAATATCCACATGTCCTGTAGGGCATGGTTGGACATCATGCCTGTCAGACTATTATTATCTTGACTATTGACTGTGTACGGTTTCCCTGATCTTCCAACTATGGGATCTATTGTCATGTTCCAGTCATCCCCCATCAGCACCCTCAAAACATCCAATTTCCCCAGAGTCCAGAAACTTTAAATTGCTTAATTGTTAGTCAACTGAGATCAAAAATTGAAAGCAGGCTTTGAACAGGTCTGTGTGTACTTGCATAACTCTGCTTGATGAAGAATTGATTCCAAAAAGGAAAGGGATGGTGTAGTGCCATGGCATGCCTGTGTGTGCATGAGCGCTGTCCACATGCTGTGATATGTTGAGTGCTGTGAGAATGTAATGACGCATAGTATTTGGGAGTCTGCACGCTGGTGCTAACCAGACCATACCTGAGAGCTGCCTCCAGGCCCAGTGACGAGAAGCTATAACTCAAGCACACGATGGTAGCTACTGTGGCCACGAAGGGAAGGAAGGAAGCAAATCTGGGAACTAGAGTGAGATGTTCCTCCTGAAATAGCTGTGGTCTAGAATGAGACAATATACATGCTTGTTGGCCTGAGAAAAATCATATATTAAATGAGTCATCGGTCAGCACTAAAAAGCCTCATCACTGCTGTATCCCCTCACTCCACTCCTGCAGATTCAGGCATCCTGGAAGCTAGAATGTATTGGGGTCGATTATAGTGTGCTTCCTTATGCTTGTCTTGCAAGGCAGGTAATTGAAGCATCAACGAAGAAGAATGGCCTCATTTTATATTAGAACCATATAATCTATACCTCAGATGACCACTCTCAAGAAACAGCTGCTAAGAGCAGCAAATGTGTTGCTCCGAGACCTCAACTAAGACAGTGGGACAGCATTTACAGCCTGGTGGAGTCAGGCATCATGCTACTTACCGTGGACAGCAAGCAGAAAGTTCCATGAGCCTTAAGGTTTGGAACAATCCTTTGCAAGCCTCTCATGGGGACACCAAACAGTGCGATGAAGGGAACAGTCGTGGCCAGCATGACACGTGGGTGGGAGTGGGGGGGTGGTTCACGGGGAGGGGGTCGCGTGGGGGGAGGTTTAATTTAAAATTAAAATAAAATAATAAAAGTTAACTTACCTTCGCCGGCCCGGTCCCGTATTGTCTTCTCTACAACAGGAAGCAGCCACAAGCAGCCTCCCACCCCACCCCTAAGCCAATCACAATGCTGCAATGGCAGCGTTGTGATTGTTTGGGACGCCGACCACACAGGTGTCTTTGGGGAGGCCATTTTCTCCATGTAGGCTGCATGCAGCCCACATGGAGAAACTGCAGAGTGCGCATGACTGGTTTGGTCAGCCCCAGAGGGCTAACCAAACAGTCAGAGCCCACAACAGAGGGCAAGCCACTCCTCCCCTGCCCTAGAGCAGGACCGGCCACCCGCCCGCTCACCCGCCTGCCCCCAACCAAACCGTTCTGCTTTCTGGCAGTGCGAAAAGCAGAAACATAAAAACTTATTTATAATACCATTTTATGTTTCTGCTTCTCACACTGTGAGAGAGCGTGGGGCGACGCTCCTTCGCCCACATGGAGGAGCACCCCATGGAAGGGAAGGGTGACCATATAAGGGACTATGACAACTGCATCCCATCCTACTGACATTGATTCTTTTTCAAACTGTGAGCGAATGCTTGACATCAGTTACCAAGTGCTGGGTGGACAAAGACAAGCTCTTTGATGAATCCCAGGGCAGGGGCTGGGGTTAGGACAAGCCCAAATCTCCCCCTAAAGTCTTTATTATGACAGCAGAGGTACGGGTGTTCTGGGACTGACTCTGGCCTCCCCAATGCTTGGCTCCTTGAGCGACTTCTCAACCCCAGGTGTCTATGATTGTCACCATGACAAAGGACGATATTGGACCTGGCGAGAGGGAATATGACAAGTATGCAACCTGCCTAGTATGATGGGTTTCCACATATAATGCGACTCAGAGGTTCCCAGCCCAATTACTAATGGTGCCTGTTGGCACAGGTCATGTACCTAGATGGCATTTTTTAGTTTCTTGTGTTTGTACCTTCGGGGGATTAGACAGGGCTGTGCAGGGACATTGGGATTTACCATTGAGGTGTCCGTAGAAGGAGTGCAAGTGCTTGCATCGCCAGGTCAAAGTTGAGAGCTTAGTTCAAAGTTTAGAGCTTAATTCAAAATTTAGAGCTCAGTTCAAAGTTTAGAGCTTAGATCAAAGTTTAGAGCTTAATTCAAAGTTTAGAGCTTAGTTCAAAATGTAGATCCTAGTTCAAAGTTTAGAACTCAATTCAAAGTTTAGAGCTTAGTTCAAAGTTTAGAGCTTAATTCAAAATTTAGAGCTCAGTTAAAAGTTTAGAGCTTAGTTCAAAGTTTAGAGCTTAATTCAAAGTTTAGAGCTCAGTTCAAAATGTAGATCCTAGTTCAAAGTTTAGAACTCAGTTCAAAGTTTAAAGCTTTGTTCAAAGTTTGGTACTTAGTTGAAAGTTTAGAGCTCAGTTCTGTTTATTCTAAAGATATATGGGCTGTTTTTTGGTGTCAGTAGAAAATCCTGTTTCCTTTTATCAGCTACCCAGTAGATTAGATTTGGTGACCTTTCTGTCTTCAAGGCTTGTTACCTTACTATTGGGATCCAGAGCTCCTGCCCTCAGTCTTGTGACTTATTGATTTTATCTAACTGTCCTTTACAGTCTACAGCCTCCTGTCTGTGTTGTCCAGCCTGGTGCGGAAAGAAGGAAGGCTGGACTTTATAGATTTCCATGCAGAGTCAGTTTCTGAGGTACTATTTTGATTGAGTTCATGACCATTTTGATCAAAATCAGTTCAGCCTTCAGATGTTCTAGAGCATGGGTACTCGTCAACATGTTCCCAGGGGCCAAAATGTTTGGTCTGTTATATGACCGAGGGCTGTATCGATGCCAGCAGGGTATTGGTGGGATGGCGTTTGCTTGGAGGGCAGTGGTGTTGGTGGTATGGGGGCATAGGGGAAGCAAAACATATACATCTAGTGGCTTAACAGCACAATGTAAAACCAGAAAACCTGGGATTAAGCACAGCTTCCCCACTTTACCAAATTGTGTGATCCTAGGCAATTTTTGATTTATTTTTTCCTCCTTTTTCTTCATTATTACATATTGGAGAACCTCGAAAAATATGGCTTTAAGATGTGCGCTGTACAAATCCTTCACCTGTGTTTGATTTAATAAACAATAGTGTTGTTCATGTAGAATAGGAAGCCAGGCCTTGAGAGGGTGCACATAACTAGTGACGTGCCTCTTAGTACAATTTTGGCATTGTTGGCAGGGTGTGGGGAAAAATGTGTTTCTAAACTCATGTTTGAAAACTATCACTTTTAAAATATACTTCTCAATGCACTGATGTAATCTCGTACTAAGGAGAAACGGTTCTGCATGTTAACGAAATACACTTTTTGCATTTTAAAGATACTATCACATTTAACAGGTTTGTTGCAAGATGTCTTTAAAAATGTAGATGTTCCTAACATAAAGTGGTGCAAGACACCCTAATATCTTCCTTTCTCTAACTGCACATAACCTTTAAATAAATGTTTGCCTCTTTATTTAGCATTTTTTTATGTTAATGCTGAGTCGAGTAAACAGCAACCCAGCCCTGCTGTTGATCAGGGGGCCGCTTGTGAAGGTCAGGAAGACCATACTTTGAGTATCACTGGATCTAAAGTAACTGCTGGCTATTTGGCAAGCACCACCATGGAGTGGTTGAATTTCTGCCTCCAGATTGGCCGTAGCGGGCACCGGGCATTTCCGCCGGTGGGTTAGAGGAGCAGGGGCCAGTTTTGTGCAGGGGGGTGGAGGGGGGCGCTTTTCTTATGGTGCGGTTTTGCCCCCCTCCCCCCCCCCCACACCTCCCCCACCTCCACCTTGCTCCCAGGGTCAGTCGAGGAGCAACCTGCCAGGGCTGGTTGCTGTTCCCAGTCCGGCCCTGTTTGCCTCCCTGTTACTGTTCTACGAAGAGAAGCTGTTGTGAAGACTTGGGTTTAGATGTCTGGTGGAGAAAATTTGTGGAGCAATTCAGTTTATGTTGCAAGGAACTGCCGTTCTGTGAGGCTGCACTCTAGGATGTGCAGCTTTGTTGCTGTGTTGAAATAGTAACTACACAAAGTGTGCTGGTGTCTGTATGGTGTGTGGCGCCGCGGCCAGGGCGACTGACTCTGGAATCTGGGGATCACGGTTCAATCATATTGGATTCAGTACCCACAACAGGTCAATATTTTTACTAATAATACATATCAAATAAACAAATCAAAATGTAGGCTTTTTAGACGTTTTACCCCTAGAGGGCGCACTGATTCTCTAGGA
Organism: Triturus cristatus; assembly: GCF_964204655.1. Classification (NCBI taxonomy): domain Eukaryota; kingdom Metazoa; phylum Chordata; class Amphibia; order Caudata; family Salamandridae; genus Triturus; species Triturus cristatus. Next base: position 1,694,657,546 of record NC_140590.1, read on the forward strand.
ACTATGCAGTGTGCAGCAATAGCATACCATAATAATTATTCTTTTCTGATTATGAATATTGTCTATTTCTCAGTCTTAACCTCATTGATTTTAAAGTCTGTATTTGAAATTGCAGCACCTCAAATTATTTGCTAATTTGTGAACTGCAGGCAATGAAGCAGTCTCACTCATCTGCCCCAAGCGTAGCAGGGCGAGTTGGCTTTCCACCTTTCAAGAACCCTAGAGAGAGCGGTGACATTTTTTTAAATGAATATATTGGTTGAGAACTTCCAAATATTCACAGTTTTAGTAACTACATTCGCTCAAGACCCTCATTCCCTACAGGATTACTATGAAATGGATATTTGATGTCACTGGGAAGAAATTGAAAATTCATGTAGCTATTGCAGAACATTGTTCATTGTTACACTATGCCAGTGGCATAATGTAATTGCTATGACTATTTGGTAGAGCGATGTGAAAACCAGCATTAGTCTGGCATCCAGCACAGGGAGAGGCCGCAGATTTCCACTGATTCACCCTGGAAGATGAAATTCCAACCCATACCTACTAGTCACATAAATTGTTAAAAAAGCAGGCAAGTACCTCATGTACCAGCGGTATACAGGACTGAAAACTCTCCTCAGCAGGGGGTTCCATTGACATAAAACTTAAAGTAGGCTCTTCTCTAAAGGAGGCGGGCCGACTAAGGGTTTGGCAGGCAGGATACTCCGTTACCTTTGCAAGTAGTACCCTGTCCATCAATCTGTAAAGCTGGCACTTTGTTTTTAGCTAGGATTTGAACAATAACAAAGTGTTATACCTATAAGTTATACGGTTTACATGTAGCTTAGCCCTTTCTTTGTGGCCCTATTCCCCTACCCTTCTAGAATTCTTCTGTTGGATTCTAGCCTTGTTCCAGAGTAAACATTCTGCTTGTGTGAAGTGTTTGTTACGCTGCTGGCTCTTAATAAAGTCGACATTTCTCATCCCATATAAGTGTCCGGAGTTGCTTTCTTCACAACAGATTTTGGCGACGACTTTGCTGCGCAGATCAGGCGAGTTGCTGCAACCTCCTTCCATCTTTCTTCGAGTGGAGTCCAGCAGCCAACACTTCACACCATTTTGTAATTTTGGTCCCAACATTTTTTCCCTCAATGTCACACCTTGCCTACCAAAGAAGTAACCTTATGATCTGGATAGTGGTGTGCCTCCGATTCCTCAAAGTCAACCCCCTGGTTCCCGGCGGCGTCACCCTGCAAGCCACCATTCACTACCAGCACGTCAACACGCTGCCACGTATGCCGGCCATTTTCTCCAGCTGCATTTGCCTCCTCTGCACTGTAAGTCAGCGTTGCAGTTGCCGGTCCGACGTCACCATGTCTTCACGCACCGCAACCATCTTGTTTCGCCTAACATTGGTGTGTTCCGCTTCTTCACCTACACAGCTGCGGCTACAACTATTTGCCTAACTCCGGTGACACGCACACCATTAGCCCGTTCCAGCACATTGTTGGCGCTTGCACACCCTCCAGTAATGAGGAATCAACGCTCATCAGTACGGTGACATGCACACCACAGGTGTTTTTTCTGGTTATTTTCTTTTTATTCTCTAATCTCCTCGCAAGGGTGTTTTCGGTGACACACTCGCCTCACGTTGTTCAGCTACAGCACATTACTCACAATGATGTGCACATCTACGTTTTTTGCCTAACATCGTAATTTTATTACTATTTTCGATAACTATGCCTGCTCAACATATTGCTGTGGTACCACCTCCTCAATTTTTAAATGATCCTGGTACACCTTCCATACCTTGGGAGGACTGGTTTGTCATCTTTGATAATTATTTAGTTGCCTTGGATGGTCAAGAATTTTCTGCAAAATGAAAAAAAGCACTTTTACTGAGCTCTCTCGGCAAAGAGGGCCAACGTGTTTTTAGATTCTTACCACAAGCCTTAGAAGCCAAGGGGAACCAGTGCCTGATAAGTATAAAGAAGCGATATGCAGGCTTGAAGTTGGATATGCTAAAGAGGAAGACTTAGTAATGAATCGCTACAAATTTTATACACACCATCAACGTAGTGAAGAGTCCATCAACAAATTTGTTGCCAGGTTGAGGGAACTTTCTATTAAATGTAACTTTGGTGTCATGGCAGATAAGTTAATAAGAGACCAGTTAATCGTACAATGTAATAATAGGAAAATTCAAGAAAGACTGTGGGCGGCCTAGAATCCCACGTTGAAGGTAGCCATTGATTTAGCAAAAGTCATAGAGCAGTCAGAGTGTTGCATGAAAGAATTGCAGAAACATACCTCTAACCAAGAAGTTTCTAAAGTTTCCAATAAATATGCATGTGAAGGAAGTGACCATGGTGATGATGATTCTAATAGCGTAGCACTGCTCAGGAACAAAAACAAGTTTACCGGCAAGAAAAGTCCATTCACAAGGCTACCTGTTAAATCCTGTTCGAGGTGTGGTAGCAATGGGCACACTTCTCAGTCCAAATTCTGTTTTGCTTCTAATAAAGCATGTCCCAAATGTGGTCGCTTAGGACATTTCACTAAGATGTGCAAAACTACATCACGTCCCAGATTAGCTGTTATTAAAGTTAGTATAGTATGGAAGAAAGACAACAATGATAGGATCCTTAGTGTTGGTGATGATTATGACCATTATGACAATTAAAAGAGAGTTAACAGGCCTAAAGCTATGTTTTTGGTTGATGGGCAACAAGACTCCCTGATGTTAGACACCTCTGTCCAGATACAAAATAATTCCCCCAAAAATGTCTGACCAGGAGTGGTCAGGAAGAATTTTGCAACCTAGTGACATTTCACCTGCTGGTTATCAAGGGGAGTCCATAAACTTGTTAGGTTTTTTTGAAGCACAAATTGTGTTCTCCAATAGGTCTAGGTGTATGTGGCAGTAGACGTTTCCCCCATTTTAGGTTGGATTCACCAATATGATCTTCATATAATTGTGAACACCAGAGCTACCTCACAAGTCATGGTGGTATATGATGACAGTATAGATGAAATTCTTCAAGGGTCTAGTGAGGTTTTTAGAGCTGAGTTGGAAGAACTCAAAGGATACGTCCATAAAATAGTTATAAAGAAAGACGACTTACCAGTTCAACATAAATTGAGAAGAGTATCCTTAGTAGTGAGGGATGAGGTGAAGTCCCTCATAAAAGATATGTTGGAAGGGAGGGCGATTGAACCTGTAGAGGCCTCAACTTGGGTATATCTAGTAGTGATTACCAAAAAGGTTGATGGCAAAATCAGGTTCTGTTTGGACTTGAGGTCCCTAAACAGGTGTGTTGTTGCAGATACCTTTCCCTTACCCAATATAAGCGAGTTGGTTTCCACCCTAAAAGATGCCAAGTTCTTTTCCAAACTAAACCTTAAGAGTGCATACCGTCAGATAAAGTTGCACGAGTATTTCAAACATCTTACGGCATTCATCACTACCGAAGGAACTTTCCAATTCACACGGTTGCCCATCAGAGAAACTTACTTGGCACTATTCAACTAGCTCCATTTCCCACAGACAAGGATCAGGTAAGGTCTCTCATGGGCCTTATTGAATATTATTCTAAGTTTGTCCAGAATTTTTCTGATAAGACCTTATGTTTGAGACAATTACTTAAAAAAGGAGCAAAATTTGAGTGGGGGGAACAACAAACTGTTTGTTTTAATAACATAGAAAAGAAATTTGTAAAGCAAATGTTTTGGCACCGTTTGATATTAAACGTATGTCCATTTTTATGGTTGATGCCTGTGCTACTGGTATAGGAGTTATTATATTACAAAAAAATTCTGAAGGTGAGAAAACCGTTGCTTTCGCGCCAAGGACACTCATGTCATCTGAGTAATACTACTCAGTTATTGAAAGGGAGGCACTGGCAGCGTCTTGGGGTGTTGAGTACTTCCGCACATATCTTTGGGGCACAACGTTTTTATTATTTAAAACTGATCACAAACCGTAAGTAAAGATTTTGTCGCCTGGTGGTACGAACAAAGTCCCAGCTAAACTAGCAGCCAGATTACAGGAATATCTGTATGAGGTTAGTCACATCCAAGGTTGGAGAAATCTTCAAGCTGATTGCCTATCCAGGTTATCTCTCAAGTGGGGAACTATTGATGGTTCACCCATTTCTTTGACTAGTGAAGATGGTGCTGTTGCTTCGGTACATGATGTGGTGGCAGTTGGTGAAGGAACCTTGTCCTGTGAGGAATGGTGCAGGGAGATGGATGCGGATCACGGCCTTAAAGCGGTCATGGATCTCATTAAGTTGGGTGCCAGGCGTGAAAGTTGCGTACTTGTTCTTGTGCGTCTTTTTATTAAAATTTGGGAGGAGGTATCTGTTTGTGGTACTAATGTTCTCACGAGGGGAGACAGATTTGTTCCTCCTTTTGGTCTGAGGTCCAAACCTCCGACTCTTGCTCATGAGGGACATTTGGGTCAAACCTTGACTCAACGTTCTCTAAAAAACATTTTTGGGTGGCCCGGTATGGACGAACAGGTGACCTCTTGGGTAGAAAAATGCTCTGTGTGCAAGGAAAGAGAGAAAGGGCAAAAGGTGGGTTCCAAGTCAGAAATGGGCCATATCAGAGACCTCGGAAAAGCTTGGCACAGCATCTGTTTGGATTTTTTTGGGCCCATGGATGAGTTACCTTCTAGTCAAAGATGTGCTATTGTCGTTATTGATGTTTTTTCTAAATGGTTGAGTGTGAAGTTTGTGAGGGACACCACATAGAGCACTATTGTTTTCTTGAAGTGTTTATTCCATGAAGAAGATTTTCCCTCCATTATCATCACTGATAATGGCACTCAACTCATCTCACGTGACATGCAAACCTTCCTTACTGATTGTGGGGTGGCACATCATCACACTTCCTTATACAATCCGCAAGGGAATGTGTTGGAAACAGCCCCACTCCCACTCCGCAGGGTGGTGGTGGACCTTCCCAACACAATGGGGTAGCTTGGCTCGAGTGGTCAGGAAACAGGCGCAGTGCTAAGCATACAATATACCCATACAAGAACCATGCGTGCATCCGTTCCAAAAACGACTCTACACCGTAAAAATTATGAAAATATTCTTTCTTTATCTTTTTCTCTTAGTTGCTGATTGGAAAAATAAATAGGTCAATCACAATATACAAGTTTCAATTAGTGCAGGTCAAATAAATATTGGCTGTTTGATGAAATAAATAGGGGTGGTCATAAATAACAGGGCATAAATACAAGTGCAATATATACAGACAATTAAATACTTTGAGGCAATAAATACTGTACCAATAAATATTGTACACCAACAAGTCCTGTGGACCTATAAATATAGTGCAGCAATAAATAGATAAAAATTCAATAAATACAGTATCCCCAATAAATAATTACAAGTATACAGCACCCCTCATATAATCAGATGACACTTCACTTCTTAAGGGCTGATATGGCCCAGGCACAGCTTGTAGGGTTGTGGAAGGCTTGAGGGGGGAGGCTACTCCCTGGCTGGGACAAGGCTGAGGCCTAAACTGAGGTAGATCAAAGGGGGGAAATACCAATGCCCTGGCTTTCCTTCTCCACACAACCTCTCTAGGTTAGTCCCAGTTCACCCCAGGCACAGTCAGATGGGTTTCAGCACCTCCCTAGCCCCTTAGAGCAGTCTCTCAGGTCTCCACAGGGCCTTAGGCGCCCTCTACTCCACTTACTGCCCTTCTTCTGATGTTCCGACGCCGCTGGAGTCGGGTCGACGCCGTGAGGCGGTTCCGGTTCGGTCTCGGCGGCCTCGGCACAATGTCAGTTCTTTGTCGACGCCGGTAGGCGGTTCCGGTCCGATGTCGGCGGCCTCGGTTCGATCTCTACCTCCGATTCGACGGCGTCGGCAGTCTCTTCACGATGTCGACTTCGGGCAGCTCCGGTCCGATGGCGCTCTCGGCTCCGATGACGTCGGCCGGCCTGGCCTCGATGTCGACTTCCGGCGACTCCGGGGTGCGATCCTCACCCCCGACCTCCGGTGCTCCTCCTCTCAGGTTCCGGGCGACTCCGGAGTGCGATCCTCACTCCCGACCTCCGGTTCACCTTTACCTCGGTCTCCGACGACTCCGGAGGGCGGACTTCACTCCTCCGATGACGCCGCTCGCTCGACCTCGGTTCACTTCCTCCTCGACCTCTGGTATTCCTCTCGACCCCCGTCGGCGCCCTCTCACGACCTCAGGCGGCTCCGGGTACGACGTCTGCTACTTCAGTCAGCGCCGCTTCTCCACCTCGGGCTCCAGGTCTCAGGCTACTCGACGCCGGACTCCAGGGAAACCAGTTTCCAGGTCAGGATCTTGCTGCTCTCTGCTTCTAAGGCCTGTTCCTGCTGTCCAGGTCCTTAGGATGAGTTTTTCTGTCTTCTTCCCACACAGGGCTATAGGCTGGGATCCATCAGTAGGGACAAGTATCAAGGGTGGGTTTATGGACCCCACTCCAGGCACAAGTTTCCACCCCTGCTGCTTCACTCCTTCCTCCTTCACTGTTGTGCTCCTCTCTCTTCACCAGTCAGGTGCCAACTGCCAGCTCCAACTGCCAACTGCCTCTCTTATCCTCCCAACATTCTAAACCGCCTCCAACGGTCACAGGGTTCTGGAAGCTCCTGGAATGTTCTGGAAGGTGCTGGTAGGTTCCAGTGGATGCTGGTGATGTCACAGGTGGCCACCATTTTGTGCTTCAGGCCCTCAGACAGAAGTTTCAGGGGTAGCTAAAATGGTTCCCTGAATCTGTAGCAACACGAAAAAGTCTGGTGGTTCCCAAAAAGGAAAACTTCAAACAGGGTTTGAGGCAAAAGTGGGACAAAATAAATAATGATGAGGAGGGACCACCCAAAGGGCTGACAGGTCTAACAGAATGGTTTTTGTGAAAGAGCTAACCGTGTGGTCAAAGGGATCATCCAGATGGCGTGTGTCAGGGGAGGTGTCGCACAAAACATGGTGGAGGAAATGGTTTGGGCCTATCGTACCACCAAGCTTAACCAATGTGATAAGTCTCCCCTTGAACTTATGCATGATAGGTCTCCAGGCACTAAACTGGTTCCTACATGGATAACGAAGTGGGTTTCAAGTGGTGGTGTGTTGGGTACAGCACCTGAAAGCATTTTGTCAAGGTGGGAAGGTTCGTATTGCCGAGGGAGGCTTAGTCAAAGTCAAATTGGGTAGGTTTAGCAAAGGTCTTACTAAGTTCAGGGAACCTTGCAGTCATACATGCTTTCCCACATGTCATTTTGAAAAACAGTGAAAAATGGTTGTGTGGACTTGTATCAGAAAGCTACACATCCTTCGGAGACTACCTCCTCTAGACTAGGGTTAGACAACATAGGGAGGGGTAGTGGTTAAATGTTGACTGAAGATTCTGGTCCTTCAGTGGGCCCTTCTGTTGGGGCTGAAGTTTGCGGTCTTTCAGTGGCCCTTCTATAGGGGGTCAAAGAGAAGGTGGTGGTGGCGATGCCAATGCATATGGCGAAGAAAACTCACAAAGGTCCCATGTGGTCAGGGGTTTAGGAAGTTGCAGACCACCTGCATATTTAAATGACTTTGTTTGTTAAACTGCTGTGTTCCTCCTATATTTCCTTTTCTTTTGTGCTCATTTGCATAAATGAGGATAATGTGTGTTTATTGATATAAAGGAGGAAGATGTGTTATACCTATAAGTTATATGGTTTACATGTAGGTTATGCTTTAGCCCTTTCTTTGTGTCCCTATTCCCCTACCCTTCTAGAATTCATCTGTTGGATGCTAGTCTTGTTCCTGCATGTGTCAGTTACTCTGCTGGTCAGCTGTGAAGTGTTCCTTATGCTGCTGGCTCTTAATTAAAGTTGACATTTCTCACTGCATAGAAGTTGATTTCTTCACAACACAAAGACGTGCTGTTACATCTAAACATTTGTAGTTTTTTTGATTCAGTTAATCCAATGTAGTTAAGAAGATGCTAGTCCCTCTTGATAGTTATTGTGAATAGATTTAAAACGTAGGGCCTTATTTGGTGTTTTGTGGACGAGGTACCTAATTCCAAACCTGCTGGAAGTCCCTTCCGTACTACGTGTGCATTATAGCATATGGCACGTGTAATAAAGTGAATAGTATATCTGTGCGTCCATCTGCCAAACAGGGAATAAGGCCCGTATTTCTCTGCCAACCATACCAAAGGTAACGCTGTCTAGTTCGTTTTGTCTCAAAAAGGACATGGAAAATGTGTGCATTTAGCATATATTCATGAAAAAGTTGATTGCCACATATTGATTAGTTACCATTTATAGAATGTGGTATTAGACTTGCAGCATGAAAATTGCAAGAAGCAAGTGCACTTATACAGACAATATATGAATGTAGTGTAAACCAACTGAACAAGAGTGGTGCAAACACTGTAACTAAAGTAGTTTTTAATATTGATTTTGTATGCGAAACCAATTTAAAAATAACAAAATTAATTTTGTACATAACATTTTGTACAATGAAAGTCTTCAAGTAATTTTTATGCTTTGAAAGTTGGAAACGTAGGGTCCGATTCACAGAATTAACTTAAGACTAAATCCTAAACTTACTACTTTGTGGTATTCACAGAATGCACTTACTACTTTTGGTATTCACAGACTGCACTTACTACTTTTGGTATTCACAGAATGGATTTACGACTACTAACTTTACGTCCGCACTCGGGCTGGAAATTCCGGCCCGGAGGTGGAGCTTCCGGTCCGGAGGCGGAGCTTCCGGCCCGGAAGTGGAGATTTCGGCCATGGCTAAATCTCCGCCACCGGCCAGAATCCCCACCTCCGGGCCGGAAGCTCCGCCTCCGGGCCGGAAGCTCCGCCTCTGGGCCGGAAGCCCCGCCTCCGGGCCGGAATTTCCGGCCCGAGTGCAGACGTACAGTTAGTAGTCGTAAATCCATTCTGTGAATACCAAAAGTAGTAAGTGCATTCTGTGAATACCACAAAGTAGTAAGTTTAGGATTTAGTCTTAAGTTAATTCTGTGAATCGGGCCCAATATTTAATAGGAGGGGTAATGTTGGTATTTTGGTAAAGAATGTTGTCTCTGACCTCTTATGGTCTTTTTAGGGACACCTTCTAATTTTTGTGGATGCCAATGGCTTCCACCATGGCCAAAATCGAGCAGGCACAGGGGTGTAATTCACAGAGGTGCAATTCATCTGCACCAGGGACATAGTTAAGGGGCAGCAGCTGTTGAGCAGCATTATGAGGAATCGGAGAACTCACCCTTGTGGTAGAACTGAGAAATAACATGGCATGAATGGCATACTTGAACTGAAGCATCTTGTGTAAGTGAGCAGTGCCATTGTAAGGCAAGAGGTTCAGCCATATCCATAATTGTTCTGTACCTTGAGGTATAACTGAACTGCGCATGTGCATAAATATGCACACCCCTGGAATAGTTGTGAAGCATTATGTGATCACCGAGAACACAGTGTAATATTTGAGCACACCCAGATATAGGCCTAGCCAATGGTGAAATCATTCGGATATGTACTGATGGTATCCTTGTGTTAGTTACCGGTGATTCAGAAACTATTTTATTTTCTGCCATAGGATAGATATTTGAAGTGATATGTTTTAGCCTTATTTCTAGACACATTGATTTAGTTAGATGACGTTTCTCCTGTGCTACAATAACATGCCTTCTGTGTGAGCACTAGATAAACCTTTTTCACACCTATAATGGGATCTCTGGATAGATTACAATGAGGTTTTGGAACATTTCATTGACTCCTTTCAGAACTGTTGCCTAAACTAATGATGTGCTAGTCCATATATATATACAAATTTGTAGTGGTAAATTGTGATATCTAGCATCTAGCTTCAAAACAATTCCTGGGGATTGCAACCATACTGGTTAGCTCTCTATGCTCTTCTGTTTATTGTACCATGGGACTGATTTAAAAAAATATATTTTTAGAGGGCTTTATATGGCACCCAGTACGGCCTTGCTTAAAATGCTTGTACCACTCGCAAATTAAGTACACTTCCCTCTTTGGGGAAACTCTTCTATAGGGGAGGGACTAGGGAAGTTAGATCTTACAGGTCACATTGGTCCATTAAAATCTCTAGAAGAAGTGGCGATGAATTCACTTGTTTTGGGAGTTCACCTGCATTTGAGTCGTTTTTTCTTGTTCTTTGACAAACCTTCCGCAACCAAACAGGATCTGGCTTAGGATGTTGGAAGCAGATGCATCGCACTGTCTACATTGGCTACATCCTTCTGACAGCACAAAACAGCTACCTTGTCATGTTAGAGAGGTAGATATGCCCACGTTCTAAGCCCCCATGGGCGATATTAGGATTTGTTCTTCACAAAGACCAATGCATTCGCTTAAGTTTCTAAAATGCAGTTCCTCTGAGTCACTGAACTGAACTGAAGCCTTCTGTTGACTTGGTGAGTGCATAAAGGAGGTATTATCAGGGTTTCTCTTCTGTGAAAGTTCTCTGCCAGAACTTTCACTAGGTTAATCTTGGCGTACTTCGAACTCTACTGACCCTTATTTCCTCAGATCACTTCATTCTCATCAGCATCATGATTTGTAAATGAAAGCACCAAGAATGGGTCTTACCTCAAATGCTGTCAAAATGAAATCAGAAACCCATGGAGAAATTAAAATATGGCTTTGTAATGGCGGATATTTGGAATGGGAGAGCAATGTTTGGGTAACACCTGGAAGGGGTTGTAGAGTCAGATGCATGTTGTCTGGATTAGGGTGAAACCTATTGAGATTCGCAAGTAATGTCTCTGATTTTCAGTGTTTCCAATTCTTTGGAGAACAAAGAACTCTTTGTCCATCACTGTCTCACCATCATGATATGGCAGTATCACGTAGATCAAAAGAGTTTGGATTTAGGGTACCATTTTTCTGAGCTAAGTGCTTTAATGGCAGCCTGATTCTCAAAGAACCAGAACTCATACAGTTGACCTCTTTGTCCATAGGGTTTTCCTTGCATTCACCACTGCTTTTAGGAGCTGGGACTCTTTGCAGATATCCTCAATTGTCAGCCGTTTCTCTTTTAAATCTTCTGACATATGCCTCACACGCTTGGACGACAAAGCTGAGGATGATATCATGGTCCAGGGCTTGATGCCCAACGCCTTTAATGAAAGTGGAGACTCTAGCTCAGTAGAGCGTTCGGATGTTGAGGCGTGAGGACTGTATGCTGCCCTATGCGTGCTATGGCGGCCGACTGTGATGGGTTGCGCCCTCTTGATATCTCTGTGTGGTAGGATGACTCCTTGTTTTGTCCCCCCTGTTGTGTATTATTCCTGACCTCTGTGCTCTGATTTTGCCTCTGTGTGATTCGGTGGTGGTGATGCAGGCTAGGCGTGATTAGGCAATATATTTCTTGAACCGTGCTGCAAATTTTATTGCACTGCTTGTTTCTTTCTTTGTTTTCTGTTTAGTTTTGTCTGAGAAAACCAATGAAACAAAGTTGATAACATCTTCTAACTGGATTCAGAGGAGATGGCAAAACAGACTAGAAGAAGAGGATTATTTTCATCCTTTGAAAGTCTGCCCTGATCAGTTTTAAGATCAGATAACAGAATAATTAATGTGCAGGTATGATCAATGTCGAATTGGATACTATATTGTCTGTGACATGCCCGTCTTTCAATTCTGTAGCTAAGTTCCAACCTGAAAAACACTCCAGTTATTAGATACTCCAAGGGTTCCTTTTTTGTTTTATCTTTCTAAGGCTCTACATTTTCAGTAGATTGCAGGCTCATCCTAGTGGTAAAGAAAAAACAGTCTGTAGTCCAAACACAGGAAGTGCTGTATGTAGGAGAGTAGGGTCTGCTATCCTATGGTCACCCCAAATGTTTGCTTTTGCTTCACTGGTTTTATGACTTAGTGTGGCTGTGGGCCTGCTAATCAGACCCACAGCCCTGCTGCTCTCTCCCTAAATTAATGCCAATGCACACTAGGTGCATTACCAATTGGAACTGTTTCACCTTATTGGACCCTGTAACAGTGTACCCCAGGTACCCAGGGCATAGGTGTATCCAAGGCCTACCAGGGGCTGCAGCATGTATTATGCCACCCCTGGCCTGGCCTCACTATTTGACACAACTGGCTGATCACTCAGCTGGAGTAAGTTGGTGTAATCACCTCTTACTTAGATATAGTATATCTATATCTAACATATATGGACACATGGTAACCTATCAGTCACTCCTATGGCAGGCCTTAACAATCCTGGAGGCAGAGTGCTTGGTTTCATGTGAGATGGTGCTCTGGCATGAGCTGAGCCTGTCTGCAGCTTTCGGAACAACGTCCTTTAGATGTTTCATGAGATTGCCATACCATATACTCTTAAGTGCATTATGTACCTCGCGGTCAAATGCTAACTTTGGTTTGGCTTTATCAAAACATGTCGAGTAAGGTGTCATACGATTTGGAATACTACCCCCTCGCCAGTTCTGGCGACGGGGGTAGCATTCCCCCCTTCTAGAGGGACACGACATGTACCTAACCTGAAACCCGGGTAAAGTTAGACAGAGCCTCAGCATCACAAAATGGATGCTGCCACCACAGACACAAGTCTGCCCTCCTGCTGCTGGGAGTCCTTCCAGCTTGGGAGGTGTGGACAAAGGGTTTCCTGTCAGGGGAGGTGCATGCACCACCCCAGACAGGATTTTGTGTAGTGGGTTAGGGAGGGCTGAATAGATTGAGACATGCCTGGGGCACACAAGGTGTCCCTGTGCATATGCCAGTTCAAACCGGAGCTGGGGCTCTCCAGCCCCAGTCCTGGCGCGAAACTGGACAAAGGAAAGGGGGTGTAACCACCCCCCTTCCTGGTCCCACCCAGAGGAGGGACCTAGCAGGTAATCCGGCCCCTAGATTTGGAATAAGAGTAGGAGCTGTGTCCCAAGACTTCAGATCATCCTGAAACTCGACTTAAATAAGAAGAACTACTGGACTTCGACGTTCTGCTGCACAGAAGACTGAAGAGAATCTTCCTTGTGGCCAAGGAGTGACCACCCTGTGAATACAGGCACCATCCAGCAACTCAACGACTGCTTTGCCGCCGCCTCCCGCCGGAGACCGAGCCCAGAGCCCAACAAGACCCAGACTCCCAGACATCTCTGAGCCAGATCCACAGTCCCTGCAAAGAAGAGACCCGTGGAGGCACCGAGAGACGTGGGGCCGGCCATCTTGGAATGTCCACGACAAGCTGACTGCGCAGCACCTGAGGCGTCCTCAATGCTGTGCTTTGGGCCCTGAGAAGCCCTAATACCGAGCAGCATTTGCACCGAAGATCAGCCCTCCAGCATCCACGAGATCTGCGTGGGGCCCTTTTTGCTTTTTGCCACTTGACGCGTCATCCTGGTTACTGGCCCGTTGGCTAGTGGCCATCTTGGCGACTAAATCTACAAACAACACTGCTGGTCTGGTTGCTCCAGACTGGCCCTTGCTCCTGTGAAAAGGAGCAGCCCCTCTGACATTGCTGGTTAGAGCACCAAGCTTGCATCGATTCCTGCGTGGCTTGCATTAGCCAAGGCCTGTTTGCTCCGATCAAGAAGCCGACACCGCCATCAGCTAGAGCCTTTGTGGGACAGCTCGTGAGTGACTCCTGGTCATCGTCGATCCCTTCACTTCCACGTGGCTACGGAGACAAGCTTCCCTTCTTCACCTGTTGGCACCCGACATCGCCTGGTTACTTCCTGGTTCCACGCCGGTCACTGGCTAGTGACTTTGAACACTGTCCCCTCTGCTTACAGGTCGTCTACTCTTCAGATCCACCCTTGGATCCACCCGAACTCTTCCTGCCTGGCCGCCTGCAGCATCTTCATCCTCAGGCTCCATAGACCTGCGCGACGAAACCCGACACACTTTGACCCCTATGCACCCGCTTCCTGTGGGTGAGGTAACGCTGGCACTCCGGTGCTCCTGGGTAGAGAAACATCTCTAGTGTCTAGGCTTCAAGTTGTTAGGTTCTGGTCCATCCGGAAGACTCCTTTTTCTTTAACTTTGTGACTTTTACGCACCCATTGAAATCAATAGGTGCACGCGTGTAACTTTTCACACTGCACACGCATCCTGTGGGCCTCCTGGTCACTAACTACCGTTAGCTCCTTGTCTTCCCAGTAATTCCCAAGGCCCTAGGCCTTCCTTCCTTTCTATTCGTGGCTCTTATACCACTATTTTAGTATATGGTTTAGCTGGCCACCTGGCCCATCCATAATCGTGCAACTTTTGTATATTTAAACACTGCCTTGTTTTAAACGAATGTGCTTCTGTGCTCATAAAGAGTATAGGGGATACTTTTAGTAAATAAATACATATATATTTTGAATATATATCTGTGTGGTGTCCTTTAATTTAGTATTCAAGGAGGTTACATATGGTAAAACAGCTGGCTTCACATGCCCTCAAGAGTTTAGCCTGCAGACTGCACTGTCCACGCTACCACTAGGATAGCTGGTCTATTTAGGTTGACCTCAACCACCACCATAAGGGTTGTTTGGCATGGTACAAGGTGATCACTAGAATTAGTGAGCAGCATATACCAGGCCAACTTCTCACACTGTACAGATGTGTCAGTGTTGCATGTGATATGTGGTAATGCCTTGTTGCCATTTGCCTTAATTTATTCTACTCATAGACTGTTTTTGATTACCTAAATTACTATTAGGAAACTTGGTTAAAATCAAAAAGATGTATGTAGCTACTTTCCTAACAAACTGCAATGTTATCCTTTCTCTATAGGTTCCAGTGGAGGATGCGGCATAGACACAGATGTAGGACTACAATTGTCATCGACGGTTGGGCAGGGGAAACATAGGAAATGGGCTGCCATGAGGTAATGGATTCTGTTTTACAAACATAGCATAATCAGTATAAGTTCAATTTCCTGTTCATTAATGCTGCTACCCAATCCTTCTTGGATACAACCTCATCTTCCTGACCTGCTGTATGCTGCAGCAAGGTACATCTGGATGAGGATGAGGGAGCATAACAGCTGTGTTCTTGAAGGATTCCTGGCATCTTTGCCATGGTGGTTGGAAAACACTTGGAACATCTAGCTACAGACAGATGGGCACCAAACAAGTTGTTATGGTCACACACATAGAAGAGGATCTGTCTTTGACCCATATTATTCTCTCTCTTCTCATGGCATTGGATCCCATTAGAGTCAAGAAAACCGCTTGTCCAAGGCTTAACCGTCTTGACTATGGAAATGCTTTGATGGCATCAATTAACGAAGAGCTTGAAACTAGGCTGCAAGTCTTACAAAACCCAGCTGCCAGGCTGGTACTAAACCTTCCACCTCGGTCCCCGCCAGCACTCAGTCTGAAAGCACTTCACTGGCTCCCAGTTAGAAAACGGATCCGCTTTAAGATCAGCTCTCTGGTACACAAGACCTTGTTTGAAAATGGGCCAAGCTACCTGGCCAAAAAACTAAATTGGTATCTCCCTCACAGAAACCTTAGGTCTGGAACTAAACATCTTCTCACTCCACTCAGGGTGCGAACCGCTAGGCACGGTGGCCAATCATTTTCCCATCTAGCCCCCGTCTGTGGAACGAACTCCCATTGCAGCTTCGCACTATTTCGGCTCATAAACAGTTCCGGACAAAGCTTAAAACCTGGCTGTTCTGACCGCTCACCCTTTCCCAGTTTTCATATGTTCTATCTTTGCCTTCACCAGCATTCGCTGCAGCGATTTGAGACCCCTCCGGGTGATATGTGCGCCCAATAAAACTCTATGACTATGACTATTGGCCATTTGGATCTGTCCTCCCTTCCATTGCAATGCATGAAGGCCTATTTTAAATCTTAAGGGTACACTTAATCATCTATTTTACATTGTAAGATTTTGGAATCTGTAAAATCACATTAGCATAACGGTTTCTCACTTCAGTCGTGTTTTGTTACTCATGCTAATGTTGCTCACAGGACGTTCCTGTTTCTTACTTGCAGATCTTCCCACCTCCTGGCTTCGAGGGCTAAAAGGCTAAGAGAGGCTTGCTCAGCTGAAATGTTTCCATAGAATTGCTACAATTTGAAGGAAATTTCTTTGGTTCTCATGAGTTTAGCCTAGATACTGCTTGTATGTTTTTTTAAGAATAATGACGTAACCCTTTCTAAACTTACAAGAGGGACTTGCTCCTTTGACCTGTGCTAAGGAAAGCTCTGGCCAGTTGACTCTGTGATTCACCAACTACCAATTGTTCTTTTGTAAATAAACCCTTTTAGACATTCTCACATGCATGCTACACATACATCATTCGTATTTTTTTCTGCAGCATCCATTTTTTGTTGCTGGTCTGAGCACTAAAGTGCGAGCCTGGCTGACCCTGAGACCGCCACCTATTGTCTTTAACATTAGGAAGGACTTATTTCAAGACTGCCACTAAACTTTCAGTCTTGCAAGACTTTGGGTGGCCATCTATCTTTCATTCCAATGGCTCCATCTCTCCTCATACCAGCAGGTCAGAGCTCTTTTTCTTCCAGCTTCTCGGCCACTAAGCAGCTCCTTTCAACCTGTTCGCAGGTCGTTACTTGATGGACTTAAGTCAAGTTGCCCCTCTGAAGTGTCTGCTGCCTTTTGGCTAGGTTAGTGCTACAGAAATACCACATATATACATACATGCAAGTCTCAAACTTGTGAGGCTTCAGGCAACATCCACCTTTCAGTGCACCTGGTGGCCCTGTATAAGTGAGCCATAAGACTGGGGGCTACCTTTCATTGCACCTGGATGATCCTTGTGAACCTGTCATTTTGCTTCTACTGCAGTCAGTGAGCCCAGCACCACCTTCTCTTCATGGTGAAGGGTGGCTTATAACAAGCATTGGCAAAGCCAATGAGTCTGACTTGTATCCCGGAGCACAAGGCAGACATATTGGCTTTACTACTTGTTTAACTGTAGTGCACATGCATTCTTGACTATCAACACTGTCAGAGAATGTCCGAACCAGCTCACGCCATAGTTATACATTAGAGAGTTTTTTGGTGTGTGTACGATTGGATTGTGGGGTGAATTTCCCACAGGTAGTATATTGAGCATGAGGATTTAGGAGGCTTGTTTTTTAATTTTTTGTATTTGTTTCTTTTAAAAAAAAATAAAAGTGTATGGCACAGAGCAATTTCTAGGTTACTCTAGAGAAGAAATCACCATATCTGAAATTTGCATAAGGTGTATTGTTGGGTGAGACGGAACTGTGAAAATGAACACTGAGAATTGAAACTCGTAACCTGCTACCTGCATGGAGCTATTGCAACAATAGGGGGACCTGCATGGAGCTGAATTAACATGAGAGGATGAGTGAACCAGTGTAAATTTAAACGTTGGATTTGGGGCAATGACATTAAATTGGAAAGCGTTGCTTTTTAATAAGATTTTGTTATACATTTTGCCTCGGGTGGGGGTTCCCAGGACAATATGTAGAAGCTTTTCTATGGGTTGTATTGAATTCAAGATAAAATATTGAATAAATTACACAGCACATTCTTTGAAAACCCAATCTCTTTTCTGTCCATTTCTTATCTATATTTGTCTTTTTAATATTTAGAAATTAAATTTCATCTACTGATGTGAGAGCATTCGGTGTAACTCTAAAATAAAAAGTTCATGAATTAATAGGTAAGAGGACTCTCTTTCAGAGATGGTCGGTTTTGGGACCCCATTAATAATGAGATACAAATGGGAACAGTTGGTAATCATGAATGACTCAATGGCTAATTTGTGGTAATTGTAAGAGAACTTTATAGGATCTGTCCCTTTTTAGATTTAGCATTACTAGGGATAAGAACGGATTTTTTCTGTATCAATGCTGAGACAGCAATTTAGGTTTAATATTCTAGGACCACACAATAAAAATATCTTCCATGTCTGAACTATGACAATGGTTGTATTATTTTGGATGTATACTGTTTTTCTTTTTTTGTTTTGCTATTTTTAGACTCTGAACAAGTAGCCTGTATCGCCATGAAACACGTGTTGGCTGAAATTGTCTTAAGATATGGGTGAAGATGTTACTTGGGCTTATACGTGTCATAGTACAAAATATTGTTGTGTTGAAAATTTCTTTGCGAATTTTTTTGGGGGAAAATCTGTGGACGACTATCTTATGAAAAAAGTGGACATATATTCTGTGAAAAATTCAAATTCAATGTTTAAAAGTAAAGAGTATGAAACAAATTTCATTAAAGAACCAATAAGTTGATTTGCGTAATTGGATTGTTGCGCCCCACAAAACAAATAATGAGTAATACTTTAAAAAAATGCCTTTTAGGGAACTTTCAACGTTAGCAGAACTTCTCACAAATTTGAAGTAATATTTTACAAGACCACGGAAAAACGTAAGATTCAGATCTTTTTTACTGTGTCTACTAAACCAATTTTCAGTTTTCTTTCTACTTTGGATAAGGCATGTCCCAAGTGTGAGACAGACCCTACTTCAATGTGGCATTTTTTCATCGTCACAGGTAAACCTACCTCCTTTAACATTTGTAGAACCTTTCTTTAGGTCTTATCTTGGTCAGATTCATTAAGCAATATTTCACCTGGGAAAAGAATCACCTTAGATAGACCTTAAAGCACCCTCTGCATAATGCACTTTAACTCAGCAGCTGCTGATGCCAAGCCAAACAGCATCTGGCAATACCTACATACCCCAATTGATGTGATAATGGAGGTAAGAGGTCTAGATCCAGAATGAAGTTCGAGCTAGTAGTTGGCTGTGGTCAAGTTAATAACTGTAAAAATTTGGCAGTACTCTCCAGGTTAAGAAGTTTGTTATTCTTGGGGAGTTGGTGGCAATTCCCCCAAATCTTTGAGTTTTAATCTCTCAAGTTTACACAAAGCCTTCACCTGATTTATTTACGAATGCAATGGGTGCTAACCACTCTGAGGCCTCAACTCAGTGCTTATTTCCTGCATCAAATGTTATATGGAGCACAAATTATGCATTACTGATATTGTGTTGCCTTATTTTAATTCTATGCTTTAACAATTTCAAATGAGCAAGGTCATTGATGCACGCCTCAGGAAATTCACTACATAGGTCCATATCTCTAAGAGACAGTTCTACTACGAGCATTGGGTCTGTTCTATTCGGATCCCCGTTTGGTGTTTCTAGTCTAACAGACTAGAAGCATGATTGGCAACATAAACTTTGTAAAAGGTGGCCCTTCGTCTAAATGAAATAGAGGGTCTTTAATATGCTCCCCTGGATTTATAAACTTTTCCTTTGCCCACCCATCAGAAAAAACTCTGCTGTCAATCTAACAATAAGGCAATAATTAATTTGATAGAACCTTAATTACATGGTTGTCTAGTGCAATTTTACAGTTTGATTCCGTGTTACTCTTTACATCGTCCTCAGCCCTATTAACTTGGAACACAAATTTACTAATTTCATCTTCCAGATTCTGTATGTCAGTTGCATGTTTAGTACTAAGCTCTTTGCATGCTCTCACAAAGTGTTCCCTCCTTAGTCAAACTTCCTTCACACAGAAATGCGAGTAAGGCTTGAAGTATTGTTTGGAAAATAATATGAATCTTCACAATGAAAACATTTTAACCTTGAATTTTGATCTGCACTTCCTAGTTTATTTAAACTTGTCTCTCTAACTTTAGAATGCTAATTCTACTTACCTTAAGAATGTCCCTCAACTTTCTTGTTCTTTGCCTTGTTCAGAGTTCCTTATGAGGATTCTTTAATTTCCTCAATGTATACCACGGTACATTGAATGCTTCGAGCAATGGTAATAATTTTCTATGGTCAGTATTTCATACAAAAAGTTTTTCCTGTATTCTGGGGTTGTTTGTACTCCACATTAATTAATCCATGAAAAGTGAATCACACTAGTCACAAACATTGTAGGTATTGGACAACCCCCTCTGGGCAGCAATGTAGGTCATAACTATATTACTTCTCCCTTGTACACGGCCCAAACACTTGTGCCTTTTCCAAAATGACATTAATTTGAGTCTCCAAAATGCTCTTCTAGTTTCTTGAAAGTAGATAAAACATATCATCTTTTTCTCCAACCCCATCTACAGACTTCCATATACCTTAATACCAAAATTATTGTAGAAGAATGTGTTACTTGTTATGTCACGCGACTGTTGTGAGGTCATGGATTCTAGGATGGTGGAAAGTGGAGAGACTGGGTTCTTGGGGGCCCGATAAAGACCTGTTTTAGTGTCTGTTTTAAACTCCTGTCGGTTCTGAGATCTGGATGGACCAGGCCCACTCAAAGACGTGAGGAAAGTGCGTTTTTTTTATTGATGCCTTGTAACAGTATACAATGCACTCTTTAAGGAGATCTTTGTATTATAAATATGTATTGTGATCATGTTTTGTAATTGAAGAGAAAAAGATTGAAGCTGACAGTGAGCCATGGGGTCAACATGGTGCTGCATTACATTTGAGGAACAGTGTCCAGGACCACGGTGACATCACCAGTGCTTAATTTGTAAAAGACTGAGTGCTGGTGCCCAAAGCTCTGCTCAGGAGCCTGTGGCCGGTGCAATCAATGTCGGTGCACCAGATATCAAGCCTGCATTGTCTTGAATACACTTCATGCCTCTTTAATCCACCACCAGGCACCACCTGCCACTTAATGCCACTCTTAGAAGGTTCTTGTTTTCTCCTCATTCTTTCACTTTTGTGTGTTTTTTTTATCCTTGCTTGCTCGGGGTTAAACTATGATTAGAAAGAATAAGTGCTGGTCCCCAAAAAGGACTGCTGGTGGACCGACCAGCAACCACCGCCTCAGATTCAGCAATGGGTGTCACCTCAATGTCCAACAGTTTACTTTAAACCTAGTTTTTCGTGAAGAAAATTTGAATTATTATAGGTAGTGTTTTGATGGGAGGGTTCATTTATAGTTTTGTGGTTGTGGGTCACCCATCAAAAAGTAGCAGACTCAATGTGCACCAATTGTGCGGTTTGACCCCACCCCGCCATGATTTAGAGATGAGTGAACCACACGCTTTCATCTGGCTGAGTCTCTGCTTGCTGCTCTGGTGGTGGACGTGCCTTCGGTCAAAGGCTTCTGACAGCCCATTTGCCAATGTCCTGAGGCTCAGTGACATGCGATTGAGCACTGAAATTAAGGAGGTCCTTCTGAGATTCATTTTTCCTGTTTGAGACCTTGGGGAAAGTCATACAGGGAAACCCCCAGCACATTGTGATTACTTAACACACATCAATGACATTCATTTTGCATTTTTCAATAACAAGTTTATGCTTTAGAAGTTTGATATTGAAAACAGAAAGCACTGACAAACCATCACGCCAAACATGGTACCCGCTTAGCAAAGGATCTGTGGCTTCAGTGCAGTCAGACTACTGGCACTGAGGGCAGAAAAACCCTCACCTAGTGGGCATGGATCTATAAATCTGACAGGCATTCTTCATGGAGAATGGGCCGACGAGCCACCCACCAGACTCTAAATGAACTCCTCACTCTTTTACATTTGTTTTAAATTAAAGTCTTGTTCATTTTCGCTCTGTGCTGCAAAACTAATTTTTCCACAATCATATTTGATTTGGGGATATTTGCATCCATGCTGGCTGAGTACTGAAATGCAATTCACTTAGATGGATTTTTAAACCACTGAGATGAAAAAGTAATATGCATTGTGGACCAGCATCAGTCGTGATGTGAAATCCCATCTCCCATCAACCTTAGCTCAATAGGAATTTGATTCAGTGCTTTATTGGTTATTGCTTTAGTGTAAATTTAAATCAGAAAAAAGGACACAGACAGTAACAACCCTACTTCATGCTCAAATCAACCAGAAATGTCTTAGTCTGCTGCCCTTTTGAATGCAAGATTTTTCAGAGGTGCACATGATTGATATTTTAAAGAGATAGTATTACCGAACTAACAAAAATTCAACATTTCTCCATTTATGAAAGATATGTATTGACTACTATTGTACACTACTTTGCATTTGGTCTGGTAATATTAACCTTTGTGTTTTTGTGCAGGTAGCCTGTAGAAGTAGATTTTGCCTATAGACATTTTATTAAAATTGCCTGTATATTTAAGTAAGACCAAAAGCGAATAACATCACAACATTGCTGCTGGCTTTAGACATTTGTAGTTGAATCTTAAATTGCATCTCCTATGATCTGTTAGAGACCAATGTGCTATCTACCCACCTTTCCCCAAGAGAGTACATTTTTTGATGCATAAAAGTGTTTGAAGAAGTCATCAATCTGCAAATTGTTCTCCTATACTAAAGTTATTTTCAAGTTTCCGTCCGTAGAGTTTCTACTCCTTGTAGGTGCTGTGGAGCGGGTAATATCCTCACTGAATGCGCTCTCGAAAACAGCACGCACAGACTTACGAAGCTTCTCCTTGAAATCTTGCCCACTGAAGACATACAGCATCGGGTTAATACAGCTGTTAGTGTAGGCAAGACATTGGGACAGGGAATCCAAGAAAGTCAGTGTTGTGCTTTTGTAGTACAGAAGGAAGACCCCAATGATATGATAGGGAGCCCAGCACACAAAAAATGCACTCACAATAATGAAGACTACCCTCAACATTTTGGCACTTGACTTTGAAAAATGAGCACCCTTTACTTTCTGGAGTATGAATGCATAGCAGACTATGATTATGGTTAAGGGGATGGCAAAGCCAAAAATCAGGCGGGTGTAGGTGGTGACAGTGAGGGGTACTGGTGTGGCCATGTCTTCGTACAGACCATAGTTTGCGTCCTCCCATTCTGAGCCGTAATCAGGATGGCCGGTTGGCTGCGGAGTGAAGTCTACAGTAGACCGTCCACCTGGAGTTCTGCTGGACTCAAAACTCACAAAGGACTTGCGAGTTTTTGGTCGATGAGTCATTGCTGAGCTAATTTTGTCACCGGATTGTTGTATTTGTGTAAATGTATCCAATGAATTTTGATTAAGAATGTCTTGGAAAGTGCTTGCCAATGGTCTAGATGTTGAGACTTGAGCATGAGCATTAGGACGTGTAACATCATTTGTGAATGCAAATTCAGTTAAAGAATTGAAACTAGAGGCAGCTCCTGGTTTTTCTTTTGGGGCTGCAGTTGTGTGAGTTATAATGTCCAGCGTACTGAGATCGCTTGTATCCTCTGCGGTAGGCATCTGTTGTGTGGACCTTGTTAAATGATTAAGCGGAGACTCATCAGTAGTGGTAGTGAAATGCTGTAAGTAATCATAATCAAAATAAGATTCAGAATCTGAACCATAATTGTAACCACAAACTATTTTGCCCTCGTAAGTGGTAAATTGTTCTCTGTAGATAAATACAGGTATGCACATGAGAAAGGCAAGGAACCAGATGCCAAAGCACAACCCAGAGGCCATGCCCACAGTCCGATGGTTCTGAGACCACACTGGCTTGATCACCAGCAAGCACCGATCCAGGCTAATGGCTACCAGGATGAAGACGCTGGCAAACATGTTGAAGATGATGACGGAGGGGAGAAACTTACAGAGGATGTTCCCATAGTGCCAGTGTCCATGCAAGGCTACCTGGGCAATGGAGAACGGCAGGGAGAGGCAGCACAGAAAGTCTGCGACTGCCAAGTTCAGGAACCAGACAGTGTTCACTGTGCGTTTCATCTTCAGACCAGTGACCCATATGACTATGGCATTCCCAGGAAGGCCAAGGAGAAATGTGATGCTGAGCATAGCCATGGTGATCATGGATCCTGGAGAGAAGCTTGGGGCCACATCTTTGGCCTCATGGTAGTCGCTGTCATTATTCCACAAGTAGGACATCTTTGTGGGCTGAAACAAAAGATCACATTTCATATTGAAATATGGGATAATGTAGGACATGGACAGCAATGTAAGTATCATTAATTCATCCCTCAAATATATATCCACTTATTGCTCAAATCTACACGTTTATTTATTTATTTACTTTGAGAGTTATAACGCAAACATGACCCTCGGGTATTAGAGCTCTTTCCATAATAAACAATGAGTTACAAGTTGCATGGTTTCTGGTATACACACATTATAATATATACACCTTAGTACACATCGTTATATGTATATCTGACGTAAGAAATCTATCCACCCTTAGTGTATTTGCATCATGGTCAGCGGGGTTACCACAGGTTTGGTTACAAGTAACATATTTTTCTAATCTGTATATATATTTGATAAAGCCTTTATAATAACATGTGTCTGCCATCCCTTTTCAACTCTTTACTACATATGCCATCTTTCTGCATAATCTTTCACTTAATCACTGAGCAATCCAACTTTCTCTTTTAACACAAGGACATCTCTATTCTACCATAATGTTGCACTGTTCCATCATCACCCTGTTTCTACCTCTATCTGCCTTTCCATGCCTTCCGCCCCAAAGCCCGTTCAATCCCAAAGCATTTATGAGTTGCCTTACTTTGTATTGACCGCACTCATTTAGAACAGACATATGTTCTGCCCTCTGATTTGTAGTCATGATCTAGCAGGGGGAGGGTGGATGAGTAAACATAATTCATAGACAAGGCTTTCGACCTAATGGGGAACACGAGGCTTCAAAAGGATTGTACTGATACGGCTGTGAAGGAAAAATACTTCCAAAAAGTGAGTAAGAAAAACTATGGGCCAGATGTAGGTGGCCAAATAGCGAATGGTATCGCTGAAATTTGCAGAATGTCAGCGTTTGCGATCGCTATTTGGCTGCGAGCAATGTAGGTGAGTTTAAACCTACTAGCAAAATAAGGAATCGCAAAATTGCGATTCCTTATTTTGTTCTTGCATTTAAGGAATCAGAAATTGCGATTCCTTAAATGCAATGTAAGTAGCACAAAAGAAAGTGCACTTTAGCCTTAAGGAATCGCTTATTACCACCAACTTCAAGTTGGTGGTAATTAGCGATTTTGCTTTAAAAAAACACTTTTTTGCTTTTTTAAAGTGCCATGTGGCACACATTCATGCCCTTAGGGCATGTATGTGTGCCACATGTGCACACATGCACATTTCAGGGGTGCAACAGGTTGTCCTTTTGACACCCTGGCACTCTTGAAATAGCGGCCGCTATTTGCCATTCTTTAATACCAAATCGCAAATAGTGAATATCTTCCCAATCATTCCTATGGAACCCCTAGCCCATAGGAAAGAATGGGTAGGTATTCCTTATTAGCTAATCTCAATTTGTGATTCGTTATTAAGGAATGTTAAGGAATCGCTAATATTTTAGCGATTCCTACCTACATTCAATTTTGCGAGTCCTTAATAGCCTATCGGTAAAATTCGCTATTAAGGATTCGCAAATTTGATTTGACCTACATCTGGCCCTAAGTGACGTCTTGGACGAAAAGGGGGAGGTAGGTGGTATAACGAGCTACCAGATATGTTGGATCGGGGGGTTAAATGTAGATCCAGAAGGACAATAATCACTTTATAGGAGGGTTCAGTTTAGATCAGTTGTGTGCGATTTCGATAAACTGAAAATAAAGCATGGGCCCTAGATTCCTGGGTTAGACCCTGCCGTCAGGTTTGAATCGAAATGTAGTCTTTTATATGGCACCATACTACAGGTGTGTAAGAACTTTGTATGGTCTAATCCTGACCTCCCGGTAAGGCAGTTCATGTTTCAAACATCATTGCAAAGACCTACTTGAATTCTTCAAATCCACAAATTCAAAAACACCACTCAGTCTCCAACACACATGAACCATCTCTCTTCTGACCCACTTCATCACTGTGACAATCTGCCTTTTCCAGAGACACCGAGCTGCTAAGTATTGTCCACCATGATAAAAACATCTAACTTGCCCCTGGACCCGTGCCCAACCTCCTGCCTTTTGGTTCTCCTTTCTCTTATACTACACATTACACACATAACAATGGCCTTCCTCCAGATGGGAGATGTATCTAGCCCTTTGTAACATACCATCATCTTCCTTCAATAAACAACAGTGAATACTAGATTTTTCAAACCCTCCCCAAATCTCAAAACTGCCCGTCTCAGCAAAATCCAAGAACGGGAGGTGGCAGGACAAGTGCAAGATTACTATGAACTGAATCACTTCTTCTGTGACCTTCAGTTTGGACTTAGAACTTCAGAAGGCTCTGAATTAGCTCTAGCCATTGTGAGACAAGCACCTCGTTACCTGGAAGAAGCAGTGTAGCCTTAAAGATTTTGGTGGGCCCCAGGCAAGACATAATTTAGGAGCCCCTGTTTGAGCCACCTTTGTATTTTATTAGTCATATTTTGCTAAATGAAGTCTCATGATGGCAACCAGTATCGAAAAATATATATTAGGCTGAGATAGAAAAACACACAGAGGTGAGATATAGAGAGAGAAAGTTCACTCTCCAAGGGGCCCTTTGGAATGTGGGGGGCCAGGGCATTGCCCACTTTCCCTTTGCCTTCAAACATCTCTGGAAAGAAGATAAGAAAACAGCCTTTACACTCTTTATCTGGTCTGTCGCCTACAACACTAACAAGCATTAAAAATGCAATAGGTCTCGCCTTTTATTAAGTTAAAGCCATTTGCTTTGCTATACAATACCATTAGCAAAGCAAATGGCTTTAACTTAATCGAAGGCGAGACCTATTGCATATTCAATGCTTGTTTATTTTAGAAGGGAGTTCTTTCATGAGGCATGGAAAATCTCTCCTACCTGATGGTAGTTTTCCAACTCCATAGCTACTCGGCCAAGTGTGTCTTCTGTATACTGCAGGTGCTGTCAGTGCACATGGGTCGAGCTGTTTGTAATCACAAAAGAGCCCAGGAAAAACCACACCTACAAGGGAGCAGTGAGTCTAACACCCCTTCATTTAACTACTATGTAAAAAGCCAGTCACCAAGAGAATGATCAAAGGTCATCTTTGAAGCTAGAACATTTGAAGCTAGGGTGATTCCGCGGACTAACAAGGGTGCCCTGGGCCCTAATGCAAGTTTAAAAAAAGAGCCAGCCCCCATCCCATGGTGGATGGTGCAGTAGTTAAAAATACATACAAATCAGCCGTGGAAGGGATGCAGTCGGCTCCTGGTGCCACTGCACCTGCACCTGTTGCACTTCGGATTGCTGCGCCCCAGCGCTGGTTCGGTACTATTTTGAAACGAGATGTGGGATTCTGAGTATTTCGACCAAAGTAGCAGATGAGGCGGTTTTTTTAAAGGAGCTGGGGCCATCTTAGTATGCTACAGAACACAAAGCCCACTCATTCAGAAGTGCCTGGAGACACTAGCATCCTTCTTAAGGCACGTTTGTAGAGCTACGCGATTTATTTCTCAGCTTGGAAGCTGGTGAAAGAGCTAAGTGAACTAATGATTCCACTGTAGAGTAAAAACGTGATCACAACGTGTAAAGCGCTATAATACCTTCGGGTCTAGCTAGCGCTATGTAAATCTCAAAATAATAATAATAATAACAAGCTACAAATACAGTCTTTCATCCTTCAGAGGTCGAAAAAAAAAATGAGTAGCAGGGAGTTGGGTAGTAATATACATATCAGTGCCTAGATACCAAACAAACGGTAGACAGCGCTATGTGCAGTTAATTGTGTTATTTTTGTCTGTCACGGCCGTACATAAGTTTGCTCTACAATACTTTTTCCGGGCTAACTAAACATAATTCTACATTAAAAGTTATATCTGTGGTGTACACATTCCTTGCACTGGCTGCGTTTTCAAAAACTTAAAGCGGCGCAAAATATTTCACGAGTCTCAGGCCACACATAGTGAACTCACCCCCGCAGCTGGTGAAACGATAATAATAATAACAGGCTACAAATACAGTCTTTCATCCTTCAGAGGTCGAAAAAAAAAATGAGTAGCACGGAGTTGGGTAGTAATATACATATCAGTGCCTAGATACCAAACAAACGGTAGACAGCGCTATGTGCAGTTAATTGTGTTATTTTTGTCTGTCACAGCCGTACATAAGTTTGCTCAACAATACTTTTTCCGGGCTAACTAAACATAATTCTACATTAAAAGTTATACCTGTGGTGTACACATTCCTTGCACTGGCTGCGTTTTCAAAAACTTAAAGCGGTGCAAAATATTTCACGAGTCTCAGGCCACACATAGTGAACTCACCCCCGCAGCTGGTGAAACGAGGTGCAAGCGGCACCGAGTGATGAAAAACAGAGGTGAAATGAGCAACACAACAAAAGGCGCGCCCTCTGAAGTGTGGTGGTAGATTTAACACCTTATCTGTGACGTGGCCAAGGTGCGAATGGCGGCGGTACAAACTACAGTAAGGTCCCTGCGAGAGGACTGCAGAAACATGCGGCACATGAGGAGCACGAATGATAAAAGAGAAGTGGGAAGGTGAGAAGCCAAACAAGGAAGGGGCAGAAAGGATCGGTTTGCAGATCAAAAGATAGCAACACAAGGGGAGCCTTGGAGAGATGAAAGGCGCTAATGGTCTGTCCTGCAGATGGTCGCGGGGAGGAAGGAAACGGAAGAAATGGCAGGCTGCAGTAATGAGCGTTATTTAATACGTGCGGGAGAATGGGGGAGGGGCACTCACTGCAGGCGCACTGCCGCCGTACTTTAAGTGAATAAACAAACACGGGCCCGCAGTGTGATTGCTCGTTTCTGGCTTTAATAGGAAAGTTATCAGAATACATCACACAGGAGGAGTTCGCCAAAAGTTAGGTAAACTTGCACACACATAATGGCATGGCCACGCCCAATCTAGACGTGGTGTCCTCCCGAGACAATTCCTTTCTCAACAAGCATACAACAAAAAACAAGACAAGCCCGGCGGAGCGTGGCGCGCGCGCGCTTGGGGGCGGGGGAGCGGACCCTTTGAAGTGCTCCCAAAAGGCGGATTGAATGGCGGCACGATGCGCTTGATTGTGCGCGTGCTAGCCATGCAATCCGCTTTTTGGGAGCACTTTTCAAACCCGCTTTCTATAGTCTCGCTTTGCGATCGCTTACGCGATAGCAAGGTCGAGACCTAATAAAAACCACCCCAATATCCGTAGAAAGGTGGGAACAGTAGGTGGGTGCAGCTTGGTCCGCTCTGTTATGGGTTCTTTCCAATCTCAGTCAAAAAAGCAGGATCCAGTCAGATGAGTCTTTTGTGAGCTAGAAGCCTGTGATGGTCCCCAAGGATCATCCCTGTCTCCCTCTCTTGTCTGTTGTTTAAGATCTTTATTCATTCTGTGGCTCAGTATTCCCATATATACCAGGTGGACTTCCAAATGTATGCAGGTGGTATGCAAATTCACTCTTAGCTAGGTAAACAACCAAATAATCCCCAAAACACAGCCTCATGTTTGGACCATGCACTCTAGTTGATGAACAGTGCGAAAAATGTAATTCCTGTATTGGGAGAAATGGAGCCCATTCCGCTACCTTCGACTGGCCCTTCAAGCTCTAGAAACCCTTTCTTTAGCATTCAAAAAGCTTGGAGCCTGGAAGATGCTTTTTGACTCTAAATTTTTGTTTGCCCAGTTCGGTGTACTTCTTAAAATCCCCTTATATCACCAAACCAATCATACAGTGGAGCTGAAAAGAACCTTTTTCATGGCACACATGGGGCTACTGAATCATCATCTAGACTGGTCTTCTGAGAAACACATGCCAGGCTACAATGGCTACATACCCAGCCGCCACAATGTGCCTTAACCTCCACAAGTTCACTAGCCCACTCTTCCAGCTCACCAACAGCTTCCAGTAGAAGGTAGAATCATATTCACGGTTATCTGCATCGTCTGTAAGCCTACTGGGCCAAAGGCCCAGACATCTGTATTAACTTGCTCCACAATTCAACGATAGTCAGTGGCTTATAATCATTGCCTATCCTGCGTAACCAGAGATTTCAAGAGGTTGGAACATGGGGGCCCCTGCCGAGAGTACAGGCCACCAGATTGTGGAATGTACTCAACTTCCTAATGTAATCTGAATCCAAACACTTGGGATTTATGCAACTCCTGAAGGCTGAACTTTTCAAATTTGTATTCTAAATAAACTCACAGATTTAGGGTTTGAAACTTAAGTATGTCAGATTTGTGTTTTAATGTCAAATGGGGGTGCGCAGATCATAAAGTCCAATAGTCAGATATTGGTGTAAAAATATTTTCTTTATTCCAAAGTTATAAAAGTCATCAGACATAGACATTCCAGCCAACGCGTTTCATTCCCATGCTGGGAACTCCATCACCACCCCCTTTTGTACCGCCGGCAACTTCATCAGGGCAATGGACAATTGCGGCTTGAATATACCCGCACACACCAGCAAATTTCCGCGTTTTGTAACCTCAGATAAGGGGGATTCTCCCAAGGTAAAATGCGTCCTTCTGTCTACCAGTGGAAAATCACAGCTTAAATATACCCGCACACACCGGTAAATTTTCGCGTTCCGTAGTACCAAATAGGGTGGATATTCCCCAGGTAAGAATGTGTCCTTATGTATGCCTATTAAGCCATTGTTTATATGCGAATGTTGGTTTGTGCGTCGGTCCCGTGCTGTGCACTGTAAGCCAACCGACAGAGAGCAAGTCTGCAAATAGAATCTCTTGAAAGGTTGTTTTCCTGTGATAGTCTCTATCACAGGAAAAGGGAGAAGCACTTGTTCGGCATTCAGAAATTATCATACCTGTGATCGTTGTGCTGAGCCCCAGTGCAATACACGGGACCGTGAGAAATTAGAGACTATCGCAGATTCTCTTTTGGCCTGTGTGGTTAAAAGTATAAGAGGGACAGGGGAAGTAGTCTGATCTCTTTCTATCCACTCACATCTTTGACAAATGTCCGAGATTGCACAACTTTTTTTTAAAGAAAAATAAAAACTCGATTCGGCTGAATCGAAGTATAACACAGGATACTGGCTTTTCTCGCTTTTTGAAATAATGTCTATACTGATTTAATCCAAACAAGATCATTTCTGTCTTAAAAAACGTACACTGAAATGCTTACATATACCAAGTCCACACAGAGAAGTCTGTGACACTACTAATCTTTTTTTTCAAATGAGTTCCATGTGAATACTTGTTCCAAGTTCTCTTGAGACCCATGTTCACATGGACATTAGGGTTTCTCTTGTTCTCTTTTGACTAAATCTAGGAAAAGATTAAGGCAAGGGCAGAGGAGCTGTGTTCCTGAGTCCTTCCCACAGAGTGCTGAGGGATTCTGCCTCTACAAGGATGACCAGGGTGGAGCAGTAATGTAGCTAGACCTTTGGGTGCCTGTGGCGGGGCCTTCGTTTGCAGCCCTGCAGACGCCGCATTAAAGAGCGGAGGGTATGCTGGGAATTGCTGCCCCTCGTCGGCTGCATTGATGAGCAGGGGGAGTGATTGCCACCCCAAGACGGCAGGTAAGAGCGGGGAGTTGCCGCTCCCAAAACTTGTGCCGCCCGGGGTGGACCACTCCACCCCTTGCTACGCCACTGGGGTGGAGCCTGCCTGCTTGGCTCTTTGCTGTCTCCCCTCACCACTGGGACCATTTGCATCGACTTGTGGTACAAAGGAGAGGAATGAGTACTCCTCTTCTACAGGGTATTGTGAGAGGTAACATGCTGCTGCACCGACGGGGTGTCTCTAAAACCATGGCAAATTTATAGATGCCAGCCCACTCCTTTCTTATTATGAATCATCAAATGTAATCAGAAATTGAGTGTGCAGCGAGGTAGCACCTACTGACCATAGGCGTAACTAGGAATCGGATCGCCACTGTTCCTTGTCAGGGGCAGTGTCTCCCCCGTGCACCACTATAATTCCAGAAGGGTCTCCTATCTTGTGACAATCTTGTCAGCAAAAGTATCCATCTTGTCAAGAAAACAGTGGAATTGTAAAGTTCATTGAACTTCTTCTACAGCAACCACTTGCATAGATGAAACTGTTTACTTCAAATACGTTTTTCATATGATAGTTTTATTGCTCTTCAGCTTTGTTCCCTCATCCGATGCAGCGACATCAAATTACAACTTTTCCCTTTAAGTGCCAATGCGTTTCGGACCCCAGTGAGCCCTTCATCAGGGGAATTATTTCCTTGAGAAGCCTTGTCAGTCTTCCTGAGATTGGGCAATGTCCCCAGGATAAGAGAAGGTCTGGTGGAAAGGTGTGGTGAGGTCATACTGGGAATATGAGGCTGCAATGGACAGATGAGGATGTATCTGGTCATAGGCGTCTGCTCGGGGGCATAGGAGACTGCACCGGGGAAACAAAGAATTGAGCGAAAAGAGAAATGTGGTCAGAAAAAGTAGTTTTGCTGATTCGTACGTACACGAAGACTGGTTTGCAGCATCTGATCCAACTTCCCACTTTCCCACCACTGAGGGCTTTTAATACTCCCTCAGGGCTGGCTACTCTCCAGGAAAAGCAGAAAGTCTCCATATAGACAGGGTTATTACTGATGACAGCATTGTTTGAGAGGCCTCCCATGCTTGAAATAACCTTGGTGGCTTTCAGTTCCTCCATAGACTTGGTGTGCACCAGACCTTGCACGACACTTCACCGCCTTCCTCAATAAACTCAAAATTTGACTCTTGATCCGCCGCGAGCTACTGAAACCTCACCCAGAGGCAACCTTAATTTCCACCAGAGTGCCTCATGACTTCCAATGGAACTGTTGTAGTTAATATTACCCAGAAATTACTTGCACTTAATCACCTATGTGCAGCATATAAAAAAAAAACTCCCCGACCTTCAAAACTGGCATTATCCTAAGTGAGCCATGCAGAAATGTGCCTATGTTTCAAGCCTTATTGCAGCAAATTTTAGTTAATATCTCCGAGGACGTCTTGAGATTAAGAGTCAATAACATTTGCGCATAATTATTGTAATTTGGGAAATTGGTCCCAATAGCCTGGTATCAACTCCATGCTTCCCTTTCAGAATGGAGTCTTGTAAAGTGTCGCAACCACAAGCATCTGCGCCCTATGGAGAATTAATGCGCAAATGAAAGGGCTCCCTGTAGCCGGAGAGGGGAATAGTTGCCCACTCTGAGTGGAGCTCAGGGTACATTTGTATTGCGCACGTGCACCGATGGCGGTGATTTTGTACATACAGTAAGGGCATTGTTTACAGGACATACATGTACTGCACATGCTCCATAGCCAAAGCTGCAATCTCTCTATGGGGTTATCTATGTGGGACCAAAAGTACATAGCCACAGGCCATGATCTTGTGTGCCATGTACATTTATTAAATGAAATCAACGATGCAAGCCATGTTTGATACTTCTGCGTGTTACACATAGTGCACAGCTGTAGGTGAAGCACTGCGTGAACCCCATACTGGCAGTAAAGAGGGTGTGCAGCCACAGGGCATCTTTTGGGTACCCTGAGTGTGTCACACAGTGTGCAGCCACCGACCAGGCTCTGGTGACCCAGGGGCAAGGAATAAACACAACGAAAAGCACAGGCCATGTTTGAAGTGTTTTGAG
Organism: Triturus cristatus; assembly: GCF_964204655.1. Taxonomy (NCBI): domain Eukaryota; kingdom Metazoa; phylum Chordata; class Amphibia; order Caudata; family Salamandridae; genus Triturus; species Triturus cristatus. The sequence goes on from NC_140590.1 coordinate 1,694,690,876, forward strand.
TGTTACACACAGAGGGGCCATGGTCTCGGGCACTCAGTGCACTGAGCCACACACACTGATGCTGAATGCTGGGGCCATCTATGGGGTCCCTTGAGGGGTTTGACCACACCCTGTAAAAGAGCCAGTGCCTGCCAGCCACACATAAAGCAAAGATGGCTTAACACATGATTAGCAGATGAGAAGATTATCAAAGCACTGATGACATCACAAACAATATGAACCATGGCATTTCTCACCAATGACATCACATTTCACATCACCAATGATTCGTTTGGTGACCAATGACATCATATCCAGAATGTCCACGTCGGCTATTAGGTTGTCAGTCCTCCAATCACTGAAGGGCTCACTCATGGATTGTTTGATCTCTCGCTCTGTCACTCCCTGGTTCAGTGTCTCACCCACACATACATTCATTCACTGAAACACCCACACACCGACTCACCCAATAAGTGACAGGCACAATGATGGGCAGACAGTTGGATGAATGGAGCGTGAGGGGGATGGATGGACGGATGGATGGATGGATAAACACTGAAGAATTCAGAGAGGGATTGATGTTATGTAGAGACAGATGGATGGAGTGCGAAACTGATGAGGGACATGTCCATGGGGACACAGACGAATGATGATCGAGGCGTCGGCTAGGTGGCTGTAGCTAGATCGATAGATAGGCAGGTAGACAGATAGATAGATAGATAGATAGATAGATAGATAGATAGATAGATAGATAGATAGATAGATAGATAGATAGATAGATAGATAGATAGATAGATAGATAGATAGATAGATAGATAGATAGATAGATAGATAGATAGATAGATAGATAGATAGATAGATAGATAGATAGATAGATAGATAGATAGATAGATAGATCCATCGACAGGCAAGTAGATAGATAGATAGATAAACAGGCAGACAGACAGCAGACAGACAGAGAGATAGATAGATAGAAAGATAGATAGATAGATAGATAGATAGATAGATAGATAGATAGATAGATAGATAGATAGATAGATAGATAGATAGATAGATAGATCAACAGGCAAGCAGATAGATAGATAGATAGATAGATAGATAGATAGATAGATAGATAGATAGATAGATAGATAGATAGATAGATAGATAGATAGATAGATAGATAGATAGATAGATAGATAGATAGATAGATAGATAGATAGATAGATAGATAGATAGATAGATAGATAGATAGATAGATAGATAGATAGATAGATAGATAGATAGATAGATAGATAGATAGATAGATAGATAGATCTGGATGGATGATTCAGTGACATGCACTTTTTCTGCTAAAATATTCAGTAATCTGAAGGTCACCATCTCACTTCACTGTTCAGCCAATTCTGACTTTAGTCTTTGGGAGGAGGGTACAGTGAGCAAAGTGAAACCGGGCAATAGTTTTACCTGTTAGTTATAGCACATAGAACCGGCAGACGCCTGAAGGCTCTACAAGCAGCGCTGTCTCCAGGGTGGCGGCAGGTGGGGTCGGTGTCCCAGCTGCATCCCTCCTGCCTTCCCCTTCGGCCCCATCACCTCCACAGAGAGCCGGGCTATTGCCCCGAGACAGAGTTAAGTGCCTTTTCTCTGCTGCTTTTAGTGTCTGCTCTAGTGAGCTCTGACCCGAAGGCTGGAGAACAGGAGCACCCCGAGGGGGCAGAAGTCTGTCTGTCTGTGCGGTGCGCCTCACGCTTGGTGCCCTTGAGATCCCTGACTGACCTTGCCCCCCCCCGCAAGGCCATGAGCCCTCGCGGTGGATGGAAGGAAGCCCTCTTTTCACTTGCACATATTTCCATCACGGTGATTACTGTCAAGTTCCACGCACACATACATGCAGGGCTTTAAGTGGGATTAGGGTGGCCAACTGGCATGGGTGAAAATTCAGCATGGCGAGTGTAAAGAATCAGGGCATGGGGTCAAAATTCAAGACAAATGTTCAGGACAGGAGGTCAATATTCAGGACAAAAATTCGGGACAACAGGTATGCTTTGCAGACACATCAGTGGATGTCATACAATAGTGTATAAATAAAAAGGCAAGGAACATAAGTACAAGTCACTTCTCCTGCACTGTCACTTTCTCCTGCCCGTTCACTGCTCCTACCCCGTCACTGCTCCTTCCCTGTCATTTCCCCTGCCCCGTCACCGCTCCTGCCCGTTCACTGCTCCTGCCCGTTCACTGCTCCTGCCCGTTCACTGCTCCTGCCCGTTCACTGCTCCTGCCCGTTCACTGCGTCTACCCGTTCACCGTTCATGTTCATGCCTAATCACTTCTCCTGCCCCGTCACTTCTCCTGCCCCGTCACTTCTCCTGCCTCGTCACCGCTCCTGTCCATTCACTGCTCCTGTCCGTTCACTGCTCCTGCCCGTTCACTGCTCCTGCCCGTTCACTGCTCCTGCCCGTTCACTGCTCCTGTCCAGTCAGTACTCCTGCTCATGCTCGATCACCGCTCCTGCCTCGTCACTTCCCCTGCCCCTCACTTCTCCTGCCCTGTCACTTTCTCCTGTCCGTTCACTGCTCCTACCCCGTCACTGCTCCTTCCCTGTCATTTCCCCTGCCCTGTCACTTCTCCTGCCCCGTCAACGCTCCTGCCCGTTCACTGCTCCTGCCCGTTCACTGCTTCTACCCGTTCACCGATCCTACTCATGCCTAATCACTTCTCCTGCCCCGTCACTTCTCCTACCCCGTCACTTCTCCTGCCCCGTCACCACTCCTGCTCATTCACTGCTCCTACCCTTTCACTGTTCCTGTCCAGTCAGTACTCCTGCTCATGCTCGATCAACGCTCCTGCCTCGTCACTTCCCCTGCCCCTCACTTCCCCTGCCCGGTCACTTCCCCTGCCCGTCACTTCTGCTGCCCCGTCGCTTCTGTTGCCCCATCACTTCTGCTGCCCCGTTCACCGATGCTGTCAGTTCACTGCTCCTGTCCGTTCAACGCTCCTGTCCATTCACCTCTCCTGCCCGGTCACTGCTCCTGCTCATGCCTAATCACCTCTCCTGCCACGTCACTTTTCCTGCCCTGGCACTTTTCCTGCCCCGTCACTTTTCCTGCCCCGTGCACCGCTCCTGCTCCATCACTTCTCCTGTTCCATAACTTCTCCTGCCCCATTCACTGCTCCTGTCTGTTCACTGCTCCTGCACGGTTACCGCTCCTGCTCATGCCTAATCACCGCTCCTGCCCCGTCAACACCCCTGGCCCGTCACTTCTCCTGCCCTGCCACCTCTCCTGTCCCATCACCTCTCCTTTCCTGTTGCCTCTCCTGTCCCGTCACTGCTACTGCCCCGTCACCTCTGCTGCCCCGTCACCTCTCCTGCCCTCTCACTTCTCCTGCCCCGCCACTTCTCCTGCACGTTACTTCTCCTGCCTAGTCACCTCACCTGCCCCATCACCTTTCCTTTCCTGTCCCCTCTTCCTTCCCGCCACTGCTCCTGCCCCGTTCTCTCTGTGTACAACATTGACAAATTACACAAGGCGGCAAGTTCCCCACAGTACTCTGTTTGGGGAAAGCTCCTCTGTAACCACTAACTGTGATCTCACTGGCACGTGATATGCTAAAGGCAGACGCGCATTGTCATTCGAAAGGGGATAATCGGCCTCATCGGAATGTCAATGGGCTGCCCACCGTCTGTGAGAGCTCAGGGAGGGGCTGCTGCAGCCTCTGGAGTTCAACAGAGAAGTGCGAGCCCCCCTGAGAACTTTTAATCTCCTGGGGCTGCTCGCAGGGAACGCTGTAATTAATGTCCAAAATTACGGACAAAAGGCGTCCGTAAAAGGAATGATTACGGACAAAGGACATCACACCAAAATGACAGACGGTCTGTGAAATTTACGGACGGTTGGTCACCGTAAGTGGGATGAAAAACTAGGGGGTCTCTTACAGGGGCGTGGCCTATGTAATTGAGGGCGTGGCTTAAAATACGCCAGCTAAAAATCTGTGCTTGGCATGGTGCGCCGCCCAACTGGTATTTTGATGCTTCTGTAATTGCACCCAGATATAGAATACTGATACAACAAGTAACATTACACCTATAACAAGGCAGGGCTATTGGTTTTGCCAATGGTTGTTGTTTGTGTAAGATAAATCAGCAATATCTATGGCTTCCCTGTATATGATACTGCAAATGGTTCCGTTCTGAAATGATGAGACTGAAAGAACTATAGCGACTCTCCTTGAAGTTACTTCAAAAGCAGTGGAGGGTGGGGGTGCTGCAGAGGTACCCGGCCCACTTAAAGCCCTGCATGTACGCACGCCGCACGCACGCACGCACGCACACTACTCACAATGCCCGTTATCTGTGGCCCCGCAAGTTGTATTTATTGTTGCATTTTGAATGCGTGTATTAAAAAAAGTTTCTAGAGACACCACTGTGATGAAGCTGTGAAGCATGGATGGACAGAATGGATGAATGGCTGTTTGAATTTGGGAGGTGAGGGGTGAGTTAGGGCTCACCAGAGTATGTTTGGAAACCTTTGACAGATGGATTTATCCACAGATAACTGGTTGGAGCACTGAGGCCAAATGATGCCTATACGAATGAATAAATGGATGGATGAATAGATGGATACATGGAGTTAAATGTGGCAAGGAAAAAGAGAGGGAAAGAATTGGAGCGAAAAATTAATAAAAGGCTCATTGAATGGATGAACAGAGGGGTGAGTGAATGAATGAATTGATGAATGGATGAACAGAGGGGTGAAAGGGTGGACACAGGGGTGAATGGATGAGCAGGGAAGTGAGTGGATGGAAAGAGGGTTGAGTGGATGAATAGATGAACAGAGGGGTGAGTAGATAAATGGATGAAAAGATGGGTGAGTGGATGAATGGATGAACAGAGGGGTGAGTGGATGAATGGATGAACAGAGGAGTGAGTGGATGAATGGATGGACAGAGGGGTGAGTGGATGAATGGATGAACAGTGGATGAACAGAGGGGTGAGTGGATGAATGAATGAACAGAGGGGTGAGTGGATGAATGGATGAACAGAGGAGTGAGTGGATGAATGGATGGACAGAGGGGTGAGTGGATGAATGGATGAACAGAGGAGTGAGTGGATGAATGGATGAATAGAGGGGTGAGTGGATGAATGGATGGACAAGGGAGTGAGTGGGTGAATGGATGGACAGATGGGTGAGTGGATAAATGAATGGGCAGAGGGGTGAGTGGATGAATGGATGGATAAAGGAGTGAGTGGGTGAATGGATGGACAGAGGGGTGAGTGGATGAATGGATGTACAGAGGGGTGAGTGGACGAATGGATGGACAGAGGAGTGAGTGGATGAAAGGTTGGACAGAGGGGTGAGTGGATGAATGGATGGACAAAGGAGTGAGTGGGTGAATGGATGAATAGACGGGTGAGTGGATGAAAGGGTGGGGGAATGGATTAGGGTTGTGTGAACGGACAGTGATAGAAGAGTGCGGATGGAGACAGATGCAAAGTTGGATGATGAATGAAAGAATAGACGGATTAGAGGGGCACAAACGACAGTAAACTCTCACCTGAGATGCCGCTATGGAAGAGCAGATACAGTGACTTGAAAGGACACCAGGCACCAGGCACCGGATTGGCCCTTTGAGGCCGGAGCTCCAAGTCCTTATTCGTCAGGTGAAGTGTCCACCTTGACTCCCAGCGGATGTTTCCTCCATGGTCTAAAGCCAGGACCTCAGCACCAGGAGCGGGTGATTGATGGATGAAGGGTTGAAAGCTTGCTTCTGTCAGAGCCTCCGGCTGACAGCCAGTGGCAGTCAGTGTCAAACTTCTGCTCGTGCCACTGAGCATAGGAAGCAGGGGGCGGGAGGCGAAATAGGCTGAAGAGGTCATAGATCGACGTTTTGAAACGTCCCTGCCTCCTCAGTTCCTTAAAGTGTTTGTCAACGCGTGACTTGCGCGAACTTTCTGTGCGCTTTCTTTTCAATCACTCTTTATGTCACTGTGTGAAATCGCTGGTCGCTCTTCCTAATTCGATCACTTGAAATTAACGTGAAGTGAGGGGTGGAGGGGGGGGGGGGGGTCCAATCTCTGTGCTCATCGCTGCTGCCATGGATTCTCCTTTAAGACGCAGTAGCTTAGCAAGGATGTCATGGCCCAGGTGCAGGGAAGGGAACTGTCCCCCTTCAGCTGATGTTGGGGTAGTAAAATACAGCAATTATCAGGGTTCAGTGGGCCCCTCTGGGCTCTGATCTGGTGCTACTGCACCAATGATAGCTATTCCTATGTTAAAAGTAAACAAGCATTGGCATAGCCAATAGGTCTCGCTTTTGGGACCTTATAAGTATTTAGTTATGCAGCACAATATCCTTGGTGCAACAACATTAACTGTTGCATGGTTAAACACTTATAAGGCCCCAAAGGCGAGACCTATTAGCTATGCCAATGCTTTTTTTTTTTTTTTTAAAGAACAAGCAGTGCTATCAGGCTCCGGCTGCCACTTAGAGGCAGAGAGAGAGAGGTGTGGAGAGAGAGAGAGAGGTGTGTAGAGAGAGAGAGAGAGAGAGGTGTGTACAGAGAGAGAGGAAGAGAGAGAGAGGGGTGTGTGTAGAGAGAGAGAGAGGTGTGTGTAGAGAGAGAAAGAGAGAGAGAGAGAGAGAGGTGTGTAGAGAGAGAGGGGTAGAGAGAGAGTGGTAGAGAGAGGTGTGTAGAGAGAGGTGTAGAGAGGTAGAGAGAGAGGTAGATAGTTAGAGAGAGGTAGAGAGAGAGGTAGAGAGAGAGCGGTAGAGAGCGGTAGAGAGAGGTAGAGAGAGAGGTAGAGAGGTAGAGAGAGAGAGGTAGAGAGAGAGAGGTAGAGAGAGAGAGAGAGAGAGAGGTAGAGAGGTAGAGAGAGAGGAAGAGTGGTAGAGAGAGCGAGGTAGAGAGAGAGGTAGAGCGGTAGAGAGGATGAGGAAGGAGGTAGAGAGGTTGAGGAAGAGAGGTATCCAGGTAGAGAGGTAGAGGTAGAGAGAGAGGTATCACTGCCAAAATGCATTTACTGCAGTTCCGGTGACATTTCAGAAACATAATGACGGTAAGATCCGTTTTAATCTTTTATTGTTTTGTCGGGAGTGGATTTTACTCTTACAGATCACCTTCCCATGCAAGGCAATTAGTTCAAGTAGATTTACGCTTTTGTTGTCATCCACTCCGTGTAGGATGACCAGCTCTCTCACTAATCGAATTCCCGTTTTATGACAAGGAGGAGGGCCAGCGCTAATGTTTCCCACATGCTGCCAGGTTTTATTCTGTTAATGAAAAGTCTTTTAAGGTACTGTAGTTTATCAGCAGATCGTGCTTAGCTGCGCCATAATTGTTTTTGAATGCGCAACAACGGCGGAACATATGAAAAGTGGTTCTTCTGAGTAAGGTAACACCAGCTTTCCTTAAAATGAAAGGCTCTGAGAGGCCCTGTGGTACACTGAGCGGCTAACCCCGCTTCCCCTTAATTAGGGGCCTTTGCTGCGATTCCACAGCTAAAGAAGAACAGTAAATAGCAACTGCTCGCTGTCTTATTGCCAAAATGCATATCCTGCAGGGTGCAAAGCAGAGAATGTTCCAGAAATGATTCCGTGCACAGCCATCGTGCTTTGATGTAATAATTCCATTACGTCTTTCTGAAGGCTTGATTGTGCGGTGCTCTTTCAAGTTGTGAAGATGAATTAAAGAAAAAAATAAGACTGGCACCCTCTTGAGATTGCTCTGTAGTATTTTAAACACGACCGAAGAGAGAGAAAAGGGGGCACGAATGTAATTGTGTCGTTCAATGGTAATGGAAATTTTTTTCTAGCTGTTCATCGATGTGCATACACAAAGCGAGGGCATGTTAAATACTAGTGGTGTTGCCCATGCCATGATAGGCCTGCGACATCTGTGTAAACGTGAGGGTCATAAGTTCAAAGTCTGGCAGCATTGAGGTAGCCTTTCATCCCTTCGAAGACGTTAAGATCTGTATTCGTGCAAACAGGGCACTGTATAATCAAGCAGCCGAGCAATTTGATGTCTTCAGACACAAGACACTCGGAAAGAAGACTGGGAAAGAGGATAGGTGGGGGGAGTGCACGCGCGAGCAATTTGATGTCTTCAGGCACAAGACACTCGGAAAAAAGACTGGGAAAGCGGATGGGAGGGGGGAGTGCACGGGCGCGAAGTTGTGAAGATGAATTATTAAAAAGACTGGCACGCTCTTGAGATTGCTCTGTAGTATTTTAAACACGACCTCAAAGAGAGACTAGCTAACGAGGAGGGAGGGGGAGAAGGGAGAGGGGAGAAGGGAGGGGGTAGTGACAGCAAGGGGGTGGAGGAGGCTTAATGAAACATGACAGAAAGGCAGATGGCGGCTGCGGGCGTGCACGCTCACGTGCACTCAAGCTTTAGGCCACCAAAAGCCTCTGGTGGCACTTTTAAAAGCCACTTACTAAGTGTCTCGAAGAGACAACATGCGCTGTCTCAGGCGAGACCTAAAAATGATGTTTACTTCCCATGTCAGTTCATTAATTGCTGAGTCTCATTAACAATATGATAGGCCCTTTTGCTCGTCATCCTTGCCGAACCTGTCCTGTGCATCACCAGGGCATGCTGACAGCTTTCACTAAGCTCCAATGGGGCAGATTTCCGAGCCCACTTCTGGGATAATGCTCACCGGGCTTCGGGACTTGTGGACAGACTGGCCTGTAAGGCAGTCTTTACTTTGTCCATCAGTGTGGAGGAGAACATTTCGTCTGCCACCCTGATGCACAGAAGACCGCCATATTTAGAGTTCGGCGCTGGCGCAGCTTTGATCTGTGTACTTTTTTTTGTGCAGATTTATAAGCGCGAACTCGACCCGAAGGTCACCGGTTACATTACACAAGAACACATTCATTTTTTAGGTCTTGCCTGAGCCAGTGCGCATGCGCTGCTCTGCGAGGCATTTAGTAAGGGCTTTTAAACTCCAAACACACGCTCGTGCATGTGCTTTTTTTTAATTACTTGCTATTGGGTTTTGCATGCGTCTTTCTAAGAAAGACAGCAAGCAATTGGCCCAAGGCGGGTGCATGTCCCGCCTTCTCTGTACTCTGGCCTAGGGTGCTCGGGAGCGAGCATCAGCGCCATCTGTTTCCAATTATAGCGCCCGTTAATTGGACACAGATGGCGGTTGCGCTGGCCCTGGTGCACTTTAAACTCGGTGCTTTCACTTTCTGGGAAGCAGTCATTACGCGTCCGTCCAGTAAGAGGCCGTATTATAGCATGGAGGGCCGACACGTCCATTTTTTTGCTGGCTCCCTCCGTTTGTGGTGCACACATGAAAGTCCCTCTCGTCTCCAGCTCTCAGCCTGCTGCAAGAGTGAAACCCGCGGCACCAGCCAGTGCTTTCCTCTAGAAGGAGCCCTGGATCATGGTGAAAAGTGACACGCAAGGCGCTGCGCTTCAGCTCCCACTGACAGGCCGAGGGGAGGGGGCCCGTTGGAGCTCTTTGGAATGTGCCATTTCCCTCTAGTCCTGCTCGTCTGGCAGCCTGAGCAGCAAGGCGATCCCCACACGCAGTGGTGACCAGTGTAAACGCGCTGCCGCTGGAGCCTGGAGCCGGGGCATGGGGCAGCAGGAGCAGGTGCCTCCCCTCCGCACAATCTGGAAGAATCAGAGAGGCCAGAAATGGGAGGAGGCTTGGGCGGCTGCTGATCCCCGGCCAGAAGCGCCTGTAGCGAAGGATTACCGCAGCCTGGAAGGGAGCTCGCCTGCTCCTCTGGGATTACAAAGTATCTCACTAGTGCGGGAAAAAGACACTTTCAAGGTACCTTTTGTATGGCACTTTGATTTCCATGTGCATGCGTGAGCCCGGGCTTTGCTCTCCTAATTCCATGTTCCTCAACATGTGTGGGTGTGTTTGTACCAATGTGAAGGGGAGGCGGGGGAAGCCAGCGAGGGCAGCCCCAAGCAGGAAACTTAAGCACTATGCTGGGTTTGTGTTTTTCCCAGTCAGAAAAAGCTTATAAACTTTCCTGGCTAACTGCACCGCATGGTATATACGCTATTTTAGTTTTTGTGGATTTGTGCTTTCAGAGTTTGGCAGGAGAGGCGCTTTTCGGCATGCCACCCCGGCAGACAGCGGTAAGAGAGGCGGCAGAATGAATAGAGGCAGTGGTTAACTAAATAGTTTAATTGCTTAGAGCACATACTAGTTTAATTAACAATCTGCACAGCCGTAGGCGCCCAAAGAGACGAGAGCTCTCATTTCACAGAAGCGCCGTTAAGACGTCAGTGAACGTCTCCCTAAAGCGCGGTTTACCATGCTGTTGCTGGAGCAGAGTTTTCATTTAGAAAATTCAGGGGCTTTTGAAGCTCTAGTATGTCTATGCGTTTTATTAATTATTAATAAATAACAATTAATTATTTGTCTTGTGCAAGTGTGTTTTTATTAATCAATCCGTTTGTCTTAACATAAGAGAAAGTTACACGAGGGTTAGCATGTGTGTGCTGTTTCTGTTTTCTAAAAAATAACGTGCAAGTTTTCATGTTTAAACGTTGCTGTGTGCTGTTTATTTTGAGCACAAAACGCTGTCTGAATTAATGCTTTTTTATGTTGCGAGAGCTAGATAAATACATACACATAAGGGTATTAGTGGGGTTAACACTGTTTAATCACTATGCTGTAGTAACGTTTATTTTGTCTCTTTAATTAAGATGGTCTATTGTGGCCTATGGAGGCCTAGTCCATGATGGCTGATTTTGTGAGCCTGGCCTCGAGTGAATATGTGAAAACTGAGACGAGGGAGACCCCTGCTGGAAATGGTCTTGAAGCTAACTGACCATGGTCCATGTTGAGAAACTTTCCATGAGGACAGCAGCAGTTTTTGGGAGTTCTCCAAGAGAAGTGAAAGTGTCCTTGGCAATCTTGAAAAACAAAGGAGCCTTAGAGGGAAACTCTGAACTGTGGCTCGATAGCCGAGGAGAAGCCGGATTAATGTGATACATGTTTTATTTTCTTGGTTCCTGTTCCGTAGTTTCCGTCTTGTGACTTTTCCTGAGCGGAGATTTTCAGATGTAGCAATGTTACATTTCTTCCTTCTCGCTCTGCTCAGTGATTCAGTGTATATTGCAAACTTTATGTGTGTTTCCATTGTAATTTTTACTATAAAAAATGTTAGCTTAGGGAGGGAATTGCCACTTGCCATTTTGCCTTTGCCGCGTTAATCTGCGTTGCTGAGGATCGATGCTGAGGGACTTCGTCTTGAGAGACTTTACCGAGAGACTTGTCCTGACCCGTTCTGACACTTAGTTAGAATAGGTAACTATGAAAAATGATTTATTCTGATTGATTTACTTTGACTAATTTAGATAAAGCAATATAATTTTAAACATGGTGTTGAATTTTCTTTCTTGTCAATTATTGGGTTTATATTTCTGATCATTATTGTATATGTTGTGTAGATTATGTAATTGATTAGGACAGTCACAAAACCAGATCTGATCGACCTGATATCGATGCAGGGTGTTTAGGTGTTTTCTTTCCACAGGTTTATTGCTGGTAGAGTATTTGAGCGTGTGTTAGTGAAATGGGCCCTAGCGTATGATGAGTGTATGTGCGTGTAACTGTGTGATTACTCTATCCGTGGTAGTGGGCATATTTTAGATACCCTGATCTCTATCAATTTCCTGGTAGCAGAGATAGGATGTTTTTTTTTTTTTTTTGTTTTTTTTGAAACCGTTTATTACAATCTCGAATATATACATGTATGGGCCTACAACCTTCGGGCCGGCCGCTAAAGTGACAGCAATTAGTGACATATATACAATAAGGCACTTGGCGTTACAGAGACGCTATCAGGAGGTATCAACAACGTGGGCCACATGACTCTGAGCCCACAATACGGTTTCGTTTTATACAACACTAACAACAGAAAACCACACCCGCAAGGCAACCCGAGAACAAGAGTGACAACATATGCTCCTCAAATGGGGGGACCCCAACCCTACACTAAAATCGAAGGAGGGGAAGGGAAATAGGTCCGGGACTGGGAAACCACTGTGCCCGGGATTGGGGGAGGGGGTCATCTAGGGGGACGGTGCTGGTGAAGCGGGAGGCAACAATGGCGGCTCGCAAATACCCCCGCGGTAGGCGTTCCAGGGGCCCCACACCTTCAGCCACGCCCCAGGCTTACCCCGCGCCACATACACCACTTTCTCTCGGAACATGCACCAATCCATGTGTTCTTTCCAGGCCGACACTGCCGGGGGCCTCTGGGATCCCCACAGTTGAGCGATGTCACGTTTAGCGATCATATAACCCAGCGTCACCCATCGCGTCTGTGGAACCGAGTAGTCGGTTGGTTCCCACACATTCAGCAGGCATCTCCTTGCTTCAGGCACCAGCACGACATGCGTTACCGCTCGCAGGACCTCATGCACACCACGCCAGAATCGCTCCACCCTCGGACATTCCCACAGAATATGTAAAAAAGTCGCCAATGCACCGCACCCACGCCTACACAGTCCATCCTCGGCATAGCCCATACGCAGAAGCCCTGGCCCCGTCATGTACACCCGGTGAAGTATCTTAAGCTGGACGAAGCGAAGGCGAGCCGGGATGGCCACCTCCTTCGGGGAGGCCACCGCGGAAATCCAGTCCTCGTCGTCCAGCTCCAACCCATCGGCAACCCAAGCCTCGCGGAGCCCAGTCAGTAAGCCCGAGCGGTCATTAATCAACTTCTTGTAGATGAGGGAGATCGTGCTGTCCGGAACGTGGCCATCTAGCACTCTATCCTCCAATGGGGAGGACTCCGGGATGGCGGCCACGTCTGGGAAGACTGAACCCAGAGCGTGACGGACCTGCAGGTATCGAAAGTATTCACTGCCCTGCAGCTGAAACTCCGCCTGCAGTGTCTCAAATGTTTTTAATCCTCCCCTCGTCCAGAGGTCCCCCACTGTACTAATGCCTATCGTGTCCCACCTATCGAAGCCCTTCGAGGTCCATAGGGAGCCCAACCTCTCAGACGCATACAACGGTGACGCCCGGGTCAAACGGTCCTTCCATCCCATAGCTGCATTGGCCGCGTGCCATACTCGCACCATGACACGCGTGGGTCCCGTAAGGCGGGAATCGGGCACGCTAGTGTAGAGCGCTCGATTATAATCGCCACCGGGCAGGAGCATCTTGTCCATTTCAAATGCCGGGTTTAAGGCGGGCCCGTAAAGGCCATGATTAATTGCAGCTAATTGGGAGGCCCAGTAATACCGCTTAATATCCGGGAGGGCAATCCCTCCGTCATACCACGGGAGCGTCAACTTTGCCAGGGCTATACGCGGCCTCCCGTCCCAGAACAGGCGGCGCTGCAAACTCTCCACCTCACGGAAGTAACGCGCCGGGACCAGATCCATCGAGTTCTGGAGAGCATACAAAAAGCGCGGCAAGGACATCATCTTGAACAATGCCGCCCGACCGAGCGGTGAAAGCGGCAAGCGCCGCCAGCGCGCGACGTCCTCCTTCAAGCGCTGGAGGGGGGGAAGCAAGTTCCGCTCGTAGCGGGCCACCGGGTCCAGCGTAATATAGACGCCCAGGTAACGAAACCCCTGCGAGGCAATCTGGATCGAGCAGCCCCGCGGGAGAACAGGAGCCTCCCCGGAAAGCACATAGATGCAGGATTTAGCCCAGTTGATGACAAGACCTGAGTTACGGCCGAAGGAGCGCAGAACATCGACCAGGACAATCAGTGATTTACGCGGGGAGGCTAAGTACAACAGGATGTCGTCGGCGTAGAGGGACACGCGGTCCTCATACTCAGGGGTCCAACGGAGACCACGGATAGAAGGGTGCCACCGCAGCCACTCCGCCAGGGGTTCCAAGGCCAGTGCAAACAGGAGCGGCGACAGGGGGCAACCCTGTCGCGTGCCCCGTCCCAGCACGAATGGGGCCGAGACTCGACCATTCACCACCACCTGCGCCAATGGGTCAGAGTACAACAATTTGACCCAGCTGATGAATCCCGGGCCAAATCCAAATTTCGCCAACATCGCCCAGATGTACGGCCACTCGAGCGTGTCAAACGCCATGGTGGCGTCCAAGGACGCCAAGATGGCCGGCTCCCGCACGAATGGAACACGCGCGAGCACCCTGTGCAAGCGCCGCAAGTTAAGAGCCGTGTTGCGATGGGGAATGAAGCCGGACTGGTCTTGGTGGACCAGATCGCCCACCACGCCGACCAGCCGGTTGGCAAGCACCTTGGCGAGGATTTTAGGCTCCGCATTCAAGAGCGAGATCGGCCGATAGGATGTAACCCGGTCTCGCGGTCTCCCCTCCTTGTGGATAACCACGATGGTAGCTAGACGCTGGTCCGGCGGGAGGGAGCCCCGCGAGTGGGCCGCAAGGAACATCGCACGGAGGTGAGGTGCCAGTACATCCGGTCGCAGCTTATACAATTCGATAGGAAGGCCATTCGGGCCCATGGCCTTGCCCGAGGCGACCGAGCGTATGGCGAGGGCGATTTCATCCGAGGTGGGAGCGGCATCCAACGAATCCCTGTCCTCCACTGAAAGCGAGGGCAGCGCGATGTCCCGCAGCAGGGCATGGGAGTCCTCCTCCGAGCAGGGAGAGACCGGAGAATATACCTCGCGGAAATAATCCGCGAAGCAAGAAACAATGCCTTCCGGCTCAGTAATTCGTACACCATCCATCCTCTCAATCAGCGGGACCACACGACTAGCTCTCTCCTTCTTATCCAACCACGCAATCAGTTTGCCAGCCTTATCACCCACATCATACAGTCGCCCCTGTTGCTCTCTGCTAAGGCCCCTGGCCGCCTCCGTGACGAGGGCCCTATAGGCCGCCTGTTTAAGGTGTAGAACATGCAGCGCCGCGTCAGTCACCCCACTCCCCAGATCGCCCTCCAATTCAGTAATTTCGGCCTCCACCCGGGTCACCTCCTCCTGTGCGCGTCTGCGGGCATGGGAGATAAAGGAGAGGGCCTCCCCTCTGAGAACTGTTTTAAAGGCTTCCCACAGGGAGATAGCCGACGGAACGGACCCCACATTCTCCTCAAAATACCGTTGCAATGATTTAATCAGGTCAGCGCGAATAGTGGGGTCACGCAGGTACCAAGCATTGATTGGGGCTACCCTGCCCTCTCCCCTCGGGAAGACACCCAAGTGCAACAGGAGCGGGGAATGATCTGAAATACCCCGCGCCAGATGGCGCACCTCTCCCACCCTCCCAGCATAGGCCGCAGGGACAAGGACATAATCAAGCCGCGAGAGGCTACCATGGGCACCCGAATGGAAGGTGTACTGCAGCTGGGTGGGATGCTTTAAACGCCAGCAGTCCACCAATCCCAGTGTGTCCAAAAGGCCCGCTAACCACGCCTGTGCCCGGGGGAGGTCCCTAGGGGGATGACGATCCATAGTCCCAGAAGCCACCGCATTGAAGTCCCCCCCAACCACCAGAAGCCCCCCCGGGAGGTCAAGAAGGAGGCGTCCCAGATCTGCAAAGGTGGTGGACTGTAGCCCCGGTGGGACGTACACAGAGACAAAGACAACTACCCTGCCCTCCATCCTCCCCACCAAGACAGTGTAGCGTCCCCTCTCATCATGGCGCACCTCGTCTATTTCTAGCGGGAGCGAGGTCTTGATCATGATGCCCACCCCCCGCGAGCCTGATGTGAAGCCCGAGTGGGCCACCAAGCGAAAGCCACGGCGATTCATGGCACAAAAGGAGTTACCAATAAGGTGTGTCTCCTGCAGAAAGACCACATCAGGCGAAATCCATTTCAAATACTGCAGGACCACACCCCGCTTGATCCTATCACCCAGTCCGTTAACATTCCAGGACAACAAAGTCAAATCCCTACCCCCCATCACATAACGAAGCCATCATTAGTCCCCCCCAGAGCATCTCAAAAACAACAATACAATAACGGGTTTGCCTTGCGGTAGAAACGAACCACACCCCACCCCAACCCACCCAACCCAACAAAACTCCCCCCACCCTGCACCCCTGCATGAGCCCAAACAGCCCCCCCAAAGTGCAGTGTGCCTGTCGCCCCATAAATAAGAAAACTAACTAGTCCCCCAGAGGAGGAGGGAGATCCCCCAAGAGACCCCACACGACCTCCACAGGAGGGGAACTTACCCTAACAGTCAATAGTGACAACAACGCAGTCCAGAGCAAGGCCTACCATTAGTCCCTCAGTCCTGATCCGGCGGGCCCTCCCCACCAACCGCACCCCCCCCACCCCCCCGGTCCCGACTTCCGGGCAAAGTGTCTAGCCAGTCCCCGGCCACTTCGGGTCGATCAAAAAAGTGCGTGTGGCCATCCACCTCCACTCTCAGCTTAGCTGGAAAAAGCATCGCAAATTTGAGATTCAGGTCCCTTAGGCGACGTTTAACACCGAGAAAGCTCAGTCTCTGCTTTTGGACTGCCGGAGTGAAGTCAGGATAGAAATTGATGTCCATATTGTCAAGTTTGACCGGCCCTTGTAGCCTGGAAGTCTGTAGGATAGCGTCTCTGTCCCGAAAATTGAAGATCCGGGCGATGAGAGGCCTCGGAGGGGCTCCAACCTTAGGCCTACCCCCGGGGACCCTGTGGGCACGCTCCACCGCAAAGAATTTACTCAGCCCCCGAGGCTGGAGATGGGTAAGGACCAGGTCCTCGACAAATAGATCCGCTGCCTCCGCCTCGCGTCCCTCCGGCACCCCGATAATGCGGACGTTGTTCCTCCGGGCCCGACCCTCGGAATCCTCCAGCCGACGATTCATCAGGGCGCTCGCCTGGCCAAGCCTGCGCACCTCCTGTTGGAGGGCCGCTACGTCCGTTGTGAGGCCCGTGGTAGAGTGGGCCAAAGAGTCGACCCGGTCGTTGGTTTTAGACAAATCAGCCCTCACGAGGCCCACGTCCACGAGGACCGAGTCAATCTTCTGCGCCAGAGTGTCGAAGCGCTGGTCCACCGAGGCCTTCATCTCGGCGATGGCACCCATGACGTCTCGGAGGGTCAGGTCCGTGGGCAGAGCGGAAGCATCAGTCGGGCCCGTAGGGGACTTACGCGGCGCCTCTGGGGATCCCTTCTGGAGGGTGTAGCGGTCCATACTGTTGGATTGCTGGGCCGCGCCACGGCGGGTCGATTTTATCTTAGCCCGATCGCCATCTTGTTTTGTGGACATAGTTTCAATCCCCAAGACGAGTCAATCTCCTCAAGAAACGGGGGGCCGACAATCCAGTTCAAGGGGTCCAGGGGGGAGCGACCACCGCTCCGCAGGACGGACCGCAGCTGGCGGACCGGCAGGGCACCCCAGCGAGACCACACCACCGCACACCGCCCCGCAACCCAACCTCGCCTGGCAGCAAGGAGGGCGCAAAAGCGAAAGTGAAAGTGCAGGGTACGCGAGTCACCCAGCCTTGCCCGCCGCTGTTGTTCACTTTGTGTCCGGATCGCCCCACAACTCCAGTACGGGGGGCCGGTGTGGAGAAGGCCGCAAACCTCAATCGATGCTCCTGACGGTGTCCGAGGTCCGATTTAAAAACGGAAAACGGGCGTCACCTCTGCTCGGGCTCACAAATACAGTCCCCTCATCTGGGACAGGATTCTGTCAGGATTTATGCAGGAGGTCGCGGAGGTCCTCGGGAGCCTCGCACCTACGCGGCCATCTTGGTTGCGCGCTAGGCTCCTCCAGATAGGATGGTTTTGATGGTTGTCTTGATCTGATAAGATTGCTTGTACATTAGCTTATTGATTATTGATTTTATTTTGTCGATATTGGTATATGTACTAATACTATATGTTGAAGTCGTCATGTTGAGTTATATGTAGTGCTTCTGGAATTTGGAAGTTGTTGTAGCAGTTCCGTAGTAGGGCAGAGGAAGGTATATGCTGCTCTCGGGAAAGACGGGATTGTAAGGAATAACGTGTGACAATTGAAGTTGCGCGTTCACATTGTCTGGGTTCGGAATCAGTGACATCGTCGTATGTTACTATTAGATATTTCTGGTATATAAGGAGTGTGTATTGTAGTGAAGGTTATCTGTGAAACTCTGGTCTTAAGTCCCAGGGATCCGTAAAGGATTTTCGTTAAAGCTTATCGCGGGAGGAGTAATAGGTATTCTCTGAGCTTGTTTGAGGAACTGGGCAAAGTTGCTTAGTTAATGTATGTTATAATTCTGTAGTGGGACAGATTGTGCGCTGCTTCCCGAGAACAGGATTCTGTGTGCATGTACTATATTTTTCTTGCATGAATGTGCGTGAATGTATATACATTTATTGATTGTAAGACTCTTTGGATAAGTCCTAGAGGAAACAGTTATGAGATGTATGAAAGTTTGTTGACTGTTGAAAAATAGACTCTCTTTTACTATTCTGTGGTTAGCGAAGCAGACAATGGAGATGTTTTTATGTTGTAACTAATAGATTTTGTAGAAATCTTGACACGAAGTCTACTGAGAGATTTTGTAAAGGAGGGGTAGACGAGTGACAGAAGACAGGAGACAAGCGACTGCAGCGACTGTTGACGTCAGAAAGTCCGCGCTCTGATTGGATAGTGGATCAGAATAGGGTTTGCGCTAGGATTGGTGCGTTAGTGTGAGTCGCGCAGGGATTGGAAAAGCTGTTTAGTGACGTAAACGCTCCAGGATTGGTGCGTTAGTGTGAGTCGCGCTGCTATTGGTTGAGAAGCTCGTATTGTATATTTATAATACGGAGAGAGTAGAGAGTTTTGGTAAGCGCTAAAATGTATTACCAAGAGGAAAAAAAGAAAAAAACATTCTTTGGGAAAGTTAAAAAGGGGTTTAACAAGGATAAAGAGGTTAAAACGAGAGAGGGTGAGTTGCTACCTCCAGCGAAAACACCTGCATCCTTCATGGTTGCGAAATATGGATTACATACCTGTATATGGTTGCAGAATTGGGTTAGGTATACTAAAGAAGATGGTGTTCTAGCATTTCCAGAACATGGTTCATTTAATTTGGCCATGTTGAGAAATTTACGGGAAAAGATGGTACGTCTGGACCCGAAGCCAAGACCTACACAGTTCGAGGCTTTAGTGGAATGGGAAGAGGAAGTTCATGAGCGAGAAAAGCAAAGATCTGGAGGGTATTACAGGAATATGTTTGGGAGGAGACATGATCGTGAAACACATCATGATCGGATGAAAAGATGGCGAGATGTTAATATGTCAGAGGGATTATATCCTATGAGAACAATTGAAGAAGGAGCAGTTGGAGTTAATGAGTATGATGATGAGGTCTTAAATGACATGATTTACAAGAGACCACCTCCATATAGACCAGAACCAGATGAGAGTACACCAGTTGTTTCTCCGATAAGAGATACAGTCTGTATTATTGAGAAAGAAAAAGTGACACCTGAATCAAGAAGTAGTAGTTCTTTCAGGGAGAGAGAGAATCGAAGTAGTGAGGAAAATGCCAGAAAATTAGCAAAAACGACAACAGAACTGACTGAGAAAATTAGGGAATTAACAAAGAATCTGGAAGCTGTTACGGTGCCTGTAACAATAGGTCCAGTTATGCCTGTGTTTGACAAACAGAGAGCAGGTGAGAATGGACTGGTGATTCCATATGTTGGGAATAATTTGACAAATTCAGTTGGTCCTTCAGGAGATTCAGATAAAAGAACAGGGAAAAGTGACCTGAGACAAACGAGACATGACACATGTAGTGAACTATTGGATGCTAGTGAACCTAGTTGTTCAGGGATGCCAATTTTAGAACCGCAGAAAAGAGTGGTTCCAGTGAGAAAAACTGCTGAAATAACAGTTGATGATTTGAATGATTGGATGAAGGTTCTTCAGAAAAAGGATAAGGATTCACAAGTTATTGATGTGGCCAGGTTACGTATAGAATTAGAAGAGCTTGTGACAGGAACAGTTCCAACAGAAATCCTGAAGAGTCATCATGATGGTGAGCTGTTGTTTATGTGTAAGAGTATTACCTGGAGAGCAAGACATACACATGACAGGCTGAGAACAATAGCAAATGAGCTGGGAGTTGACATTGATAAAGTAAAGGCTTTACAGAAAACCTACAGGATGGATTTTACTGAGAAGGATATTGAAAATTTGAATGCTTCTGGTAGAACAGGACAGATTAAGGAAATGGTGGCATTATTGCGAAGATGGGGTGATGTGGAAAAGTGGAAGGATAGGTGGTATAAGAAAAGAGAGGAATCTGTAGATAGAACAACTTATTCAGCATTTCCAGTGAGAGAAAAGGAGAAACCAGTGGATAATTATCCTATGAGAGAAATACCTGGAGGAGGATATGTACATGTTCCATGGACCAGACAGGATATTTTATCATTTACGAATGATTTCCCTCGATTGAGAGAAAAGCCCGTCGAGTGGTATAGGCAGGTAGATAGGTTTGTGAAATTGTCAAAAGTGCTGTGGGTTGACCTGAATAGTCTGTTTGATATAATTGTTCCAGCAGACTTGTGGACTGAGTGTAAAATAGTTGTGAGTTGGCCTACTGAGGAGTATCCAAGAGACCCAAGAACAGGGGCACCAGATCCAGAGGTAATGAGGAAATATGATCAGGTGATGGTATACCTGAAGAGTAAAGTTCCTCCAAAAGAGACAGACTGGGTTAAGATAGATCGAACACAACAGGAAGCAAAAGAATCAGTTCATGCTTTTTACGAGAGGCTGATACTGGCTTTTAAACAATTCAGTGGAGATGAACACCTGGGTGACAAAGATTTGAGTCACTTTGTATACAGATTTGTATATGGCCTTAGACCTGAAATTGGTGAGAGAATTCGTGAACACACAGTGGATTGGCAGAGTAAGAAAGTAGATGAGATTCTGAGACATGCAAAATACTTCAGTGATGAAATTGAAGCAAAACAAAGAAAGCTGAAAGAGAAAGCAATGTGGGCACAAGTGAAAGTTGCAGAAAGACAGGAAGCACAGTTAGTGGAACAGGCGAATAATCCAGGAAATAATGCAGGAAATAGACCCAGATATGCAGGAAAAGGAAAAGGAAGTCTTGAGGAAGCGAAGAAAAAGTTTCCTTGTCACAACTGTGGCCAACTGGGACATTGGAGATCTGAATGTCCTAATCCACCATTAGTGAGTAATGAGAGTAAACCTTTAAATCAACAGGTGCAGAACCAGAACGAAGGAAATAATCAACAACAGCAACAACAGAAAGTTGTGAGACAGCAGAGTCAGGAGCCAAAACCGCCCTTGCCGCAGAATAGAGGGTTACAAAAGTATAATCAGGATTCAGGATTCTACAATGATGAGCAGGTAAACAAACCAAGACGTTCTAACAAAGTACAGCAGTACTTGTTAAAGAGTGAAGGGAGTGAGTCTAAGGGTGATTATTGACGGTGCCGAAGAGAGGAGGAAGAGTGCATACTTGGTGCAACTCTAGAAATGGACCAGGCAGGACCATTTGTGGATGGGAAAATAAATGAGGAGAGTGTTACTTTTTTGGTAGACACAGGTGCGACAAGATCAACTGTCAGGTCAACAGATGTTAGAAATCTTCCTCTCTCGGATGAAGCAATCCAAGTAGTTGGTGTAGCCAATACACAAATCAGAACACGTCTAACTGAACCAGTAAGAGTACAGATAGGGAAATTTTCAGACATGCACAGATTTATTGTCTGTGACACGAGTCCTGTGAACCTGTTAGGTAGGGACCTATTGTGTAAGATGAACTGCACAATTTTTTGTACACCAGATGGAATAGCTTTTGAGACACCAGATGATGATGTTTTCTACCGAATGACTCTAGAAAATAGAGAAAGTGAGTTAATTGGTGCATTTGCTGTGTTTAATCCGGAAGATTTGCCTCAAGAGCTGAGAGACACAGTGAAAAGGACAGTTTGGGATTTTACTGGAGAGGATGTGGGATTGATGAATAATGTAGATCCAGTGAAAATTGCAGTGAAAGAGGGAATTACATATCCTAACATTCCTCAGTACAAAATGACACCAGAAATAATTGAAGGGATAACTCCTATAATTGAGAAAATGATTCAGCAAGGAGTTCTGAGAGAACTATTGAGTAGTCCGTGTAATTCACCGATAATGGGACTGAAAAAGCCCAATGGGAAATTTAGGATCGTACAGAATTTGAGAAAAGTTAATCAAATTGTGGTGGCATGTTGTCCTATTGTGCCAAATCCATCAGTGATTCTGTATCAAATTCCACATGATGCTGAGTGGTATACAGTGATTGATTTGTGTCATGCGTTCTTTTCAATTCCATTGCATCATGACAGCCAGCCGATTTTTGCATTTAGGTTTGGCCAGCGTATTTTAGCATGGTGTCGTATCCCACAGGGGTATACGGAGAGTCCTTCGATATTCAATCAGTTATTGAAAAGATCATTGGAAAGTCTGATCATGCCTGAGAGTTCAGTGCTAGTACAATATATTGATGACCTATTGGTGGCATCAAAGACACGTGAAGCTTGTGAAGTGGATACCATAGCTTTACTGAATCATCTGGCAGATGGAGGGTTAAAGGTATCTCCAGCCAAATTGCAATTTTGCAAGAAAGAGGTGCATTATCTTGGACACAATATTGAAAAAGGTCTGAGAAAAGTGACTACTGACAGGATCAGAATAATCAGAGAAATGAAAGCTCCAAAAACCCAGAGAGAAGTGAGAATGTTCCTGGGTATGGTGGGTTATTGTCGTCAGTGGATAATTAATTTTTCCCTGATAGCAAAGCCACTGATTAAGCTGACAAAAAGTGAAATGACAGATCCATTGGATTTGGATGCAGAACAATTAGCAGCATTTGAAGAGCTTAAAAGTAAAATGTGTGAGGCTCCAGCTTTGGGTATGCCTGACTATGAGAAAGAATTTGAGCTGTACTGCAGTGAGAGAAATGGATGTGCACTTTCAGTGTTAATCCAGAAACATGGACAATTGAGAAGGCCTATTGCGTACTTCTCATCAACACTTGACCCTGTAGCTGTGGGTTTACCAGGTTGTCTGAAATCTGTGGCTGCAACATGCAGGAGTCTGGAACAGAGTGAGGGAATCATAATGGGATATCCTGTAAGGGTATTCGTACCTCACAATGTGGCAATTCTTTTGACAAGAAGCAGAACTCAGTACATGTCACATAGTCGATTGACCAAATATGAAAAAGTGATTCTGGGAGCATCAAATGTGACTCTCGAGAGATGTGTGAATGTGAATCCAGCGACGCTTTTGCCAGACATTGAAAATGTGGGTGTGAAAATGGAAGATGATCATGATTGTTTGGATGTGCTTGAGTACTGTACAAAACCAAGACCAGACATAAGGGATATTCCCTTACCTGAGAATGATCATGTGTTGTTTGTGGATGGATCATGCTTGAGGAATGATGATGGTGTGCTATGTGCAGCATATGCGGTGTGCAAAGTTTCAGAGGTCATGGAAGCATCACCATTGAAAGGAGTGAAATCTGCGCAAGTTGCTGAATTAATAGCATTGACAAAAGCTTGCGAAATTGGGAAAGATTTGAGGACGACTGTGTTGACTGATAGTCAGTATGGATTTGGAGTTGTGCATGATTTTGGCCAATTTTGGCTACAAAGAGGTTTCTTGACATCGAGTGGAACTCCAATAAAGAATGCTGAAATGATTGGAAAATTGCTTGAGGCGATACAGCTGCCTAAGGAGTTAGCAGTTGTAAAGTGTGCTGCCCATGGTCAGGGGGAGGATTTCATAACGATTGGAAATAGGTACGCCAATGATGTTGCGCAATACTGCGCCAAGACAAATCAGTCCATTAATAGGGACAGAGAAGGGGAAATGTCTTTTCTTTCTGTGATGTTTACTAATGTCCTAGAGACCTGGGATGAAGTGAAGCAGTTACAAGATGAGGCAGGAGAAGAAGAGAAACAAGATTGGATTAAGGCAGGATGTGCTCCGAGAGAAACAGACCATGTTTGGGTCTACAGAGATGGCAGACCAGTGATGCCCAACTCAATCTTGTCGTCAATGGCAAGGATGTATCATGGCCAGGGACATTTGGGAAGGGACGCGATGGTTAGGTCGTTTAAACAAACCTGGTACAATGCAAAGTTCAGGACAATTGCAGAAAGTATCTGTCAGAGGTGTTTAGTTTGTCAGCAATTTAACACTGGGAAAAAGACAGTGGTGAGTCTGGGAACAATAGGCAGAGAAGGAGGTCCTTTTACAAGAATGCAGATTGATTTCATTGAGATGCCCCAAGTGAACAGACTGAGGTATGTTCTAGTGGTAGTTTGTTTGTTTTCAAGGTGGGTGGAAGCTTACCCGACTAGAAGAAATGATGGATTAACAGTGGCAAAGTTACTGTTGAGGGAGTTGATTCCTAGGTACGGGTTTCCAGTAACAGTTGAGTCTGATAGAGGTAGACACTTTCAAAATGAGCTCATGGGTTTGATTTGTGAAGCATTGAAAATACAGCAGAAGCTACATTGTGCATACCGACCAGAGGCTTCTGGTGTGGTTGAGCAGATTAATGGCACGATCAAGAATAGGATTGGAAAGATGTGCTTAGCCACTGGCATGAAATGGCCAGATGTTTTGCCTCTAGTTCTGATGACAATGAGATCT
This sequence comes from Triturus cristatus, assembly GCF_964204655.1. Classification (NCBI taxonomy): domain Eukaryota; kingdom Metazoa; phylum Chordata; class Amphibia; order Caudata; family Salamandridae; genus Triturus; species Triturus cristatus. The sequence goes on from NC_140590.1 coordinate 1,694,715,387, forward strand.
ACTCCAGATAGAACTACTGGTTTGAGCCCGCACGAGATAATCATGGGACGTGCTATGCGCCATGCATTCGTGCCTGTCAATAAGTTGGTGACAATAACTGATGACATGATTTTGGATTACTGTAAAGGCCTGGCTGACGCAGTTCATTCTGTGTTTCACCAGGTTGGAGAAGAAGCTACCACACTTGAGAAGAAGCAAGCCCATGATCTGAGTCCAGGAGACTGGGTGAGGATTAAGGTGCACAGAAGAAGAAATTGCTTGATTCCAAGGTGGGGAAGGCCGAGACAAGTTATTCTGACTACGACGACTGCAGTAAAGTGTGCTGGAGTGAAGCACTGGGTACATGCAAGTCATACTGTGAGAGTTCCAAATCCGAAAGAGGGGACTGGTAAAGAGTATTTTGAAGAGTCAGATTCTAGTGATGGTGAAGATACTGAAGATACGGAATCAGTGAGAAAAGAAGCAGAGAGAGCTTCAAGAGAATCACTGCGAGTATCAGAGAGAAGATCAGATTCTGTAAGAGAGCCTGAAGTTTCAAACAGCAGTGAAGGAAAAAGAAAAGAAAAAAGAAATCACACAGAGACTACTCCTGAATCAGAAGAGGAGGAGATTGAAGAACCACTTGAGATTATATTTGAAGAAGTAGGGTCAGAAAAAGATAGAGAGGGACAGATTGCGGAAGACCCCCGAGGAGGTGTAGGGAACATTCATGAGGAGCTAGGTGAAGGGACAAGTAGACAGCAAGAAGATTGCGTGTCGGAGACCCGAGGAGGGACAGGAGTAGGGAAGTCTCAAACAGTGGTGAAAAAATCTGTGGAGAAGAAGAAAGCTGCTGGAAAACGGAAACAAGAGGCACTTGAAACAGATGATGAGGATGAACAAACAGAGGGTCGAGTTCTGAGAAAGAGAACTTGGATTGGAGAAAGAAGTAATAAAGAAATAAATCCGAAAAAGGTGTTAAGAGGAGATCGTTGGCCTAACAACAGAGTTAAGAGGCTGAGATACAGAGTAATAAGAGCAAATTCATCGAAAGCTGAACAAGTGAATGAAGTTTCGAGTCAAAGTTCAAAAGCTGAAGGAGAAGAATCAAAGGAGTCAAACGAACCAGTGGAAATAAAGAGAGTAAGAAGACCCAACCAAAAGTACAGATCACCGGAATGGTCTTATGTGGCACTGTCTGAAGGAGGAAAAGAAGAAACAGTGACTCGAGATAATCCGGAAGTGGTCTTGAGAGAAGTGGTTGAGGAAGATACTGGTGAAATTCTGAAAGTACTCTTGACTGACATTGGAGAAGAGTCGAGTACTGAGGATCTTGACGTTGGAGATCTAATACAATTTGATGTTGAAGAAATTGAAGTGAAAAATGACAAGTATCCAAACTGAGTGAAAGAAGGATTCACTTAGATCAAGTGAACAAAGAGATCATTTGGATAAACTGAAAGCTGAAGAATTGCTGAAGAATTGAAGAAATTCAAAAACAGTAGTGGAGTAGTAGAGGCTAAACTAAAATGGCTAACATAGAGGATAATAGAAATAGATGTGCCTTCTTTAAGAGGTGGTGTAGGATGTGCTGGTGTTGTACTGGATTATTAATGCTTCTATGGGGTGTTTTAGTTTTATTAGTTACTTTTAGAGTAGAGTTTGGAATGCATATAGAAAATGTGACAAATGTAGAGAAGAATTCACAAAAAGTAGTTCCAATTAGAAGTAGTAGTTACATACACAAAGATAGGTCAATTAATAATTTTTCTAGTAATGTGTTTTCGAAACTGTTATATGAATATGTGAAGACAATGGAAGTAAGGGATTGCTACGTCTGTATGCAATTACCTGCATCCGTTTCAGAGGGTGTTACTTATCACCATTTACCAGCTACATATGGTATTTCTTGTAGTATTTTAAGTAGTGTTTTTTATTTGTTAGGGAAAGTAGATTATAAGATGTCTAACAGAGATAGTATTTTTGGGCACTTGCCAATGAACAAAGAGCTGAATCCAGCTAAAGAAGCTAACACTTTTGGTGAGATTTTTATTGAAGAAAAAGGATTAACATTAGATTACATTTTTAAGAATAATTTAACTTGCAGTTTGAAAGAAGAGGAGAGAGCTTTCCTGGATATGGTAGAGGAAAGGAGAGTGAACATGCATGAGAAAGTGGGAAAATATGAAGTGAGTGAGACAATTTGGGACATTGAGATGGGAAAGGAGTTGAAGAATGGGGCTAGTCCAACTTTAGCTCTAGATGCACCGCAGAAGGGTAAACTTTGCATTACAAGAAGGAAATCCCAATATGATACATATTTTGTGGGGACTAGTGAGTGCCATGATACATACTTCGTTGCGACAGGTTGGGGTTTCAGAGGTGGAGAAGATACAATTTTTCCAGGAGTGTACTATGTTTGTGGGAACAAGGCTTATTACAAGTTGCCTGACCATTGGTATGGCACATGTTATGTGGGCCTGGTTTTTCCTAAGATTTTTCATACAGATAAAATAAGAGATGTAGAAGATATTAACTTATTAACACGTTTTAAGAGAGAAACTTGGTCTGAAATTGTGGGTGATATTTTTGGGGTTTTGATTCCAGCAGTGGGAATTTCTTTAAATGCTTATGGAATTCGGAAACTGTCCACAGTGGTTGATCGTTTATCGACAAATACCGCAGGAGGGTTTCTTTTGGTGAATACGGAATTAAGTGCCGTACGTGCCATGTCTATGCAAAATCGACTTGCCCTTGATATTCTATTGGCCAAGGAGGGTGGAGTTTGTGGAATATTGAAAGTTCAACATAGTTGCACTTACATTCCTGACGAAAGTAAAGACCTAAAGGTCTATATCAGAAATATTACTGATTTGCATGAAGAATTAGTACCACTTGAAGCTGGGAATTTGTGGACTAAAATAGCTAATAAGATGATAGCTGTTAAGGATTTTATTGCAAAGATAGGTAGTACTATTATAGGTAGAATATTGTTTCCCTTGTCTTGTATAATTGTGGCTTTATTAATAATAAGATTGGTGTGTGTGTGTTGTAAAAACAGGGGAGGGAGGAAGAAATTGAATAAGGAAAAGAAAAACAAGAGGTTGAAGAGAGAACCTCAAGAAATTGAACTAGAAGAATTGAGGGAGAGTGTTTATTTAGAGACAAAAAGGGATGATGAAAGAGTGACTGGTGTTTAATGTTGTGTAAGGGGAAAAGACATTTCTGATTTCTCCTAAAATGGGACTAAATTTTCACTAATTTTTTTTTGGGGTTTATTTGGTGATAAAATCACCAAAGGGGGGATTGCTGGAGCAGAGTTTTCATTTAGAAAATTCAGGGGCTTTTGAAGCTCTAGTATGTCTATGCGTTTTATTAATTATTTATAAATAACAATTAATTATTTGTCTTGTGCAAGTGTGTTTTTATTAATCAATCCGTTTGTCTTAACATAAGAGAAAGTTACACGAGGGTTAGCATGTGTGTGCTGTTTCTGTTTTCTAAAAAATAACGTGCAAGTTTTCATGTTTAAACGTTGCTGTGTGCTGTTTATTTTGAGCACAAAACGCTGTCTGAATTAATGCTTTTTTATGTTGCGAGAGCTAGATAAATACATACACATAAGGGTATTAGTGGGGTTAACACTGTTTAATCACTATGCTGTAGTAACGTTTATTTTGTCTCTTTAATTAAGATGGTCTATTGTGGCCTATGGAGGCCTAGTCCATGATGGCTGATTTTGTGAGCCTGGCCTCGAGTGAATATGTGAAAACTGAGACGAGGGAGACCCCTGCTGGAAATGGTCTTGAAGCTAACTGACCATGGTCCATGTTGAGAAACTTTCCATGAGGACAGCAGCAGTTTTTGGGAGTTCTCCAAGAGAAGTGAAAGTGTCCTTGGCAATCTTGAAAAACAAAGGAGCCTTAGAGGGAAACTCTGAACTGTGGCTCGATAGCCGAGGAGAAGCCGGATTAATGTGATACATGTTTTATTTTCTTGGTTCCTGTTCCGTAGTTTCCGTCTTGTGACTTTTCCTGAGCGGAGATTTTCAGATGTAGCAATGTTACATTTCTTCCTTCTCGCTCTGCTCAGTGATTCAGTGTATATTGCAAACTTTATGTGTGTTTCCATTGTAATTTTTACTATAAAAAATGTTAGCTTAGGGAGGGATTTGCCACTTGCCATTTTGCCTTTGCCGCGTGAATCTGCGTTGCTGAGGATCGATGCTGAGGGACTTCGTCTTGAGAGACTTTACCGAGAGACTTGTCCTGACCCGTTCTGACACTTAGTTAGAATAGGTAACTATGAAAAATGATTTATTCTGATTGATTTACTTTGACTAATTTAGATAAAGCAATATAATTTTAAACATGGTGTTGAATTTTCTTTCTTGTCAATTATTGGGTTTATATTTCTGATCATTATTGTATATGTTGTGTAGATTATGTTATTGATTAGGACAGTCACAAAACCAGATCTGATCGACCTGATATCGATGCAGGGTGTTTAGGTGTTTTCTTTCCACAGGTTTATTGCTGGTAGAGTATTTGAGCGTGTGTTAGTGAAATGGGCCCTAGCGTATGATGAGTGTATGTGCGTGTAACTGTGTGATTACTCTATCCGTGGTAGTGGGCATATTTTAGATACCCTGATCTCTATCACTGTCCTAGGTGCTTTAAACGCATTTGGGTTTAAGATCATTGTGACTATCCTTGCATATGTGTATTGTCTTCCATGCAGCCTCGTGGTTTAATGGCAGGCGTCATAACTTCTGGGAGGGTTCTGCTGCTGGGTGAGTTGTGAGTGGTCTGTGAGGAATGGACAGTGAGAACTCTTTCGATTTCCAGGGAACATTTTCAAATTTCTGTTCTCAGCTGTGTCGGTCCTTGTTTTCTATGCTGTCCTGTGCATTGTCTCTGTACTTTCCTGGTAAGAGAGAACTCCATGTGCGTTGCTCACTTATAGCCATATTGTGGATTTCATGCCATTTATTACACAAACATCGCTTCTTTACTCCAGCTCTGCAGCTGTTCTAAATATACACTTGAATCCGCTCGATTCTCTGAAGACTTTGCAGCGCATTAACAACTTGCTGAATATACACTCACAATACAGTTAACAAGCATTTGCAATGCAATAGGTCTCGCATTTACGTGAGTTTAAACTGTTGGCATTGTTAATGACAATGCCTTTTATTTATGTTTTAAAAACGAAAACAAAAATAAAAGGCATTGTTATTTGCAATGTCAATAGCTGAAACTTGCGTAAGTGCAAGACCTATTGCATTGCAAATGCTTGTAGCTCAGTGGGCTATGGTGCCTGCTGCAGAAATCCACACTTAACCTCAAGGCCACACCTCTTGAAGTTATTTAAATGAGTTCCATTGTTAACGTCAGAAAACTCAGACCTCTCTCTTGCACCTGAAACGTACCACACTGCCAGGGTTGCCACCTTCCCAAAGGAAACATACCAGTCAGGTGTTGTTGTGTTAAGAGTCTGTGAAAGGCCCGGGCATGATACTAAATGTGACTTTAAACAAAATCGTATATATTAATTAATAGCATCACTTTACTGTCTCTGTTTTCTTTAATTATTAGCCCGGGACCGTTAGCAGCTCCCTCGAACACATCAAAAAAAGTGCTCTCTACTCATGTTTGCTATTTCAAGTATGTACAGGCAATGGGGAAAATACCTGCTTTCGGTTATTTTGCTTATTTTTGTACCTTCCAAGGCGTTAAACTACCGTCGGTGCCAATAGAAAACCGGACGTGGGCAGCCCTACACGCTGCACGCTGATCAGGTGAGGGCGGCTCCATAGCCCGTGTCAGAACCGCTCCGTATGTCTTAGACTGTCCTCGAAGCTATCACCGCTGGAATAAGTAATATCAAACCCTGGCTTTAATATGTGGGAAAAGGGCAGCATTGAGGTTTGGGTGGACAATTTCTTACTGCGAGTGAAACGGCGGGCCCCCAAATATAAAATCACAATTAACGGCTAAGACTTCGAAGATGAAAACAAGTAAACCGCGTGTATGTTTTTTTAATTTTTACTTTTGAGTTTGTTCGCGTTTCACTTTTCTAGTTATTTTTTATTTTTACAGATTATTATAGAATTCTTTTAATGTTCCTCTGGTCTTTCTCGAACACGCGACATCGAGAGGTAAGGAGGGGGTGAGGGCAGGAAAGCGAGGGAGTGAGTGGAAGGGGACTGTTTAGGGTGGGAGAGCGACAAGAGTGAGTAGGTTAATGAGAGCGGTGCGGGAGAGACAGGGAGAGGTGAAGAGACAATGTGGGTGACAACGGAAGGGAGAAAGATTAATAGACAGAGAGGCACAGAAAGGACCCAGGAGAGGAAGCGAGGATTACAGGAAAAAGAAAGATAATTATGGTGTGTGTGCGAGAGAGTTGAGAGCGAAAGATACAGGAAGAGAGAGAGCGGAACACACAGATGTTGAGAGATTGAGGGGTGACAACGAAAGATTGCGTGAGAGACAGAAAGAGGAAACGTGAAGATGAGAGAGAGTCTAGAGAAAGAGAATGGGAGAAGGAATCAAGGGGGTAAGAATCCAATGAGATAGAGAACAAGCGCTAGTAATGTTGCCAATTGTGGGTGTACCGGCAGAGGAGGATGGGTCTGCGCAGCAAAAGAAAGTGATCGCGATCGCGATCAAAGCGAAAGTGATCGCTTGGACGGGAGCGCTGCGTGTGGCAACTGCAAGCACGTGAGTGGTGCGCGCGCAGCAGTGATTGGTGGCTGCGCGCGTGCACGCTCACGTGCACTGTAGCTTTAGGCCACGGCAGCACTTTGAAAAGCCCAGTTATAAAATGTCTCTTCGAGCCTTTGGCACTCGTGGTGTGTGTGTGTGTGTGGGGGGGGGGGGCACGGTCTGCTAACAAGATCTAATCTGCAAGATTCCCCGAATACTCGGAGAATAATGCAGGATTGTTGTAGGGGCAGGAAACAGTGTTTACTTTGTGCAAGAAAACACCGGTGTTTATTTTTGGGACTCAGGCTTAATTTCTCACCAGACTTTGATTCAGAGTAAGCGATAGAAAGGCAGAAAAGAGAAAGAGAGATTAAGAGAAACCCAACATGACAGAAAGTGGGAAGATAGTGATGAACGTGAACATGAAAGAGATAAAGAGTGCGTAGAGAGGTGTAAAACAAAGGCATAAGGTGAAATAAAAGAAGAAAACTAGGCAGCTTTAGTATTCGGCAACCCTGGCATTCAGTAGCCCCGAGATTGGGCTCCTTGGAAAAACATTTCGCCCCAGCACTTGCTTTATTATTGTGTTCATTTGTCTGGCAGCAAGAGGGGCGGGTGCGTGGGCAGAGCGCCGAGATGCCAACAGATCCACGGGCTTGGCTTCCGCTCCTCTGGTGCTTCCCACCCAGAAACACCCGAGGTGAAGTACCAAGTCAAGTCAAATAGGCTTTATTTCGACATAAAATATCTTAAAAAGCGTACATACATTGGAGATCATTTAGAGCATATACAAGATAAAAAACGTAAAAATCCCTGGATAATCTAAAATTCATCATTTTACTACATTTGACTAAAAGGAAGGTTATTTAAATTAGCTAAAAAGAATTAAAATCATGATTAAACAATTTGCCTAAGTCTTTTTGACCGTATTCGCCATGCCCAACCTAGATACTTCGAGGTGGCGCATGCAAAAAATGGGCGAGTGTCTGTGAGTAAAATACGTAATGCCACGTTACAATGTCTAGTGCCCAAAGTAAGGCACATTGGTTTTAACCATTTCATTCGGGGGACCTTATAGGCGGGGCACTCAAATAACAAATGGGGGACAGATTCATGACGCTGAGGGCAAAATGGACACCATGGCGCTGTCTGGTGTGGTATTTTCCAGTGGCATGTGAGCTCCATGACCGGGAGGAGACCTGTTCTAAATTTAAAATACAGTGATCTATCCCATGGGGCAGTAACAATGTCCAGGTACAGTTCTCTGATAGGTGCATCTTTGTGCTCCAAGAAATTTCTTGTAGATTTGCAAATTGTTGAGGAAGAATTCCTGTTATTTGCTACCCATGACCAATAGATTTGTTTTAACATGGATTTGGGCGGGGCTGACTGTTGGTGCCATGCTTCTTCCAGACCCAGATTTATAAGTAGAGCTTTGATGTCCCTTAGCCATTTTATTTTTGCCCAGCCGGGGCAGTTAATTATCTCCCGTAAGCCTTCCGCATAACTTGAGAGCTCTGGCACTCTCCAGATGCGGGCCCATAGTAACAGAGGGCGTAGTTTTGCTTGATCTTCAATCGCCCGGCAACCCATGTCCAATTGCAGGGGTAAAATGGGAACAGAAGGGCCGAGAGACATTAGGCTTCTCTGGAAGGCGTTCTCAGCTAAAGTTAGCACTTTCACATTTGACATCCCCCAGAGCTCCGCTCCGTAGAGTGCTGCACTTGTTCCTCTGGCGGAGTAAATATCCATTACTGCCGCTATCGGTCTTGTGGATGCTGCTCTCTGTTCTTTCAGCAGGGCCCCAGTCACTCTTTTTAGGCTCAACAACATTTTGGTCAAGTGGCAGTCCCATTTCATTGTATCCACCAAGCGAATGCCCAGATAGTCAAACGTTTTAGTTCTTTCAAGGGCAACAAGCCCCAGTGTGGGAGGGGGGCCAAGCTTGCGTGGGGGATTCAAAATGAGATACTTAGTTTTGTCTGTATTAATACAAAGGCCTCGCTGCTTACAAAAGGTGTCAAATCCAGAAAGAAGCCGCTGGAGGCCCATCGGGGATTTTGACAAAAGTAAGGTATCATCGGCAAAGAGTAAAGTGGGAATTAAGCGACCTGCCAAACGTGGAGCATCTGCTGGAGTCTGAGTCAGAAAATCCACCACTCCATTTACATATAAGGAGAACAGGGTTGGAGCAAGTACGCAACCTTGTCGTACACCTCTGTTCACCTCAATTCTTGAGGTCTTTTGACCATTTGACCCCCAACGTATTTGGGCGTAGTTATTTTCATGGAATCTCATGATCAAATGAAGCAAGTAGGGTGGCATGCCCAGGTCACACAGCACTTTCCACAAGTTGTTTCTAGGCACCAAATCGAAGGCCGTGCGGAGGTCGATGAAGGCCAGATATAAGGTACCCTTTCCAATTATGACGACCTTCCAGTGGATCATAAGTAGCCTTAGCGATTGTTCTATCGTTCCTGTCCCGGATCTGAACCCAGCCTGAAAATCCGAGAGTATCTTATTCTCGTCAGCCCACTGCTGGATCCTGGATAAGAGGACCTTGCCCGCCACTTTTTGAGAACAGTCTATTAAGCTAATCGGTCTGTAATTAGCTGGGTCATCTCTTGAACCTTTCTTGTGCAGGGGAACCACCTCGGCTGCCATCCAGGAAGCAGGGAGGGGGGCGCCTGCCATGACTGCGTTCAATAGCGAGGCAATCATCATAGCCCATTCGCTTATGTCCATTCGGATAAGATCGCCAGGTAAGCCATCGGGTCCAGCTGCCTTGCGAGGAACCAGGGATTTTATGGCAATTTCGGCCTCTTTCCTGGAAAATAGACTCTCCTCGTAACTGCCGGCACCTTGAAGGATCTGAGGTAAGGGGAAGACCATCACTTCTGTAGCAGGTGCAGTATACAGCTTCGTAAAGTGTGAGTGCCACTGGTCCTCGGTTATATTGCATGTGATAACAGTGTCCAGGGGTCTATGTTTTTTTCGTATCAGATCCCAGAAACCTTTCGCATTATTTTCTATGCTTGCTGCGCGAAGCTCCTGCCAGAAGTTGTCTTCCCAGTCTCTCCTGGCTAAATTAATAATAGATTTGTAGGACTTACGTTTAGCAGCTATTGCTAGGGCATCACCAGACTTAACTGCCATGATTAGAGCTCTTTTTCCAGCACGGCACGCCTGTGAGTACCAGCCAAATTTGCCCTGTTGCTTAACCTGGTTTTTGTTTGCTTTGGGATTTGGTTTGACCAGGAACAGGTCCCCTATCGCTGTCGAAACCTCGCTGAACATGGCTGCTATCTTATGCGGGCTAGGAGATTGATTTTCCAGGATTTCAGAGGCTGCAGCAATTACGGCTCTGATGCAAGATAGTTTTTCTTCATCAATTGCCACCTTGTCCCATTTTAAGCGTCTGAGGCAATTGGAAGGGACCACCCCCCCCAATGACCTCTGTACGAGTGCCGCAGGAGCTCCATTTAATGAGCCACTGGATCTACACCAATGTATTAGGGATAGTGACAATGCATTGTGATCACTTTCCAGGGAGGGCAAGACTACCATATCCTCCAAGTGTGCCCATAAGGAAAAGTTTAAGAGGATATAATCTATCCTAGATGAGTGGCCCACCCTATTGTACGTGTGTGCACCCGCCGGGTCTGACCGTGTTCTCCCGTTTGCTGCTCTTAAACCGAACTCGAGTGTGAGGGAATTCAGTTGGACAATTCTAGGAGTCCACCTTTGGACGATTGGAAGATCGAGGGGTGGAACGCCTCTCCTCGAGTCTTCATCGAACAGGTCCAAGGATTCGTCGGCCATCAAAGGCTCGAAAGTACAGTTAAAATCCCCCATCACCAAAATTAATGAGTTGCCACGACACTCCCCCAAGGCTGCCTCTAGAGCCAGGAGGGTTGGTGACGAGGCCCTCCCAGAAGCCCCTCGTGTGTAAATGTTAAAAATCTCCAACTGCTCAACCATATTTGGGCATGTTACGGTGAGCCGCATCAAATCTGGTGATTTTTGGGGATGGTGATACACTCGCCAGCCTAATGATATATCGACCCAGACTAACAGACCACCAAATGGCCGCCCTCTTCCTGATACTGGAATACCTGCCGGGACAGAGAAGGAAGCATATCCTACTCTATGCCTTGGTTCCACGCACCACGTTTCTTGAAAGGCGCAGACGGCGTGGGTTTCTATAAGCGCCACCCAATCCGGGGCGTCCAACTTGTTATTCAGGCCTGCCACATTCCAACTGATAGCCTTCAGGATAGGACGAATCAGTGGCCCTGCACATCCAGCAACCCTGCTTGGGGACCCCGTGTTTCCCACTCCATCCATGGGCTCAGTAGACTCAAATCTACTATCGGAAGGGGAGGAGATGGTGGTGAAGGGTGTTGGCTGGAGCGTGAGGGGGGTTATTAATAACGAGGGGACACTCACTGCTTTATGCAACCCATTTGCCTTGGGTGGAGGGGCTTTTAGTGCAACTTGATTATCGAGTCACCAACCCCATCCATGGGGAGGAGCCGCTTGGGTCGGGGTCCTTGCCCTTACTCTGGCGTCCAAGGTTGGGTAGTGGGGATACCATGCACCTCTGCCCTCGTCCAGCAAGGGCTTCTCAAACCCGGATGACGGGGTGGGACGATAGAAATACCCCAAGTCCCTGGTTTGTATGTTACAAAAATTGTGTGGCGACTGCTGGCTGCAGATCATACCTGCTGCTCTGGGATCACTAAAGTTAATTAGTATGCAGTCCCCGGTTAGGTCCTTGCGTCTATTTCCAATCCAACCCACACGGCGGACATGAGCTAACCTACCATCAATATGCCCTGGAAGAGGTCTGTTTAATCTGAGCCAGGACAGGGTCTTGTGTTTGAGATCAGAGTACAACTCACAAGAACCCTCTTCAAGCTCCGGGACCCCCGTGAGGATTACCACATACGGTTGGCACCCAGGGGGAAGGCTAGCATTGGGGGTGCTAATTTTTGGCCTGCCCGGTGGTAATTTGGCTAGGGGTTTAGCTAGAGGTTTAAGCACAACCTGACTGCCAGAGATGGGATTAGGTGCAATTATATTTCCTTCTGGCGCGGTTGGCGTATTTTCAGCTACCTTGGGGGTTGTCGCTATGACCTCTGGGTTGGGTGCAAAGTTAACTTTAACTTTAGAGGTCATCGCTGCTTGATTGTTTAATTTTTTCCTTGAGGGGCCCAGTTTAGGTATAGGTTGAGAAGTTTCCGGAGCAGGACTGATACCTGTATTAGGTTGCAGTGACTGTGGGGCCTTCCCGGGTACGGGAACTGTGTGACAAGACGTTGGCTCCGAAGGTGCCAACGTTACTGGTGATACTGTACCACACCTTGGCCCTCCGTTGTCATCTCCCTGCCTCTTGGAGTGGAATTTGACCAGTGATTTCACAGCATAGAAGTTATCCAACATTGATTGCTCAAGGGTGGCTAATTTCCGTGTGAGACAATCAATCTTGTCTGCAAGGGGCATCACCACAGACCTAAGTAGGCCCTCAACGTCTAAGGATCGGAGGACAGTGTCAGTGTGCGCTGCCTGTGGAACTGGGGTGGTGCCGGGAGACACTGGCGGGACAGGTGTGCCTAACGGACAAAACAGGTCCCTGGATAATAAAGCTCTAGTATGAGCATTAGTTGTTTTAGGGATACCCCCTTTGGTCGCATTATGCCTACTTAATTTTCTGCGTGGTTTCAGAGAACCCCCCCTGTATGGGCTAACAGGGCGCTTTCTTTTCCTGGGTACTGCAGAACCTGAGAGTGGTTTCCCAGATGGAACAGTCGCAAAAGCCGATGCTAAAGAGGTACCAACTTCGGGAGGTGCAGCTGTAAGGGGGAGGTGTAAAGCCTTGTTAGATATAGCAAGAGGGCTTTGGGCATAGTTGATCTCAGGTTCAGGGACATCGTAATGGGTCCCCAGCAATGGAATACATGAATCGGGTAAGTTAGAATGTGTTGGGTCGTGGGCAATGTCTGGTACAATGGTCATTACCGTTTCAGAGCTTACCCTAATCCGACTCTCCCTCTCGATAATGGCCGGTGAGTCGACTACTACAAGTGATGTGGGTGGTGCATTGACTGGGCTAGGGCGAGGATGCCCAAGGAAGAGCGCTTGTGCGTCAGGCCCATAGAGTCCCGGGATAGTCTACGTTCCGCTAACACTATCTCCTTTTCTACAATGGAGACTGCCCGGGAAATAAATTGGTCCATTGTGCCTATGACTGTATTTCCCACAGCCTTCCTAGATTTACTGGCTCTAGTTCTAGTACCTGTAGCCATACTCCCGTCTTACTTGTACCCACTTTGCAGGGCCAAGAGATGTGGCCCGGCCCGGCCTCTTCTGGCCACTGATGGCCAAAGATGGTCCCGCCCTTGTCCCGGGCTTCTCCCGGCGCTGCCCACGCGCTTCCCGCGTCGCGGGGGGCAGGGTCCGTTATGTAGCGCCTCCGGGCGCGCTGGAAGCGTGTTTCCTGCTTCCGTTAGCAGGGAATCCTGGGCAATGTAGTCTTCGTCGGGTGCTCCCCCCACACAGCGGTCGCGGCGGAAGGCAGGCGACGGCGGGAGGGAGACACCACAGCCAGCGAAGAGTCCGCAGCGCAGAGGGACCCAAGTCTACTCAAGTGCGTGGCAGGTTTTTGACTCGGCCCCCGCTCTGCCGGGGGCAGGGTCCGTTATGTAGCGCCTCCGGGCGCGCTGGAAGCGTGTTTCCTGCTTCCGTTAGCAGGGAATCCTGGGCAATGTAGTCTTCGTCGGGTGCTCCCCCCACACAGCGGTCGCGGCGGAAGGCAGGCGACGGCGGGAGGGAGACACCACAGCCAGCGAAGAGTCCGCAGCGCAGAGGGACCCAAGTCTACTCAAGTGCGTGGCAGGTTTTTGACTCGGCGAAGTACCATTTTGAGTGGGACAGAGGGCATCAGAAATATGAAGTTGCTACATAAATTTGAGATCGCCTAGGCAAAACCAGCAACAGGGTGCAATATGACCCGTGGGAAGGCAAGGTGGGGGCATAACCAGTATCTTCTGTCACTATGGTAACTAATTATGTTTTATAAACAAAATGTGACCGTTTTAAAATAGCACTTAGTAACAGATGCTTATCTACTGATGTTTAGTAGGTTTAGAGTACCAATCTTAGAGGTAGGAAAGGCTGCGTCGGTTCTGTCAGGAACCTGAGATTATCGTGCGTTGTGTTAGAAGCGAGCCCTTAACCGGCCCAGCCCAGGAAGCAGGTGACAATGTCCATGCCTTCCCGGGCAGGTCAAAGGGCAGCACAAAGGAGTGTGTGATTCCAAGCGAGAACTGGCAGCTCTGACTGAATTTTAGTGACATGGCTGCCCTGCTGTGGAAGGATCGCGATCCCCCAAAAAGAACACAAGACATTTCAGAACAGAGACACAATCCACCCATTTTGCGCTAGATGCACTTTGCTCGTTTTCCTTCAGCTTGTTTCCAATTCGTGACGCTTGTGTGCAATGGCAAGTATAGAAATAAAAAACAGTCAAATGCTTCCACGCTCGCTTTCAAGTCAAAATTCCCACACAGTTGATACTAGGTTTTATTTAAGGACTAGTGCTATAAACTGGAAAATCATCCCGTGCCTCAAGTCCACAGATTCGTGGGCACCAGTGCCCGCACCAAGTGTGCAACAGAGCGATGCAGCTGCAAAATGCTCCTTCCCAAATATAAACGCGGGAGGCGTTTTCCAGCTCAAACTGCAGCACTCTTAACCGTGCTAAGTCTGCCGAGGATCAAACCACGGCGTATACAGGCAGCGCGAAAGACCTAAAAGAAACAGCATCTGTTTTGAATTTGTCATTTGGAAAACGAAGTTCGTTCACACTAGCTTCTGTTTCCCCGGAGCAACACAGGAACAGGTTCAGACTGCTGCACAGCGGTTCTTATAGACAGAAAGGTTGCTGTGGAGTCGGCGGATTTAAGAAGGGGCGCAGGCCTCGTCGCCATCCAGCAGAACACATGGTGAGGTTTTACCGACACAACTGAACCACAACTGCCGACAAAAAACAGAGAGGTGGCACGAGTGCAGGTTCGGACGTCCATGTCCGAAGTGATGGAGTCGGGTTAGATGGACGCCGGTCACAAGTAAGGGGCCGCAGTTCACAATTTGCTAATGTAGTGTTGAACAACCGATGAATGAGTGAATTAACACGTGCCAGTAACTTGTGAGCGGCGACGAACCGACAGCGTTTTAACCAGGGTTTGCGCTACACTGGTTAAAGGTTCGTTGTAACATTGTATCCATTCACTTCATTAAAGGCAAGGCGGGGCCACGACCACAGTGTCTGTTTTGTGGATGGTCTGCACAGCAGCACGAAGAAATGCAAGAACCAGACGTGCAAAAGCCAGCGTCACAACTTGTCACTAATTCGACTAACACAGATTCCACGTGTGGCTGTACTGTCGGTGTACACAAGGTAGTTTCCTGTTTAGCGCCCTCTTGAAAGTCCCCCTGTCATGCGTTATACTGGGCGCTTTCCGTGTAAAATCCATTGTTAAACCTTTAACGCACGTGCGCACCTTTGTTGCCCCTTCCCGTGATGCCTCACACGAGCCTTCCAGACGGGCAGCGTCTGTAATGTTGAAAGTTTGCGTCCAAGAGCCGTGGGAGAGGTGGGCGTGGTGCGTGCGGTAAATTACTCATTAATCTGTTAGAAACATTATGCAGATGCACTTAAACAAGGGCCGTCCATCTGGGCATTCATTTTAACACAAACAAACTCTCACACACAATAATTGCAATGAAAGACATGAGATATCTGACAACAAGTGAGCTCAGCTGTCACATTGTCACCCACCAGCAGCAAAAGAAAGTGATCGCGATCGCGATCAAAGCGAAAGTGATCGCTTGGACGGGAGCGCTGCGTGTGGCAACTGCAAGCACGTGAGTGGTGCGCGCGCAGCAGTGATTGGCGGCTGCGCGCGTGCACGCTCACGTGCACTGTAGCTTTAGGCCACGGCAGCACTTTGAAAAGCCCAGTTATAAAATGTCTCTTCGAGCCTTTGGCTCGCGAGACCTAAAAAGCACTGTACACGTGTGGATAACATAGCATAACGTACATGATTGACACATACACAACAGAAAAGTAGCTGGGACGAAGACCCTTCTATGGTTTTGCATCCCTTCAGTTAGAATGTACATATGGCTCCATGTCACATGTTTTCGAATCTTCTGCTGCCCTTTAATCAGTAATTAATGTAATCAGGTGTTAGTGCTATTGGCTGAATGGAGTCAAACCAATCTTCTCCTTTCCAGAACGCACCTATTTCTTAAATTAAATCCGAGGGCTGGAAAACTGGTGTCCCGTTGACAGGGAGTCATCTGGGCATACTAAACAAATTACATTACAGATCGCTGCATTTCTGCTTGTCTAGGTCATTTCTTAACTGATTTATCCCGAATGGACTGGAAGTTCGTGCTCACAGGGCGACCGTACCAAAATGAAACTTTAATTGTCAATGTTCCATACACATACATCATTTGTATTTTTTTCTGCAGCATCCATTTTTAGAGCTCGCGCCCTGCGTTGCGTAACACTGCTCGCGCAGGCGAGAGCTCTTTTGTAGGGGGTTTAGAAACGGAGCCTGGAATCGCACACGCTTGTGCGTGTGCTTTTCCTTTTGGCATCTGCGATTGGCGTTTGAGTGCGTGTATTTCTCAAAGACGGCACGCAATAGGCCAAAGGCGGACACATTTCTCCGCCCATGACCTATTGGTGTCTATTACGCACACCAAAGGCCATGTGGTTTCAATTATCGTGCCCAGACACGGGCGCGATAATTGAAAACACATGTTCACTGTGGCGCGCGCGCATCACTCGCGGGCGTGTGTTTTTTTTACAATAGCGATCGCTTTCACGATCGCTTTAGAAAAGTAGCAAAAATGGAAGCTCGTATCACATATATATTTGTGTACCAGAGTTTACCATGGAGAAAATGTTAAATGTTGTGTTTGCTAAAAGAATAGATCTTGCACAGTGTGTTTCTTTGTTAAATTTGAAGGCTGAAAAAGTTTGGGAAGTGTGAAGTTACGAATGCAGCATTAAAGGTGCAAAAGCATTTTATTTGTTTGCATTTTTTAACAAAAGATCTTATTTTGTTATAAAAACTTTCTTGCCTACGTTAATCAGTTTGTAATCCATGAACTAGAGGAAAATACGTTTGTGGCAATCCCTCTTTCAAAAGAGCAAAAACTTTGCAAGAGGCAATTGTTCAATATGTGCACGGTTTATACCGACAGTTAATTTGAAAATAAATTTAAAGTATATAACCAAACATCCAGGACAGGAGTTTTGGACTCATCCCTTGCATTACCAAGTTCCTTGCTGGGTATGTGGCATGTTTAACAGGATGAATGTGTGCCAAGCACCACGTCCAGAAGGAACACAATAAAGGATTTCGGGCAATGAATCACATCGCAGGCCGATGGGGGTTAAAAGGTCGCTTTTATTTAGCAACATACCAAAATAGTCATAATGCCAAACATTGACTTTCAATGCAAAATTCCCCCGCCCCGCCACCCCTCAATGATGCCCCAAGAAAAATCCCCAAACCGATCCCCCAATGAAATTTCCCCCATATCGATCCCCCAAATAAAATTTCCCCCATATCGATCCCCAATGAAATCTCCCCCATATCGATCCCCCAAGAGATTTTCCCCATGAATTTTTCCCCCACATAGATCCCCAATTCTCCCCCACCTGGAACCTCTACCCCAGCCCCTTATCTCTGTTTCCCTTCTGTTCTAAGCTATCCAGCCTGACCCAACCCTTCCTACCTGCCTCAATCCCGTCCCAATCTGCCCCTAATGGAAAAAGAAGGAGAGGGGGAGGGGAGAGAGAGACCCAAAACCCAGGAACCGGGAAACGTTACCGTAACTGCAAAATATAAAACCTGTAACAAAATAGGGAGGGTGGGTGGGGCACGAAAAGCGAGTGCGCCTCCTGCATACCTGCTCCTGGACCCCCAACTGCCAATAATTAGAACGCGGCATTTGAACGCCGCGTTCTAAAGCAGGCTCCCTGCCTGCACGTGCTCGGCCCTGGGCAATACCAAAAGCCCGAAGCTGCCCGGGGGTGGACATTCTTCGAATGCCACCCCCAAGCCCCCATCGGGCAATGAATCACATCGCAGGCCGATGGGGGTTAAAAGGTCGCTTTTATTTAGCAACATACCAAAATAATCATAATGCCAAACAATGACTTTCAATGCAAAATTACCCTGCCCCCGCCACCCATCAATGATCCCCCAAGAAAAATCCCCAAACCGATCCCCCAATGAAATTTCCCCCACATCAATCCCCCAAATAAAATTTCCCCCATATCGATCCCCCAATGAAATTTTCCCCATATCGATCCCCCAAGAGATTTTCCCCATGAATTTTCCCCCCACATAGATCCCCAATTCTCCCCCACCTGGAACCTCTACCCCAGCCCCTTATCTCTGTTTCCCTTCTGTCCTAAGCTATTCTACCTGACCCAACCCTTCCAACCTGCCTCAATCCCGTCCCAATCTGCCACCAGAAAAAACCCTGCAAAGGTGTTTTTCCTGTATCCCCCCCCCCCGTTCCCCCTTTTCTTTTTTTTGAGTATCCAATATTGTGCTAAACGCATTCCCCAAATGATAGAAAATCACCATTGCAAGAATAATCAGAAATTGTTTAATATGAAATATGTTCCCCAAACAAGAAGGAAAGCCGCTACTGCAAACCTTCAACCCCACGGATGCAATCCCAAAATATAAGATAACTTATCTTTGATATTTACAATGTACAATTCATTTGCAATGAACGTTAGATGTACACCATCCGCTCTGAAAAATTGAAAGTCATCTTTACTGATGTCCTCATGTGCCAACCAAGAAATGTCATTGATGAGACAAAACTGGCGTAGTTCCCTGTTAAATTTACGCCGAGCCCTGTCGATGGCAGAAAACTTCTCAGCGCCTCTCCAAACCCTCCTTGGCACCAGTGCAGTAAAAACATTTTTTGTATTAGGCCATGAAAGCACTATCTTGGCTAAATCAACTTTCACCTCCAAAAGGAGTCCCAGGCCAGACAACTGTACTAAATCATTTTCGCCCAAATAAATTAATAACACCTTAGGTAGCGGCTTTGAAGAAGCCAACTGATTTAAACTGGGCAACAGTTGACCCCATTTCATTCCCCTCTTACCAAACCACAAAATGTCTGTATATTCAAAACTAAAGCCTAAATTTACACCATAGTGGCTCCTGTCTGCTTGTTTGGCTGCCCATCTGACGAAAGAGTGTCCTACAATACACACATTCGCCATGGAGGTTGATGAAGGTAAGTGGTGACCTGGAAAGAGATACATATTAGCAACAGCGAAATGGATGTTTAACATTCTTTAAAATCTCTAACATATTTCAAACAACAATTAGATGACCAACGGCCTAGTCTACACAACTGTTGTAAAGAGAAGCCCCTTCTGGCAGCCTCTGAAGCAGCTCCTATACGAAATGAATGTGTTCCAAAATCAAACGGGTTTAACCCTAATGACAACAAAGATTTCCTCAGTACGGCCAAAAGCTGAGAAGCAGTCAGCTGAGAGCCATCCTGGTGTTGAAAAATGCAGCTGCTGTTAGGATAATGAGGAAATTCTTGAAATTTTAACCAGGCAAACCATGGGCATAGCGGACCGCTAAGTTTCCACAACACCACAGTAGCCCCCCTTTCCTTTTTGGTCTGTTTTGGATGATTCTAAATACATTTTTAGTGAATCTGCAGACATAGAGTCATTTGAATATCCGAGACCCTGAATAAAAGATTTACCCAAAAGTTCAGATACTCTAAAGGCGCCAAAAAATAGCCATAACAGGCAAAGTGTAAAGAGCGCCGCTTCAAACTTGGAAAAGCAAAGTGTAGGCAACGTTGTTATAATCCTTTCCAATAAATTTAGAGCTATAGGCTTGCGCTGTACTGTACTTCGTTTCTTAACCTTGGACCATCCTGACAAAATCCCTCTACCCAACTCTCCCAAAGACGGGTCATAACCCCAAAAACATTTTCCGTAAAAGGATATTCCTGATAGCTTTCCTGCAATGGTAGCAGCTGTAATGCCCTTATCAATGTTGCTCAACACAAAACTGAGAATGTCATCATTGCGTAGTATGATCATTGCTATGACAAGCCGCACCTGACTGTAGAAATTCCGCCCATGCCCTCCTGTACGCTAAGCGTGTGCTGATAGCCAGAGATTGTTCCACCAACTTCCTAATCGTCAGTCCGCCAGCAGCCATAGCTCCTGAGGAATTGGAGTCTTTTCTGCATCCGCTGTGGTTGCCAAACCACGGAATCTCCGCCACTGGGAATGAGATAACGCATCAGCTATAGTATTGTCTATTCCAGGAATATGCTTCACTCTAAAGGTTATATTCAACAACAAGCAACTCAGCATAAAATTCTGCAATAACTGAAGCAGGCGTTTGTCCCTTGCCTTCTGACCACTGACCAGATCGACTACGGTCCTGTTATCGACATGAAAGAGAACAGATTTGTGAGCTAGAAACTTACCCCAGACTGACAGCGCTACTATCAAGGGAAAAAATTCAAAAAATGCGATACTGCGCTTCTCACTAATCCAGTGCGGAGGCCACTGTTCAGCACACCATTTGCCATCCCAGAAAAGTCCAAAACCGTTAGATCCTGAAGCATCGGAAAATATCTGTGTAGACCTTACAAATTGGTCGCCCATGGACCTAATAGGAACACCATTAAAACTGTCCAGGAAAATCAACCAGACCTCAAAGTCCGCTCTCACGTGAAGAGATACCCTGACCCTATGATGAGGTAATGACGCACCCGCCATAGCAAAACCCAACCTCCTACAGAATGATCTCCCGGCCTTCACTACTCTGCAGGCAAAATTCAAATGACCCAACAACCGTTGCATCTCAAATAGAGTCAGTTTTTGCGTCGCCTTAGCATATTTGATAAACTGTACAATTTCTTGCACCTTGCCTTGTGGTAACCTAGCTTCCATCTTTTCAGTATCAATTTCTATGCCTAGAAATATTAGACAAGTCTCTGGTCCCTCTGTTTTTTCTGCCGCCAAAGGAACACCTAATTCCTGCATCACAGATTGGAAAAATTGGAGGGCCTTGCCACATGAACGAGAGCCCTTTTCCCCCACAAAAAGAAAATCATCCAAATAATGCGACACTTGCATGTAGCCGGACCTGAATGAAAAAAGCCATTGTAGGAAAGAACTGAAATCTTCAAAAAGTTGGCAGGAAACTGCACATCCCATAGGTAACACTTTGTCAACAAAGAATTGATCTTGAAAATGAATACCTAGCAACTCAAAATCTTGAGGATGCCCTGGAAGCAGTCTGAAAGCTGACTTAATATCACACTTTGCCAACTCCGCTACTGAGCCGGCCTTTTCAACGAAATCCAGAGCAACGTCCACAGAAGAAAACTGCACTACAGTATCCTCTTTAGCTATAAAATCATTTGCTGACCGTCCTTGAGGCCAAGACAAATGTTGAATCATACGGAATTCTCCCTCCGTTTTCTTGGGAATCACTCCTAAAGGAGAAACAATAAGATTGGGAAGGGGCCAGGAAAAGAAGGGGCCGGCTACCCTACCTTCAGCAATTTCAGAGTCTAATTTGTTAGCAATAACTTGAGGAAACTGCTTTGCAGATTTTAAATTTTGCGCAAACCTACGTTGCCTAGGAACCTGATAACCAAGTTTGAAACCTTCCTTAAACCCCCACTCTAACTTTAAAGCTTTCTCCCTGAGAGGGTAAAATTGTAGCCACTTACATAAGTTGGGAATGTCAATTGGCGTAACCGCCTGTGAAAAGAGGCTGGACAGGGACGCCTCTCCCTCTGCCCTGACCTGTATAGAAGCTGGGGTTTTGTTCACTAAAACATTGCAACACGGCATGCTTACCACCGCACTTTGAACGTTCGTGCCTATATTTGCATGGATACTTTTGACAGAAACCCCTGTTGAAATTCCAGCACGCCCCCGTGGTGAAAGCTGTGTTTTTAGCCCATGACCCCACCCCTCCCAGAGTGGGTCTATTAAGAAAGGGCCGTGGGGACATCGCCAAACCGCTTGCTGTATGTAATGCAGGAGAAGGCCTTTGGGATACATCGACTGGACCCACAACTCGTTATCTACCTCACCCCAGGGTTTTTCTGGAATTAACACTAAACAAGCTCGGAACTCCTCATCATAGTGTAACCATGCGAAGCCCCCAAATTCTGCATGCGCCTTTCTAATAGTATCCAAATATGTTAAAAGGGAGACCGAACGGTCCGGAAACTTTTCACAGCAAACGCTTGCGAAAATCAAAAAGGCAGAGGTCCAGGAATCAATATTAGTGGGAACCATGGGTCTTCTCGCTAGCTCCCATGCCTCCTCCTTTGAACCCTCTTTAGATTGAAGCTCCCGATGTAGTAGTTTAAAAACGTCTAGAAACCCCCCGCTCCAAATCTTTTCTTTAGCATGTTTAGTTAAATGTGACCCCAGGGGCATGGACAGCCCCATATAAGGCAACCTCTTTAAACCTGTACCTGTGTCTTTGGTATTCTTTTCCTCTTGCAAAACTGAAACAGGTACCTTAGCTGCAACCGTATCTGTTTTAGGGGATACCTGTCCCTGTGAACTCGCAAATTTACAATGACAACAGACCTTATCACCTGTGACTGACTCAGGAACTGCTACTTCCCTATGTTTTTTAACATTAAATAAAGAACAAGCATCGCCAACTTGCCCACCTGTTTGAAGAGGCTTGTCCAAAGCTGCGCGCTTCCTCGTCTGGATTCCTTCCAAGGCCTTGGAAAAACGCTCTAGCCGCTTCCAGTTCCTCTCGGATTCTTGTGTCTGTGAAAGATCAGCTCGAGAAAACTGATTAACAAGCCCCCCCTGTTTGGAAGGAAAACAGTAATTAGAAAGTTTCTCTTGATGGGGGATTTCACCCTCCTCCAGGTCAGATAAGTCGTTATCCTCATTGTCATAATAATTCTGCTTGACGCCACTACCTGAAGGCCTAGCCCCATCCCCAACACCACCATCGAAAACCCTCCAATTCACTGCTTTTTTAAACTGTGGAAGCCTATAATCAGGTAAGGAATTTGGAAAAATCTCTTTAACAGCTGTTTTTTGCGTGGAAAAAGGCGAGCAAGACGCATGAAACTTGCTCAATGGTTGTTTGCAGCGCCCGCTGCCCTTGCACAGGCTTGTAGAAATGTCAACCTGCAAGCCGCTACTACTTGCAGACCGAGGGGGTCCTTGAAAATTTTCAGGCACCGCGTAAAAAGGTGAGCAAGACGCTGGAAACTCGCCACACCTGATGCCCTTCTGCAATCTGGACGCAGAGTTGGCCTGCGAGTCGCTATTACTCGCAGACCGGTGATGTTCAGGCACCGCAGGACTGCCTTTATTTTCCCCCCCACCCAAACCCATCCCCCTGCGGCAGGAGGCTCACTCGCTGACCTAAAATGGCTAACGTCTGCTCCGCCAACAACAGAAACAGACAAAAAATCCTTATTTAATTACCTGACCGGAAAATCCAAAGAAGGCAAATCCGAAGATACTCCAGAAGCCATATTCTCTTCAGCCCTTACAATGGGAACAATTGGCAAACTTGAAAACTCCACTGACAAATTAATGGTATCTGAAGGCCTAACAGGAGTAAGAAACCGGTCACCAGAAACAGAATTACCAACCGTTGAATATAACATTTTCTTATTAAAAATAGGAATATCGCGTTTTACAGGCGATTTACCAGAAAACATGTGTTCACCATTGCCAGAATCGCAAAACTGTGCTTCGCCACTAGATGGCGCCAATGCCTCATTACTAACAGTTTCCACAACTTCAGAGACCTTGGATATCCCTTTAAGAAAGGCAGGTTTCTTTGCCCCTCTACCCCTCACTGAGCGTGTGCGAGCCCTCCCCCTGCTTTTTACCACAACAGTAGGAGCTGACTGCTGAAAAGAGGTAAGAAGGGGAGCCTCCCTAGATAATTTCTTCAAAGACTTTGAATTTTCCACAGAAAAAACTTCAGGGGAGCTGTCCGATAATGTGCAGGCAATAACTGCAGCAGACACACCCTCAGAGGAAGCCCCCTTCTTAAGGGTTAACCCAGTCCAAGCCTGATTCAGGACACCAGGGGCCAATAAATCCTCCCTCCCTGCCTGGCACAATGTTCCAAGGGCTTCCCTGAATCTCTCCGCAGCTTCAGCCATCATAAAAGACTAATTAGCAGCCTGCCAGAGCCCCAATAAATCACACAAGAGGCACGAAAAGCGAGCGCGCCTCCTGCCTACCTGCTCCTGGACCCCCAACTGCCAATAATTAGAACGCGGCGTTTGAACGCCGCGTTCTAAAGCAGGCTCCCTGCCTGCACGTGCTCGGCCCTGGACGATACCAAAAGCCCGAAGCTGCCCGGGGGTGGACATTCTTCCAATGCCACCCCCAAGTCCCCAAATTTCAGAAAGACAATCCCACGCCGCAGCGCGCACCAGGCGTTACAGGACTCACCTGGGGCTTGTCTTTGTGCAGTCCCCTCATCAAGGGGCCCCGCGGGCCTTCACCTCTTTAAGGCCGATTTACATTCTCGTTTCAATCATCCACCCAGGCCACAACTAATCGCTGCTCTGAAAGTCTGAGAGATTATCTTCACCTTTAATATATTACTTTCCGTGCCCTAATTCGACAAGGGGCTGTCCGTGTTATGCAGCAATAAAGCACGAGAGCGCGTAAACAAGAAAACATGTTAATGATGCATGTGGTAATGGTTGGAAAAAATGCTAATAGTGATCGTTCTCCATTTTGTGGTACTCAGCATGCAGCATAAATAGATCTAAACATGTCATACTTTATGAAATGGTCTGTAACTACGCGCACAGGTATATAAATAAAAAACATAGAAATTAAAATACTCCTGTAAACAAAACATTCGAACACTCTTGCAACTCAAAATATTAACCTGTAAAAAACACACACCTGCCTAGACTTCCGGCATCAGTGATAAGCACCAATGAGCAATTGGGGGAGGGGGGGGGGAGGGGAGTGTTAACAGCTGCACAGGAAGCAGCCGTTTTCAACCAAACTCGAGTTAGATGATGTTTGCATTCACCCAGTGAATCAATGTTTGTTCAAAGCGACACAAATCTGAAACCAATATATGCAGGGCCGGATTGGCCGTAGCGGGGCCGTTTTTGTTACAGGGTCGTTTTTGCAGCAATCGGCCCTGTAACAAAATCGGCTGAACACCGGCCCTGGTAAAGAGCTCGGCGAAACCCTCAAACCCCGGGGGGCCGGCCGAGTTGGGCCGGTTTTGGTTCCCAGTCCGGCCCTGAATATATGTATTTGTGGCTCGGCTGTGTTTTTTTTTTTTTTTGTTAGATGAGCATGCAGAAGCGGTGTCACCTGCTTTCTAGTGATGCTTTTCTGACACCCTTTCCCGAGAGGATTGCCAAGATAAACATATTCTATTTGAACAAGACCAATGACAGCAAAATTGCTTGCTTGTCTCTAAAAAGACTCTAATAATGTGTATCAGGGGAGAGGCCCGTGGTCTGACAGACTTTTTCCCCTGTGGAAGACATAAAATCCTTTTCCATGGCAGAGATAAGCCCGTGTTAAGTGCAACCCTAGTTAATTATACCAAAGAGTAATAATAAAATAAACTATTACATTTTAGGTCATCCTATTTAAAGTATTAAGTATTCATCAACTGCACTGGAGTTAAATTACACATGGAATGGCTCATTATAGTTTGTACATCGAGTTGGTAAAACAGCCATTACCTTAGTGAAGACATGTCAGCTGGAAGCAATGTGGGCCCAATTCAGGATTGGTCTGGGCTAATTATACACAGTGACAGGTTTTGCTTTATTCTTGAGTAACACCATCTGAGGTGTCCCCTATTATACTTTAGGTAGGCATTAAATCCAGAAACACTCTGATATCATGAGAACAGAACGAGAAGCCCAGTCAGCAGTCTCTTTGTTTCCGGGGTGTACCACACCCAGCCATCGCCGCCATTTGTGGCTATCCAAGGATGTCTGTTACACACAGCCAGTACTTTGACACCCCTAGCACTGTTGGTTACCCCTAATGTCAGGGGCCAAGTAGGGTTTCCACACATTGCCCTTCTCTAAGCCCCCAGCAGCTAATATGAGGAATCTGAGAGTCTAGGTTAACGACAAGGGCACAACCTTGTGATGTCATTGGATCTCAGATGGTGCACAATGTCTCTGTCACTAGTCCTGGCATCTTTTCAAATGAACATGTATGCGCATAGTTATCCATATGCAATTCAACATGGTTTCTTTGTGCACTCATATACAGCCCTGTGCATGCTTCTGTGTGTTTGGGTGCTCGAGGTGCCAAACCACACGAGGCATTGCTCTCTTTAGTGACTGGGACATGATGCATGGACCCTATAGTCCAATGCTGTTGCAGCGCTACACCCCAAGTCTTAATCTTCATGGATCTATTTCTCACATTTGTATGTGCAACTATGATGTGCCAAGGTGTGCAAATAGGTGAACTTTACATTCTCAGATCCGGAAACACAAAATTAGAATAAGCGAATATTAGGAACACATCTGCAAGTTGGTGCCATCCTGATGAATTGTATGTAATGCTAAGCTGGCATGCAGGGAATTGAGGCATTACAGGGCAGTGGCCACCACAAAATGCAGGGAACACACACAAATTCATACATTTGTTGGTATTCACAAGTCATTTGCGGTTTCTTTAATATCCTTTTAAGAGAAACTGCACAGAACTACCATGAATGTAAGTGGATTGTGGTGGTTGTAACAGGTAGGGAACAACCTCATGAAACACAGTGCTGGAGAGGATTCTCTCAGGACAAAAGATTTTGTCAATGTTAAAAAAAAAAGCAAAAAAAAGTAAAAGTTGCTGCACATTTCCGCTAGGCCTTCTTCCGCCGAGAGTCCACTATACAGGCAATTATCAGCAGTAAGCACTGATAAATAGGAGCACATCTCAAAATCTGCAGTTTGCACAGATTTCTATGCATACTCTGTGGAATTAAAAATTACAGAAGAAGATCTATAACATATTTGAATTTTCAACATAACATTTGTGAATCAGCTCTCCAATGGGAAATGGTACATTAACAGCAGAGGCCCTGCCTCGGGCAAGGCTGTGAATGGTAGCCTCCTGCCATGGAGGGAGGATTTAAACACAATATTTCACATGTTTAGACCATTCACTATGGTCCTCCTGCTCAACATATTTATTCCAGAAGACGGGTTCTTGCTTGGGACATTCCTTTGACCGCCATTCCGATATTGCTATTGGTAACATTCCATTCCACCCAGTTATTCTTTTGTAGTCAGTCAGCATCCTCAAGGTCCCGAGCCCCCTCTAGGCCGAAAGTCACATCTTTGGGTTCAGAGGTTTTTTTTTGTCTATGATGTTGCTCGATCAAAACTGCTGTGTATGGAAGGGCTTTGCACATTACTAATAGAGGTGTGCACATTTTTCTAAAATATGAAAGCATAGACTCTTAAATGTCTCAATTATTGACCAACCCCATAGTTTGAAATTTCATGCATTTCCTACACACTCGCAAAGTTTTAAAACAATTTTTTGGAGTATAATGCAATAGGTCTCGCATTATTAAAGTTTGAGCTATTGGTGTTTGCTTTATTTGGCAATGCCAATAGCTCAAACTTTAATAATGCGAGACCTATTGCATTGCAAATGCTTGTTTGTTGCTGTTCTGAGCACTAAACTGGGAGGCTGGCTGACCCTGAGACCACCACCTATTGTCTTTAACATTAGGAAGGACTTATTTCAAGACTGCCACTAAACTTTCAGTCTTGCAAGACTTTGGGTGGCCATCTATCTTTCATTCCAATGGCTCCATCTCTCCTCATACCAGCAGGTCAGAGCTCTTTTTCTTCCAGCTTCTCGGCCACTAAGCGGCTCCTTTCAACCTGTTCGCAGGTCGTTACCTGATGGACTTAAGTCAACTTGCCACTCTTCAGTCTCTGCTGCCTTTTGGCTATGTTTGTGCTGTAGAAATACCACATATATATTGCACCTGGATGATCCTTTTGAACCTATCATTTTGCTTCTACTGCTGTCAGTGAGCCCAGAACCACCTCCTCTTCATTGTGAAGGGTGGCTTATAACAAGCATTGGCAAAGCCAATGAGTCTGACTTGTATCCCGGAGCACAAGGCAGACATATTGGCTTTACTACTTGTTTAACTGTAGTGTACATGCATTCTTGACTATCAACACTGTCAGAGAATGTCGGAACCAGCTCACGCCATAGTTATACATTAGAGAGATTATTGGTGTGTGTACTATTGGATTGTGGGGTGAATTTCCCACAGGTAGAATATTGAGCATGAGGATTTAGGAGGCTTGTTTTTTATTTTTTGTATTTGTTTCTTTTTTTTAAATAAAGGTGTATGGCACAGAGCAATTTCTAGGTTACTCTAGAGAAGAAATCACCATATCTGAAATTTGCATAAGGTGTATTGTTGGGTGAGACGGAACTTTGAAAATGATCCCTGGGGGATTAAAACTCATAACCTGCTACCTGCATGGAGCTATTGCAACAATAGGGGGACCTGAATAGAGTTGACTTAACATGAGAGGGTGAGTGAACCAGTGTAAATTTAAACGTTGGATTTGGCGCAATGACATTAAATTGGAAAGTGTTGCTTTTAATAAGATTTTGTTATGCATTTTGCCTCAGGTGGGGGTTCCCAGGACAATATGTAGAAGCTTTTCTACGGGTTGTATTGAATTCAAGATAAAATATTGAATACATTACACAGTGCATTCTTTGAAAACCCAATCTCTTTTCTGTCCATTTCTTATCTATGTTTGTCTTTTTATTATTTAGAAATTAAATTTCATCTACTGATGTGAGAGCATTCGGTGTAACTCTAAAATAGAAAGTTCACGAATTAACAGGTACGAGGACTCTCTTTGAGAGATGGTCGGTTTTGGGACCATAATAATAACGAGATACAAACGGGAACAGTTGGTAATTATGAATGACTCAATGGCTAATTTGTGGCAATTGTAACAGAACTTTATAGGATCTGTGCCTTTTTAGACTTAGCAAAACTAGGGATAAGAACTGGTTATTTCTGTATCAATGATGAGACAGCAATTTAGGTTTAATATTCTAGGACCACACAATAAGAATGTATTCCATGTCTGAACTATGACAATGGTTGTATTATTTTGGATGTATACTGTTTTTCTTTTTTAGTTTTGCTATTTTTAGACCCTGAACAAGTAGCATGTACCGCTACGAAACACGTGTTGGCTGAAATTGTCTTAAGATATGGGTGAACACTCTGGTTCAAATAGATGTTAATTGGGCTTATACGTGTCATAGTTCAAAATATTGTTGTGTTGAAAATTTCTCTGCGAATTTCTTTTGGGGAAAATCTGTGGACAAATATCTTATGAAAAAAGTGGACATATATTCTGTGAAAAATTCACATTCAGCGTTTAAAAGTAAAGCGTATGAAACAAATTTCATTAAAGAACCAATAAGTTGATTTGCGTAATTGGATTGATGCTCTCCACAAAAGACATAATGAGTAATACTTTTAAAAAATGCCTTTTAGGGAACTTTCAACATTAGCAGAACTTCTCACAAATTTGAAGTAATATTTTACAAGACCACGGAAAAACGTAAGATTCTGATCTTTCTTACTGTGTCTACTAAACCAATTTTCAGTTTTCTTTCAACTTTGGATAAGGCATGTCCCAAGTGTGAGACAGACCCTACTTCAATATGGCATTTTTTCTACGTCACAGGTAAACCTACCTCCTTTAACATTTGTAGAACCTTTCTTTAGGTCTTATCTTGGTCAGATTCATTAAGCAATATTTCACCTGGGAAAAGAATTACCTTAGATAGACCTTAAAGCACCCTCTGCATAAAGCACTTTAACTCAGCAGCTGCTGATGCCAATCCAAACAGCATCTTGCAATACCTACATACCCCAATAGATGTGATAATGGAGGTAAGAGGTCTAGATCCAGAATGAAGTTCGAGCTAGTAGTAGGCTGTGGTCAAGTTAATAACTGTAAACATTTGGCAATACTCTCCAGGTTAAGAAGTTCGTTATTCTTGGGGAGTTGGTGGCAATTCCCCCAAATCTTTGAGTTTTATTCTCTCAAGTTTACACCAAGCCTTCACCTGATTTATTTACGAATGCAATGGGTGCTAACCACTCTGAGGCCTCAACTCAGTGCTTATTTCCTGCATCAAATGTTATATGGAGCACAAATTATGCATTACTGATATGGTGTTGCCTTATTTTAATTCTATGCTTTAACAATTTCAAATGAGCAAGGTCATTGATGCACGCCTCAGGAAATTCACTACATAGGTCCATATCTCTAAGAGACAGTTCTGCTACGAACATTGGGTCTGTTCTATTCGGATCCCCGTTTGGTGTTTCTAGTCTAACAGACTAGAAGCATGATTGGCAAAATAAACTTTCTAAAGAGTGGCCCTTCGTCTAAATGAAATAGAGTGTCTTTAATATGCTCCCCTGGATTTATAAACTTTTCCTTTGCAAACCCATCAGAAAAAACTCTGCTGTCAATCTAACCGTAAGGCAATAATTAATTTGATAGAACCTTAATTACATGATTGTCTAGTGCAATTTTACAGTTTGATTCCGTGTTACTCTTTACATCGTCCTCAGTCCTATTAACTTGGAACACAAATTTACTAATTTCATCTTCCATATTCTGTATGTCAGTTGCATGTTTAGTACTAAGCTCTTTGCATGCTCTCACAAAGTGTTCCCTCTTTAGTCAAACTTCTTTCACACAGAAATGCGAGTAAGGCTTGAAGTATTGTTTGGAAGGTAATATGAATCTTCACAATGAAAACATTTTAACCTTGAATTTTGATCTGCACTTCCTAGTTTCTTTAAACTTGTCTCTTTAACTTTAGAATGCTAATTCTACTTACCTTAAGAATGTCCCTCAACTTTCTTCTTCTTTGCCTTGTTCAGAGTTCCTTATGAGGATTCTTTAATTTCCTCAATGTATACCACGGTACATTGAATGCTTCGAGCAATGGTAATAATTTTCTAAGGTCAGTATTTCATACAAAAAGTTTTTCCTGTATTCTGGGGTTGTTTGTACTCCACATTAATTAATCCATGAAAAGTGAATCACACTAGTAACAAACATTGTAGGTATTGGACAACCCTCTCTGGGCAGCAATGTAGGTCACAACTTTATTACTTCTCCCTTGTACACGGCCCAAACACTTGTGCCTTTTCCAAAATGACATTAATTTTTTGTCTCCAAAATGCTCTTCTAGGTTGTTGAAAGTAGCTAAAACATATCATCTTTTTCTCCAACCCCATCTACAGACTCCCATATACCTTAATACTAAAATTATTGTAGAAGAATGTGTTACTTGTTATGTTACGCGACTGTTGTGAGGTCATGGATTCTACGATGGTGGAAAGTGGAGAGACTGGGTTCTTGGGGGCCCGATAAAGACCTGTTTTAGTGTCTGTTTTAAACTCCTGTCGGTTCTGAGATCTGGATGGACCAGGCTCACTCAAAGACATGTGGAGAGTGCGTTTTTTTAATTGATGCCTTATAACAGTATACAATGCACTCTTTAAGGAGATCTTTGTATTATAAATTTGTATTGTGATCATGTTTTGTAATTGAAGAGAAAAAGATTGAAGCTGACAGTGAGCCATGGGGTCAACATGGTGCTGCATTACATTTGAGGAACTGTGTCCAGGACCATGGTGACATCACCAGTGCTTAATTTGTAAAAAACTGAGTGCTGGTGCCCAAAGCTCTGCTCAGGAGCCTGTGGCCGGTGTAATCAATGTCGGTGCACCAGATATCAAGCCTGCATTGTCTTGAATACACTTCATGCCTCCTTAATCCACCACCAGGCACCACCTGCCACTTAATGCCACTCTTACAGGTTCTTGTTTTCTAATCATTCTTTCACTTTTGTGTGTGTTTTTTATCCCTGCTTGCTCGGGGTCAAAGTATGATTAGAAAGAATAAGCGCTGGTCCCAAAAAAGGACTCCTGGAGGACCGACCAGCAACCACCACCTCAAATTCAGCACTGGGAGTCACCTCAATGTCCAACAGTCTACTTTAAACCTAGTTTTTCGTGAAGAAAATTTGAATTATTATAGGTAGTGTTTTGATGGGAGGGTTCATTTATAGTTTTGTGGTTGTGGGTCACCCATCAAAAAGTGGCAGACTCAATGTGCACCAATTGTGCGGTTTGACCCCACCCCGCCATGATTTAGAGATGAGTGAACCACACGCTTTCATCTGGCTGAGTCTCTGCTTGCTGCTCTGGTGGTGGACGTGCCTTCGGTCAAAGGCTTCTGACAGCCCATTTGCCAATGTCCTGAGGCTCAGTGACATGCGATTGAGCACTGAAATTAAGGAGGTCCTTCTGAGATTCATTTTTCCTGTTTGAGACCCTGGGGAAAGTCATACAGGGAAACCCCCAGCACATTGTGATTACTTAACACACATCAATGACATTCATTTTGCATTTTTCAATAACAAGTTTATGCTTTAGAAGTTTGATATTGAAAACAGAAAGCACTGACAAACCATCACGCCAAACATGGTACCCGCTTAGCAAAGGATCTGTGGCTTCAGTGCAGTCAGACTACTGGCACTGAGGGCAGAAAAACCCTCACCTAGTGGGCATGGATCTATAAATCTGACAGGCATTCTTCATGGAGAATGGGCCGACGAGCCACCCACCAGACTCTAAATGAACTCCTCACTCTTTTACATTTGTTTTAAATTAAAGTCTTGTTCATTTTCGCTCTGTGCTGCAAAACTAATTTTTCCACAATCATATTTGATTTGGGGATATTTGCATCCATGCTGGCTGAGTACTGAAATGCAATTCACTTAGATGGATTTTTAAACCACTGAGATGAAAAAGTAATATGCATTGTGGACCAGCATCAGTCGTGATGTGAAATCCCATCTCCCATCAACCTTAGCTGAATAGGAATTTGATTCAGTGCTTTATTGGTTATTGCTTTAGTGTAAATTTAAATCAGAAAAAAGGACACAGACAGTAACAACCCTACTTCATGCTCAAATCAAGCAGAAATGTCTTAGTCTGCTGCCCTTTTGAATGCAAGATTTTTCAGAGGTGCACATGATTGATATTTTAAAGAGATAGTATTACCGAACTAACAAAAATTCAACATTTCTCCATTTATGAAAGATATGTATTGACTACTATTGTACACTACTTTGCATTTGGTCTGGTAATATTAACCTTTGTGTTTTTGTGCAGGTAGCCTGTAGAAGTAGATTTTGCCTATAGACATTTTATTAAAATTGCCTGTATATTTAAGTAAGACCAAAAGCGAATAACATCACAACATTGCTGCTGGCTTTAGACATTTGTAGTTGAATCTTAAATTGCATCTCCTATGATCTGTTAGAGACCAATGTGCTATCTACCCACCTTTCCCCAAGAGAGTACATTTTTTGATGCATAAAAGTGTTTGAAGAAGTCATCAATCTGCAAATTGTTCTCCTATACTAAAGTTATTTTCAAGTTTCCGTCCGTAGAGTTTCTACTCCTTGTAGGTGCTGTGGAGCGGGTAATATCCTCACTGAATGCGCTCTCGAAAACAGCACGCACAGACTTACGAAGCTTCTCCTTGAAATCTTGCCCACTGAAGACATACAGCATCGGGTTAATACAGCTGTTAGTGTAGGCAAGACATTGGGACAGGGAATCCAAGAAAGTCAGTGTTGTGCTTTTGTAGTACAGAAGGAAGACCCCAATGATATGATAGGGAGCCCAGCACACAAAAAATGCACTCACAATAATGAAGACTACCCTCAACATTTTAGCACTTGACTTTGAAAAATGTGCACCTTGTACTCTCTGGAGTATGAATGCATAGCAGACTACAATTATGGTTAAGGGGATGGCAAAGCCAAAAATCAGGCGAGTGTAGGTGATGACAGTGAGGGGTACTGGTGTGGCCATGTCTTCTAAGCCGTAATCAGGAAGGCTGGTTGGTTGCGGAGTGAAGTCTACAGTAGACCGTCCAGTTCTGCTGGAGTCAAAACTCACAAAACTCACAAAGGACTTTCGAGTTTTTGGTCGATGAGTCATTGCTGAGCTAATTTTGTCACCGGATTGTTGTATTTGTGTAAATGTATCCAATGAATTTTGATTAAGAATGTCTTGGAAAGTGCTTACCAATGGTATAGATGTTGAGACTTTAGCATGAGCATTAGGACGTGTAACATCATTTGTGAATGCAAATTTAGTTAAAGAATTTAAACCAGAGGCAGCTCCTGGTTTTTCGTTTGGGACTGCAGTTGTGTGAGTTATAATGTCTAGCGTACTGAGATCTCTAATATCCTCTTCGGTAGGCATTTTTTCTGTGGGCCTTGTTAAATGATCCAGCGGAAACTCATCAGTAGTGGTAGTGAAGTGTTCAAAGTAACCATTATCAAAATAAGATTCAGAATCTGAACCATAATTGTATCCACAAACTATTTTGCCCTC
This sequence comes from Triturus cristatus, assembly GCF_964204655.1. Classification (NCBI taxonomy): domain Eukaryota; kingdom Metazoa; phylum Chordata; class Amphibia; order Caudata; family Salamandridae; genus Triturus; species Triturus cristatus. The sequence continues at coordinate 1,694,749,687 of NC_140590.1, forward strand.
GTAAGTGGTAAATTGTTCTCTGTAGGTAAATACAGGTATGCACATGAGAAAGGCAAGGAACCAGATGCCGAAGCACAACCCAGAGGCCATGCCCACAGTCCGATGGTTCTGAGACCACACTGGCTTGATCACCAGCAAGCACCGATCCAGGCTAATGGCTACCAGGATGAAGACGCTGGCAAACATGTTGAAGATGATGATGGAGGGGAGAAACTTACAGAGGATGTTCCCATAGTGCCAGTGTCCATGCAAGGCTACCTGGGCAATGGAGAACGGCAGGGAGAGGCAGCACAGAAAGTCTGCGACTGCCAAGTTCAGGAACCAGACAGTGTTCACTGTGCGTTTCATCTTCAGACCAGTGACCCATATGACTATGGCATTCCCAGGAAGCCCAAGGAGAAATGTGATGCTGAGCATCGCCATGGTGATCATGGATCCTGCAGAGAAGCTTGGGGCCACATCTCTGGTCTCATGGTAGTCGCTGTCATTATTCCACAAGTAGGACATCTTTGTGGGCTGAAACAAAAGATCACATTTCATATTGAAATATGGGATAATGTAGGACATGGACAGCAATGTAAGTATCATTAATTCATCCCTCAAATATATATCCACTTACTGCTTAAAACTACACATTTATTTATTTATTTATTATGAGAGTTATAACGTGAACATGACCCTCGGGTATTAGAGCTCTTTACATAATAAACAATTTATCCACCCTTAGATTGATGGTTACATGTTCTGTGTAGTTATCAATGAGTTACAAGTTGCATGGTGACGCACCCACACATACATTCATTCACTGAAACACCCATACACCGACTCACCCAATAAGTGACAGGCACAATTATGGGGAGACAGTTGGATGAATGGAGCGTGAGGTGGACGGATGGACGGATGGATGGATGGATAAACATTGAAGAATTCAGAGAGGGATTGATGTCATGTAGAGACAGATGGATGGAGTGGCAGAAAGATGAGGGTCATGACCATGGGACACAGACGAATGATGAACGAGGCGTCGGCGAGGTAGGTTTAGATAGATCTATAGATAGGCAGATAGATAGATTGATAGATAGATAGATAGATAGATAGATAGATGGATAGATAGATAGATGGATAGATAGATAGATGGATAGATAGATAGATAGATAGATAGATAGATAGATAGATAGATAGATAGATAGATAGATAGATAGATAGATAGATAGATAGATAGATAGATAGATAGATAGATAGATAGATAGATAGATAGATAGATAGATAGATAGATAGATAGATAGATAGATAGATAGATAGATAGATAAGTAGATAGATAGACAGGCAGACAGACAGACCGACCGACCGACCGACCGACCCACAGACAGACAGACAGACAGACAGACAGACAGATAGATAGCTAGCTAGATAGATAGATAGATAGATAGATAGATAGATAGATAGATAGATAGATAGATAGATAGATAGATAGATAGATAGATAGATAGATAGATAGATAGATAGATAGATAGATAGATAGATAGATAGATAGATAGATAGATAGATAGATAGATAGATAGATAGATAGATAGATAGATAAGTAGATAGACAGGCAGACAGACAGACCGACCGACCGACCGACCGACCCACAGACAGACAGACAGACAGACAGACAGACAGACAGACAGCTAGCTAGCTAGATAGATAGATAGATAGATAGATAGATAGATAGATAGATAGATAGATAGATAGATAGATAGATAGATAGATAGATAGATAGATAGATAGATAGATAGATAGATAGATAGATAGATAGATAGATCTGGATGGATGATTCAGTGACATGCACTTTTTCTGCTAAAATATTCAGTAATCTGCAGGTCACCATCTCACTTCACTGTTCAGCCAATTCTGACTTTAGTCATTGGGAGGAGGGTACAGTGAGCAGAGTGAAACCGGGCAATAGTTTTACCTGTTAGTTATAGCACATAGAACCGGCAGACGCCTGAAGGCTCTCCAAGCAGCGCTGTCTCCAGGGTGGCGGCAGGTGGGGTCGGTGTCCCAGCTGCATCCCTCCTGCCTTCCCCTTCGGCCCCATCACCTCCACAGAGAGCCGGGCTATTGCCCCGAGATAGAGTTAAGTGCCTTTTCTCTGCTGCTTTTAGTATCTGCTCTAGTGAGCTCTGACCCGAAGACTGGAGAACAGGAGCACCCCGAGGGGGTAGAAGTCTGTCTCTCTGTGCGGTGCGCCTCACGCTTGGTGCCCTTGAGACCCCTGACTGACCTTGCCCCCCGCAAGGCCATGAGCCCTCGCGGTGGATGTAAGGTAGCCCTCTTTTCACTTGCACATATTTCCATCACGGCGATTACTGTCAAGTTCCACGCACACATACATGCAGGGCTTTAAGTGGGATTAGGGTGGCCAACTGGCATGGGTGAAAATTCAGGATGGCGAGTGTAAAAAATCAGGACATGGGGTCAAAATTCAGGACACATATTCAGGACAGGAGGTCAAAATTCAGGACAAAAATTCGGGACAACAGGTGTGCTTTGCAGACACATCAGTGGATGTTATACAATAGTGTATAAATAAAAAGGCAAGGAACATAAGTACAAGTCACTTCTCCTGCACTGTCACTTTCTCCTGTCCGTTCACTTCTCCTACCCCGTCACTGCTCCTTCCCTGTCATTTCCCCTGCCCCGTCACTTCTCCTGCCCCATCACTTCTCCTGCCCCGTCACCGCTCCTGCCCGTTCACTGCTCCTGTCCGTTCACTGCTCCTGCTCGTTCACCGCTCCTGCTCGTTCACTGCTCCTGCCCGTTCACTGCTCCTGCCCGTTCACCATCCTGCTCATGCCTAATCACTTCTCCTGCCGCATCACTTCTCCTGCCCCGTCACTTCTCCTGCCCCGTCACCGCTCCTGCCCTTTCACCGCTTCTGCCCGTTCACTGCGTCTACCCGTTCACCGATCATGTTCATGCCTAATCACTTCTCCTGCCCCGTCACTTCTCCTGCCCCGTCACTTCTCCTGCCCCGTCACCGCTCCTGCCCGTTCACTGCTCCTGCCCTTTCACTGCTCCTGTCCAGTCGGTACTCCTGCTCATGCTCGATCACCGCTCCTGCCTCGTCACTTCCCCTGCCCCTCACTTCCCCTGCCCGGTCACTTCTGCTGCCTCGTTCACCGCTCCTGTCCGTTCAATGCTCCTGTCCGTTCACCACTCCTGTACATTCACCTCTCCTGCCCGGTCACTGCTCCTGCCCTGTCACTTTCTCCTGTCCGTTCACTTCTCCTACCCCGTCACTGCTCCTTCCCTGTCATTTCCCCTGCCCTGTCACTTCTCCTGCCCCGTCACCGCTCCTGCCCGTTCACTGCCCCTGCCCGTTCACTGCTTCTACCCGTTCACCGATCCTGCTCATGCCTAATCACTTTTCCTGCCCCGTCACATCTCCTGCCCCATCACTTCTCTTGCCCTGTCACCTCTCCTGCCCATTCACTGCTCCTGCCCTTTTACTGCTCCTGTCCAGTCAGTACTCCTGCTCATGCCCGATCATCGCTCATGCCTCGTCACTTCCCCTGCCCCTCACTTCCCCTGCCCGGTCACTTCCCCTGCCCCTCACTTCCCCTGCCCGGTCACTTCCCCTGCCCCTCACTTCCCCTGCCCGGTCACTTCTGCTGCCCCATCACTTCTGCTGCCCCGTTCACCGATGCTGTCAGTTCACTGCTCCTGCCCATTCAACGCTCCTGTCTGTTCACCGCTCCTGCCCGGTCACTGCTCCTGCTCATGCCTAATCACCTCTCCTGCCCGTCATTTCTCCTATCCGTCACTTCTCCTGCCTGTCAATTCTCCTGCCCCATCACCTCTCCTTCCCTGTCACTTCTCCTTCCCTGTTGCTTCTCTTGCCCCATCACTTCTCTTTGCCCGGTCACTTCTCCTGCCCCATTCACTGCTCCTGTCCTGTTCACTGCTCCTGTCCTGTTCACTGCTCCTGTCCTTTCACCGCTCCCACCCGATTACAGCTCCTGCCTAATTACCGCTCCTGCCCAGTCACTTCTCCTGCCCCATCACCTCTCCTGCCCCATCACCTCCCCTGCCCGGTCACCTCTCCTGCCCGTCACCTCTCCTGCCCGTCACCTCTCCTGCCCCGTCACTTCTCCTGCCCGGTCACCTCTCCTGCCCCGAGGTCTCTCCTTTCCTGTTGCCTCTCCTGCCACGTCACTTTTCCTGCCCCGTCACTTTTCCTGCCCCGTGCACCGCTCCTGCCCGTTCACTGCCCCCGTCTGGTCAGCACTCCTGCTCATGCTCGACCACCGCTCCTGCCCCATCACTTCTCCTGTTCCATAACTTCTCCTGCCCCATTCACTGCTCCTGTCCGTTCACTGCTCCTGTCCGTTCAATGCTCCTTCACGGTTACCGCTCCTGCTCATGCCTAATCACCGCTCCTGCCCCGTCACAACCCCTGCCCCATCACTTCTCCTGCCCTGTCACCTCTCCTGCCCCATCACCTTTCCTTTCCTGTCCCCTCTTCTGTCCCGTCACTGCTCCTGCCCCGTTCACTCTGTGTACAACATTGACAAATTACACAAGGCGGCAAGTTCCCCACAGTACTCTGGGGAAAGCTCCTCTGTAACCACTAACTACATCTCACTGGCACATGATATGCTAAAGGCAGACGCGCATTGTCATTTGAAAGGGGATAATCGGCCTCAGTCGGAATGACAACGGGCTGTCCACCGTCTGTGAGAGCTCAGGGAGGGGGTGCTGCAGCCTCTGGAGTTCAACAGAGAAGTGCGAGCGCCCCTGAGAACTTGTAATCTCTTGGGGCTTCTTGCAGGGGAACAGCACAGCTCGCTGTAATTAATGTCCAAAATTACAGACAAAAGGCGTCCGTAAAAGGAATGATTATGGACAATGGACATCGCTCCAAAATGATGGCCGGTCTGTGAAATTTACGGATGTTTGGTCACCGTAAGTGGGATGAAAAACTAGGGGGTCTCTTACAGGGGCGTGGCCTATGTAATTAAGGGCGTGGCTTAAATATACGCCAGCTAAAAATCTGTGCTTGGCATGGTGCGCCGCCCAACTGGTATTTTGATGCTTCTGTCATTGCATACAGATATAGAATACTGATACAACAAGTAACATCACAGCTACAACAAGGCAGGGCTATTGGCTTTGCCAATGGTTGTTGTTTGTGTAAGATAAATCAGCAATAACTTTGGCTTCCCTGTATATGATACTGCAAGTGGTTTCGTTCTGAAATGATGAGACTGAAAGAACTATAAGGACTCTCTTTGAAGTTACTTCAAAAGCAGTGGAGGGTGGGACTGCTGCAGAGGTACCCGGCCCACTTAAAGCCCTGCATGTACGCACGCCGCACACACGCACGCACGCACACTACTCACAATGGTCGTTATCTGTGGCCCCGCAAGTTGTATTTATTGTTGCATTTTGTGTGCGTGTATTAAAAAAAGTTTCTAGAGACACCACTGTGATGAAGCTGTGAAACATGGATGGACAGAATGGATGAATGGCTGTTTGAATGTGGGAGGTGAGGGGTGAGTTAGGGCTCACCAGAGTATGTTTGGAAACCTTTGACAGATGGATTTATCCACAGATAACTGGTTGGAGCACTGAGGCCAAATGATGCCTATACGAATGAATAAATGGATGGATGAATAGATGGATACGTGGAGTTAGATGTGTCAAGGAAAAAGAGAGGGAAAGAATTGGAGCGAAAAAATAATAAAAGGCTCATTGAATGGATGAACAGAGGGGTGAGTGAATGAATGAATTCATGAATGGATGAACAGAGGGGTTAAAGGGTGGGCAAAGGGGTGAGTGGATGAATGGATGAACAGAGAAGTGAGTGGATGGACAGATGGGTGAGTGGATGAATAGATGAACAGAGGGCTGATTAGATAAATGGATGAAAAGGTGGGGGAGTAGATGAATGGATGAACAGAAGGGCGAGTGGATGAAAAGATGGGTGAGTGGATGAATGGATGAACAGAGGGGTGAGTGGATGAATGGATGAACAGAGAAGTGAGTGGATGAATGGATGGACAGAGGGGTGAGTGGATGAATGGATGAACAGAGGAGTGAGTGGATGAATGGATGGACAGAGGGGTGAGTGGATGAATGGATGAACAGAGGAGTGAGTGGATGAATGGGTGGACAGAGGGGTGAGTGGATGAATGGATGGACAAAGGAGTGGGTGGGTGAATGGATGGACAGAGGGGTGGGTGGATGAATGGATGGACAAAGGAGTGAGTGGGTGAATGGATGGACAGAAGGGTGAGTGGATGAATGGATGGACAGAGGGGTGAGTGGATGAATGGATGGACAAAGGAGTGAGTGGGTGAATGGATGGACAGAAGGGTGAGTGGAAGACTGGATGGACAGAGGGGTGAGTGGATGAATAGATGGACAAAGGAGTGAGTGGGTGAATGGATGGACAGAGGGGTGAGTGGATGAAAGGGTGGTGGAATGGATTAGGGTTGTGTGAACGGACAGTGATAGAAGAGTGCGGATGGAGACAGATGCAAAGTTGGATGATGAATGAAAGAACAGATGGATTAGAGGTGCACAAACGACAGTAAACTCTCACCTGAGCTGCCGCTATGGAAGAACAGATACAGTGACTTGAAAGGACACCAGACACCACGCACCGGATTGGCCCTTTGAGGCCGGAGCTCCAAGTCCTTATTCGTCAGGTGAAGTGTCCACCTTGACTCCCAGCGGATGTTTCCTCCATGGTCTAATGCCAGGACCTCAGCACCAGGAGCGGGTGATTGATGGATGAAGGGTTGAAAGCTTGCTTCTGTCAGAGCCTCCGGCTGACAGTCAGTGGCAGTCAGTGTCAAACTTCTGCTCGTGCCACTGAGCATAGGAAGCAGGGGGCGGGGGGGGCGAAATAGGCTGAAGAGGTCATAGATCGACGTTTTGAAACGTCCCTGCCTCCTCAGTTCCTTAAAGTGTTTGCCAACGCGTGTGTCTTGCGCGAATTTTCTGTGCGCTTTCTCTTCTTTCACTCTTTATGTCACTGTGTGAAATCGCTGGTCACTCTTCCTAATTCGATCACTTGAAATGAACGTGAAGCGAGGAGGTGGAGGGGGGGGGGTCCAATCTCTGTGCTCATCGCTGCTGCCATGGATTCTCCTTTAAGACCCAGTAGCTTAGCAAGGATGTCATGGCCCTGGTGCAGGGAAGGGAACTGTCCCCCTTCAGCTGATGTTGGGGTAGTAAAATACAGCAATTTTCAGGGTTCAGTGGGCCCCTCTGGGCTCTGATCTGGTGCTACTGCACCTGCTGCACCAATGAAAGCTATTCCTATGTTAAAAATAAAAAATGATGTTCACTTCCCATGTCACAAAGTCAGTTAATTAATTGCTGAGTCTCATTAACAATATGAGAGGCCCTTTTGCTCGTCTTCCTTGCCGAACCTGTCCTGTGCATCACCAGGGCATGCTGACATCTTTCACTAAGCTCCAAAGGGGCAGATTTCTGTGCTCACTTCTGGGTTAATGCTCACCGGGCTTCGGGACTTGTGGACAGACTGGCCTGTAAGGCAGTCTTTACTCTGTCCATCAGGGTGGAGGAGAACATTCCGTCTGCCACCCTGATGCACAGAAGACCGCCATATTTAGAGTTCGAAGCTGGCGCATCTTTAATCTGTGTACTTTTTTGTGTGCCGATTTATAAACAGGAACTCAACCCGAAGGTCACTGGTTACATTACACAAGAACACATTAATTTTTTAGGTCTTGCCTGAGCCAGTGCCCATGCGCTGCTCTGCGAGGCATTTAGTAAGGGCTTTTAAACTCCAAACACACGCTCGTGCATGTGCATTTTTTAAAAATGACTTGCTATTGGGCTTTGCATGCGTCTTTCTAAGAAAGACAGCACGCAATTGGCCCAAGGCGGGTGCATGTCCCGCCTTCTCTGTTCTCTGGCCTAGGGTGCTCAGGAGCGATCATCAGCGCCATCTGTTTCCAATTATCGTGCCTGTTAATTGGACACAGATGGTGGTCGCGCTGGCCCTGGTGCACTTTAAATGCGGCGCTTTCCCTTTCTGGGAAGCAGTCATTACGCGTCCTTCCAGTAAGAGGCCGTATTATAGCACGGAGGGCCGACACCGTCCATTTTTTGCTGGCTCCCTCCGTTTGTGGTGCACACGTGAAAGTCCCTCTCGTCTCCCGCTCTCAGCCTGCTGCGAGAGTGAAACCCACGGCACCAGCCAGAGGTTTCCTCTAGATCTAGAAGGAGCCCCGAAGCACGGTAAAAAGTGACACGCTCAGCGCTGCGCTTCAGGTCCCACTGACAGGCCGAGGGGAGGGGGCCGGTTGGAGCTCTTTGGAATGTGCTGAGAGCTTTTTTTCCCATTTCCCTACAGTCCTGCTTATCTGGCAGCCCGAGCAGCAGGGCGATCCACACCCGCAGTGGTGACCAGTGTCAGCGCGCTGCCGCTAGAGCCGGAAGCCGGGGCACGGGGCAGCGGGCGCCTTCCCTCTGCACAATCTGAGAGAATCAGAGAGGCTTGGGCGGCTGCTGATCCCCGGCCAGAATCGTCTGGAGCGAAGGATTACCGCGGCTGGAAGGGAGCTCGTCTGCTCCTCTGGGATTACAAAGTATCTCACTAGTGCGGGAAAAAGACACTTTCAAGGTACCTTTTGTATGGCACTTTGATTTCTATGTGCATGTGTGAGCCCGGGCTTTGCTCTCCTAACTCCAAGTTCCTCAACATGTTTATCACCAGTGGGTTGTGTAATCTGATCTCTTCGCAAGTGTGGGTGTGTTTGTACCAATGTGAAGGGGAGACGGGGGAAGCCAGCGAGGGCAGCCCCAAGCAGAAAACTTAAGCACTATGCTGGGTTCGTGTTTTTCCCAGTCAGAAAAAGCATATAAACTCTCCTGGCTAACTGCACCGCGTGGTATATACGCTATTTTAGTTTTTGTGGATTTGTGCCTTCAGAGTTTGGCAGGAGAGGCGCTTTTCAGCATGCCACTCCAGCAGACAGCGGTAAGAGAGGTGGCAGAATGAAAGGAGGCAGTGGTTAACTAAGTAGTTTAATTGCTTAGAGCCCAGACTGGTTGGAGATGGTTTAATTAATCTGCACAGCTGTAGGCGCTTTAAGAGAAGAGAGCTCTTGTTTCACAGAAGCGCCGTTAAGACGTCAGTGAACGTCTCCATAAAGCGCGGTTTCCCAAGCAGTCCTAGGTGCTTTAAACGTGTTTGGGTTTAAGATCATTGTGACTATCCTTGCATATGTGTATTGTCTTCCATGCAGCCTTGTGGTTTAGTGGCAGGCGTCATAACTTCTAGGAGGGTTCTGCTGCTGGGTGAGTTTTGAGTGGTCTGTGAGGAATGGACAGTGAGAACTCTTTCGATTTCCAGGGAACATTTTCAAACTTCTGTTCTCAGCTGTGTCAGTCCTTGTTTTTTATGCTGTCCTGTGCATTGACTCTGCACTTTCCTGGTAAGTGAGAACTCCATGTGCGTTGCTCACTTACAGCCATATTGTGGATTTCATGCCATTTATTACACAAATATTGCTTCTTTATTCCGTCTCTGCAGCTGTTCTAAATATACACTTGAATCCACTCGATTCTCTGAAGACTTTGCAGGTCATTAACAACTTTCTGAATATGCACTCACAGTACAGTTAAAAAGCGCTGTACACGTGTTGATATAGCATAACGTACATGATTGACACATACACAACAGAAAAGTAGCTGGGACGAAGACCCTTCTATGGTTTTGCATCCCTTCAGTTAGAATGTACATATGGCTCCTTGTCACATGTTTTCGAAACTTCTGCTGTCCTTTAATCAGTAATTAATGTAATCAGGTGTTAGTGCTATTGGCTGAATAGAGTCAAACCAATCTTCTCCTTTCCAGGAATGCACCTATTTCTTAAATTAAATCCCAGGGCTGGAAAACCGGTGTCCTGTTGACAGGGAGTCATCTGAGCATACTAAACAAATTACATCACAGATCGCTGCATTTCTGCTTGTCTAGGTCATTTCTTAACTGATTTATCCCGAATGGACTGGAAGTTTGTGCCCACAGGGCGACCGTAACAAAAAGAAACTTTAATTGTCTATGTTCCAGCGGGATGAATATACGGGAGGGCATAGTGCCAATATCGGCAACACTCCTCAGTTCTCATACAGCAACATACATAAATAAACCACACGACACCTTTGTTAGTGGAGAAAATTGCTGCAGGGTTATTTGCATAACAAATATGCCAACATGGTGGGTTATCTTACGGGCGATCCAAGGGCAGGCCAGCCCCTATGCCGCCTGCCCGCCTGATGAGCCAAACTACACCGTGGCCGTCGCCAATCGGTGGTTACCAATTTTGGGAGGAGCCACCCCTCCCATCAGTGGACCGCCAGTCCACGCCCATACTCACTCCCCCAAAAGGTGGGCGGAGCGTTCCAGGCAGCCCCCGGTTGCTCAGACCCACAACCGCACGTAGGACTAACGGGGCACCGTCGTTCTTCCAGGGGACAACGCTAAGACATCCCTGGGTATCCTTGGCTTAGCACCCTTGTTGTGCTGCTGCCTATAGTGCCCTTCTGTACCTTGCAGACTCTGGATCGCCCTGTAACTCCTCCTGCAACACAAAATAATAAGTAAGATTCTTTCCCTCCCCCTACCACTCTTTGGCCGTCTGCAGGGTAAGCAGTAGGGTGGGAAACAGCGAGACGGGCAGCGGTCAAGAGGCTGCACAGTGGGCGGGGAAGGCTTTTGTACCCTTGTCCCCCTCCCACGGCCAGAAGTGACGCGGCCAGCAGACCCCCTGGTCCCAAGCCCAGGGAGCCTAGTCTGCTGACTCCTGTGCCTTCCTGTTGCACTAAGGTGGCCGCCCTGTTGGAGGGTCCCCTACGTGGCCCCCCGGGCAGCCTTTGCAATATTTCTGTAAACTACATTTTCCACGACATTGCAATTGTAGCAGTGCTGACCCAAGTACAGTGGATGAAAGAATGTATTTGTTTAGGATACTGTACATCAATCAATAGGTGACACTATAGTGTTCCAACGCATTCAGTTGCACTGTCCACACCTCTCGCTAAACCAGGCTCAGTGCTTTAAACGAGATGTTACTGTCCGGTACTGAGTACCGGCACTTTTTCATTTTGAGAGGGAGAGTACCAGCACTTCTCCAGAGAAATGTAATACATTTTAATTGTAGAGTACCAGCACTTCTCAGAAACAAGTAGGTATTCTGGTACAGAGTTCCTGTACTTCTATTTTTCCGTTTCAAGCACTGGCCAGGCTGTTTACTAAGGTCCAGCCGCTTTCAAGTCAGAAGTCACAGTCCCTCACCACATACCGTCACTCCAGCATAAGACTATCAATTTAAGAGTAGAAGCAGACACTGAGGCACAGACTGTTGTCCCCTAAAACTCCATCTCCTTCCTGTATCTCTGCCTTTGGTGTGGAGAAGGAACCAGATTATATGGCACCAAATGTCCTTGTGCTGTTCTGAACAGTAAACAGACCTGACGAAGCAATAAAAAATTGAGAAAATTCCACCTGATAATCATAATTAGCACAAATAATGCGTTGAAAGAGGTTTTTGCAACCTTTTAATGAGAAAAAGAAGTCTGCAGGACTGCTCAATGAGTTTACACTCCATGAGACTGGCGGTGAAGAATAGCTTTCCATCTTCCAAAGGTCATTACATTCAGTAGCATTAAAGTGGGTAATAGGGACACCTGTTATTTACAGCACTTAAAACCCAAAGAAGTCTGGTGTGTAGATGTGGCAGTGAAATTTCACAACCTGGAGTAGATAATCACACATGAATATGGTACCACACAGGAACTTCAAAATGACACTCTTAAAGCCCCAAAGATCAATTGCTGCAAGTGTACATTTGTTTAAAAGTTCTTGACGTAGCATAGCGGGTTAGTGTTTAGTCATCCAGCACAATATCCTTGGTGCAACAACATCAACTGTTGCATGGCTAAACACTTATAAGGCCTTAAAGGCGAGACCTATTGGCTTTGCCAATGCTTGGTTTTTTTGGGAGGCACGGGGAGATTAAGTGATTTGCCTAGAATCACAGGATGTGGACACAACCCCGAGGCTTGAACCTTGGTTTCCCAGCTCCAAAGTCAGCAATCTAGCAGTCAGTCCACATCCTCTCCCCTCTACTTCCTACATCCTCTACTATCACACAAGCCGCCATTACACCGGTGTCTCTGAAGGTGCTGAAAGTTTGGTGGGCGAGCCTTTTAGGTTTTAGCAGTCGTCCCCCAAACTTTAAAAAGAAAAAAATTATTTCCCAAAGTCGGAGTTTGTTTTTGAAACACAAATAACTAATAAATCCCTCGTCTGGGCTGAACACATATGAGGTGTGAGGGTCATTATTGTGATTTTTCTACTCATCTCTGTCAGGTTTCTCCTGGTGGTGACAGGAGAACAAGCATTTGAAATGCAATCGGTCTTGCCTCTGGACCTTATATGTATTTAGCTATGCAGCACATTAGCCTGGGTGCTGAAACATCTACTGTTCTATAAAATGGAGGGAAAGTAAGCACCAAACTGCATGGCATGCCAGGTATGGGAACACATGGAGAGAAATATTGCCTTTCAGCGGGAAATGGTATAGTCCAAAGCTCTGTTTTTAATATAAAATCAGGGCCTTCGGTGGTCATATCACTGAAAATACAAGATTTGAAAAAAATATTATTGTCTACTGGTGCTCGTGGAAGACAATTTCTATGGACTGGAATCTAGAGAATGCTAAAGTGATTCTGGAATTTTACTGACCTCTGCTGGTCGTTTTCTATCAAGAAAGTTAAATAGAGGCAGAGACCAGAAAAATCAAAAAAAGAAAGTCCCTAAGCAGAAAACAATTCTGGTATTTTACTGACCTCTACTGGTCGTTTTCTATTAAAACAGTTAAATAGAGGCAGCTGAACAAGCAGAAAGCAATTCTGGTATTTTACTGACTTCTACTGTTCGTTTTCTTTTAAGACAGTAAATATAGAGGCAGTTGAACCAAAAAAAAAGTCCCCAACCGGAATCAGACAAGTCCTAGGGCTGATCTCCAGAGCCCACAAAGTACATACAGATATAGGTATATACTAAAGTATATACAAGAGGTCTTGAAGGCTCAACCTAAAAAGGACATCAGTCATCAGCCCTAAAAAGGGCGGGTGACATGGTGACCGTACTCTGACAGCCAGCTCTCTGTCAGACATTGGAGTAAGCTGTCTGTCAACTGAGCCAACGGGAGCCCCACCGGAGGAAAGCTAACGTTCGCCCAATTCTAAATTGGACAGGTAGACCAAGAGTTTGGTCGACAGCTCCTCAATCACGTTTGTAACAGGATCCTGTCTGCCAAACTGTGTATCAGGTCCTATGACCCTCCTCCTGCCACTGCCCTTTACACAAGTCACAATCACCAGCTCCATAGAGCCCCTGCATCCACCAAGTCCTTGAATATTAACGGGACCTCAGTGGCAAGGTCACCCGGTTTTAAGCTTCATAAAGAAAGATGGTTGAAATTCTATTATCACTTGGAGCTGGAGCTCTGAATCAGAAGGAAATGGGCCCCGTGCCAAGAGTTCAGGGCCTTCTCCTTAACAGCAGTTAGTAAAAATATGAAACTGTGAACATCTGACGATCAGAAGTTCCTAACTAAATCCTATTTATGAATCTTTCAGTATATGAGTCTTTCAGTATTATACATGCAGTGTTACCACCTGCAATTTTACCACATGTGGTGCTGGCAGGCTAATCCGCCAGCTCAAAACTGGTGGTACATCTCACGTGAAAAAAAGCAAGAATTCAGGAATTCCATGCTGAAATCTGTATGGTAACAACAATTTCCACCATTTTATTTCCTTTTCTAGATGTTCAACCAGTAATGGCCCTTACCAAGGTGGAGTACTGCCTCTCAGTATATGTAATACTGAGTGTAATATTACCCCAGGATACTCACAATGAGGGCCACAGCGTTTAGTGTCCGGTCTTTGTATTAGAAAAGGGAGTTTCTAGTTATAAGTGGTATGCACCCTGTCCAAGTAGGGACCCTTCCAAGTCAGGGTAAGAGGATCAAACAGCTAAGATAACCCCTGGCCACCCCCTTGGTAGCTTGGCACGAGCAGTCAGGCTCATCTCAGAGGCAATGTGTAAAGTATTTGTACATAACACACACAGTAACACAGTGAAAACACTACAAATAGACACAAAACCAGTTAAGAAAAATAACCAATATTCATCTAATTAAAACAAGACCAAAAGTACAAAAATCCAACATACGTATATCAAGAGAATACTTTAAAAAGGTTAAAACTATGGATGCATCACTGTTGTACAAAGAACCTACGATGCGTCAAAATTACAATCCAAAAATAGGCGTGGGGGAGGTGAGGCGCCGAGAAGTGAAGCGATGCGTCGGTTCATTACACGCAGGTAAGGTGATGCGTTGGTTCCTTGCTTCGAGAGGAGATGATGCATTGGTTCCTCACTTCTACACAGGGAAGGTGATGCATCTGTTCCTTACTGTGAGAGTTGGTGATGCGTCGGTTTCTTACCTTGCCAGGAGGTGATGCGTCGATTCTCCGGACATGCTGCCTCGGTTTCTTACTGAATCCCAGCGTCGATATAGACTCGGTGCACAGGTGTGATGTGTGGAAATCCAGACGTGCTGGAGGTCGATGCAGTGACGGCAAACAGGCGCTGCGTTAAATTCTTCAGCCCCAGTGCAATGATGCACTCAGCCGCAGAGCAGGTCCTAGGTCGGAGTCAGTGCAGTGGTCTTGAACTTCGCAGACAAGGTGCAATGAACTCAGGCTGCGGCAGTTTATTCAGCCGTGGGCAGTAACTGCGTCGATTTCTTCGGCTGCATGGCAGCAGTATTTTGAAATAACTCCGGCATGGGGGTGCTGCCTCGGGAAAAACAGGTGCTGATTTTTTAGTCTTCTTGCAGATTTGTGTATCAAGGAAAACCTCCAAGGGGACAGAACTGGACTTGGCACCACTTGGCAAGTCAGAACTCCGAGCAGTGGAGTTCAGGGGTGCTACAGATTAAGTCTTTGATGACCCTGAGAATTCTTAACAGTAGACAAGCACACATAAGCCATTGGAGAATCTTCTTAAGCAAGATACCAAAGTAAAGTCCAGCCTTTGTCCTCTCCAAGACAGAAGCAGCCACTGCAGACTAACCTAGCAAAGAAACACAGCAAAGGGGCAGTACTCCTCCTGACAGCACTCCAGCTCTTCCTCTTGGCAGAGTCACCTCTTGATCCAGAGGTGTTCTAAATGTCTGGGGTTTTAGGTCCAATACTTATTCCCCTTTTTGCCTTTGAAGTAGGCATTCTTTAAAGGATTGTCTTTGTAGTGCACACGTTCTTGTCCTGCCTGGTCTTAGCTCCAGACACACTCCATGGGGGCAGAGACAGCATTGTGAGAGGCCAGACACAACCGTATTAAGCTGACAACTCCTCTCACTGCTCTAACTCAGGAAAGCCCATCAGCATGGTAACGGACCATCAGGATATGCAGTGCACACCTCAACTCCCTTTGTGTGACTGCCTAGAGTGAATCCACAAACAGTGGCATTTTCAAACACACAATTTATTAACCACATTTCCTAAAATATGTATTTTTAAATCCTGAGTTTGGGGAGCCCAAACTCAAAATCTCTAGCTGTTCCAAATTGAAAGTTACATTTGTAAAATGTTAAAAGGCAGCTTCAATGATAGCCTAGAGGAGAGCTAGTCCTTGCAATAGTAAAAAATGAAATTGGCTGTATTTCACTGTCAGGACATCTAAAACACATCTGTACATGTCCTACTTTTCACATACACTGCACCCTGCCCATGGGGGTACCTTGAACCTACCGTAGGGGTGCCGTACATGCAGTAAAAGGGAAGGTTTGGGCCTGGCAAGTGGGTTCACTTGTGAGGACGACATGGCAGTTTGAAACCACACTCACAGACACAGCAAAAGCAGGCCCCAGACATGTTTAAAGGCCTTCTCATGTGGGTGACACTTATTTTATTTTTTCAAATTAAGTTCTGCTTAAAGTCAACAAAAAGAGGGTTAGAACAATAGGAGGCTAAAGACAAAAGGTTTGGGGATAAACCTGCAAAAAGTGCCAGATCAAACATTTTTAAAACTGACACTTGTAATAATGAAATTAATGGTGTCTCTGTAAAACCCCTTAATTTACACACTGCTGACATGGGGGTTGTTAGGCAGAATTAGACATTTTACACCTAAACTAGGCCTCCAGCACATACCTGCGCTTCAATGTGCAGATGATACGGCCTTGTAAGATGCAACTGCGATAGGGCTAAACTATCTCTTGTTGCATTAAAAAAAATGCAGCCTAAGCAATTTCCTAGTAATGAATATCTGCATAAAAATAATGACAAGAACTATAGATCAGGCAGTTGCATACCAGGACTTCGGGGTTTTGCAAAATAGGAAGGGGACACAGACTCATTTCATCGCTGAGAAGCTCAAAGCCATCTTAGTACATCATCAACTGAAGAGGCTATAGGGGCTGATTTATTGTATGGCATTCTTTGTCCATCAGGGTGCCAGAGGACATAACATCCACCTCCCTGATGGACAGCGGTTTGCCGTATTTAGAGATCATCGACAGCCCACTAGTTACCTCTGTTCCTTCAGAGCAACTGGTTCCTCTGCAGGTGCCAAAAGTTTGTTGTATGGCCGCCAACGGTTTCGACAGCCATCCACCAAATGGTATGTTTTTCAAAAACAAATGACGCCAAAGCTCAGGGAGTTTTTTTCTGGATAGATCATTATTTTAATTTTCTGTTCATCACTACTAGATTTTCTCTGGTGGTGATGGACAGGATAAAAAACATCAGACAGTCTGCCCTAGATAGGTCAGGCAATCTGATGCGTTTACTCTGAAGGCCAGTACTCCATCAAGCCATCCGAGTGAGCTTTCCATTGAAGGAACCAACAGGGGCACCGCTGATGCAAAGATAATGTAGTATCCTACTTACATTTAACGATTCCTAGTGGGTCGCAAATTGACCTAACTCATGAAAATTAATGAGGTAGGTCGCAATTTGAGACCCTTTGGGAATCGCTAAAATCACGGGGATGGTTGCCTACTGGGGTCAGCAGGCCACCATATCCGCGTTTGCTTTCAAATAAAGCAATCTGTTTTATAAATGCAGTCCATTTAACTTGAAGGAAAATGGGTTGTTTTTTCCTTTTTAAGAGTAAGCAGTGGTCTGCGGAACCACTGCCTGCTCTGAACAAATGTTTGTACTACCATTCACAAAGGAGAAGAGGCCCCTTGTGACCCCTTCCCATTTGCGAAGAGTTATCACCAACTTGAAGTTGGTGGTAAAATGTGAATGTTTTGTGACCGCATTTCGGTCGCAAAACATTCTTACATACCGCTGCGGTTCGGTATTAGGAAGGGATACCCTAAACACGCCCCTTCCTAACACCGATTCACAAACTCTATTTGCGATTCAGTATTAGGTTACGGAATCGCAAATAGGGTTTGGTACATCAGAAAATGCTTTTTTTCTGGTCCCGAATCAGGCCGTTTGCGAGCAGAAAAAAGCTTCTTACATCTGGCCTTATGGCCTTTATTGTCCTCTAAGCAAAAGTATTCAAGATTAAAAGTCTTATCTATATTTTTATCGCCATTTGAAATGGCTGAAGAGTGGTGTGATATACTTGGATAAACCGACTTTAAAAATCATAATAAAATAAAAATTAAGTTAATGTCATTTGGGAGAACATAGGAAAACTAATGAATCGAAAACAGGGTAAATGCCCTTCATAACACTTAAACCAAACTAAAACCCTGCTGCAGTCCAATTTCTAAGTACTAAATGTGCAGTCTATAAAGCAGGTCAAGGTGTATCAAACAGGGAAATGAACAACTCATTTGTTACCTGTTTAATGTTATCAACCAAGCCTGCAGAGGTTGACTACATTATTTGTTGTGGCACACGTTCATCACAGAGATGCCAAATGGTCATCATGTTGAATAAAATTAATGGAATGACTCAGGGCCAGTCCTTTTGAGGTCTTGAACACCAGTTTATTCCCACTTGATTTATTAAAATGGGATAATTTAGTTTTAACCAAGAAACTTTCCGAAGATTTAGTAACAGATTCCTGCACAAGTAGAATTTTATGGTCTACTTTTTTATATTTGAATGCAAATGTAATTGTATTTTTTCTATTGTGATGATCTTAAATGATTTACAACAAACATATAGTTTGGCTTTCTTTATGCTCTTAGTGAACCTGGTGCTAGATGTGCACTAAAGTGGTGGCAAAATACCAGTCACAAATTGAAACCAGTATTTTTGTGGCCTGTAACTGATTTCAAGAACCAACATATGTACTAATAGGTGAGTTCATGAAATTCGAAATTGTAGTGGTTGTAATCTCAACTAACTCATGAAGAGTAGTGAGATAGGTTGCAAATTGTGACCCACTACAATTGGAGCCCATCACAGGAATGGTGGCCTGCAGTGGCCAGAAGATCACCATGTCTGTGATTGTTTTTTAATAAATTAAATTTATTTATTGCAGCTCATTTTCCTTAAAGAAAATATTTTACTTTTTTGATTAGATTTGTATATTTATTTTTTTAGGTTTAAAAAAGAATATATACATACAGCTTAAGATAACATACACTAGAATAATACAAAACAATTGATCAAGAAATACAGAAAATGAAAAAGTAAAGTAAGATAAACAAAAAAGGTATACAATGCATAAAAACAGAGAATTACAGTCTGATTGATTATTTATCAACTATATATACTAGAGGGAGTATAAGGGGATGCATGATACAATCTTGAAATCTTGAGATAGAAGTCAGGGAGGTTGTAGAACTTCGTGGAGATGAGGAGGGGGGCAAAAGTTGTGACATCGGAGTAATCAAGAAGTTGAGTAACAGGTGTCCAAAGAGCCTTTCGTTTTAAAACAAGAGATAAAGGGTGCATATATGCAGTATCTAATCGGGGGTTGTGACAAACTGCATACCACCACTCCTTAAAATAAAAGTGTTTAAAATCCTTCTAATTAAGAGTTATTTGCTAGAAAGCAAGTGCTAATAACAAATCTAGTAACTGCATGTTAAACGGAGCATTGACCCAAACCTCAGATACACTACCTAAAAAGTACATTGAAAATAGAGAAAGAGACGTTGCTCTGGAGAATGAGATTCATTTAACACCAAACTTGTAACCAAAATGCAGAGAATAGGGGACAAGTAAAAAGTAAATGTTTCAAGTCAGTTTGTGCTGCGGAACAAGCCCAATAAGTGTTCGGAGTATCTTGATTAATCATATTAAGGGTTTGAGGTGTCAGAAAAAGTCTGTTGTAAATTTTAAAAAGTGTTTGTGTAGTGCTAGCTGCACCAGAGGACTTTCTGATTTTAATCCAGATTCGTTTCGAGGCGGGTATAGGTAGAATTGTGGAAAGATCTTCCTCCCATGTAAGTTCAGTCTTAGACTTGGATCTCAAAGTGGGAGCCTCAAGTAAATGTGAATAAATAAGGCTTATTGTGTGGGTGTTGAAGTATCAGAGGGTGAAATGGATTTGAAATAGGTATATGCTTGAACTATAGCTCCCTGTAAAAGAAGACATTTGGTTAGGAATGTAGATGGGAGACTGAAGAGATCCTGAACATGAGCAAAAAGTAAGGAATGAATCGCGATTAAATAATTGATTAACCCAAATCAACACTTTGATTCTCTAGAAATGCCACTAAATTAGATGTTCTTTCACCTGAATACATTAGTTATTCCACATAGCAGATGTAAGACAGTAGTCAAGATCTGTGGGAGAATAATGAAATATAGAAGACAAAAATATGCAAGTATTATTCATAATAGGGTTGGACATTTTTCGAGGATTTCGTATTAAGGAAAGGAATTCTGAAAAATATGGAGATACACAAGCTCATTCCAAAGCAACACATATCGGAGTATATATATAACAAGGGGGGTGCAATACAATGAGAAGATTGCCGCAAAAGGAAAGACTTATGGTATTTCAGGAAATCAGGAAAATGTACTCCACCCTCAACTTTAGGCCATTTCAGCTTAGCTAAAGACATACGTGGCTTCTTATTATTCCAAAGGTAAAGAGACATTAATGAGTTTAATTTCTTCTAATGCTTAAGAAGGACATGTAGGGGAATATTAGAAAGAGTAAAAAGGATAACAGGAAGCATCAGCATCTTAATTGTGTCAAGACGGCCCCACCAAGACAGATAAAGGGGACGCCATTTACTAGTTAGAGAGGAGATTGTCTGGATACACTTGTCCATATTGATTGAAATTGAAGATGAGAGGGAGGAAGAGAAGTGTAGACCAAGATTTTTTTCTTTCAAATCTGTTTTATAGAGATTTGCATGAAAAATGGATAGACAAAAACATCAAATAACAAAAAGAAACAAAAATATTTATAGAGAAGAAGGAGGAGAGAAAGAAAAGAGGAAAAAGACCAAGAGATAGAGAAGAGAAAAAGGAAAAGAAGAGATGGAGACCAAGATTTTTAAGTTGTTTAGATTGCCACGTAAACTGGGAAAAGAGAAATCACGACTAATAGTGAATTTATTAAGTGGTAGAATTTTGCATTTGTCGTGTTTAGCTTATAGCCCGAGATAGATGAGTAAAGGAGCAACTGCTGATGCGAAAGCAGGAATTGAACAACGAGGATCAGATATAAATAGTAAGATGTAGTCAGCGTTTGCAGCCAATTTGACCTGTTGTGAGCCATGGATGAATCTATGAATGTTAACATTCTGGCAGATCTGAGATAAATATTGGTTCGAACGCTAGAATGAATTAACAGGCAAAGTTTAGGAAGAAGCAATTTGGAAAAGTGTCAATAAAACTCTGCTGTGAAACCATACGGCCATGGAGCTGTGTCTTTTTTAATGGAAAACAATGCGAGCTGAAGAGTAATATCCATCTCAAGGGAGGAGAAGTCGACTTGAGAATAAGCCGGTTGTGAAATGTAGGATAGATAACTTAAAATTGCAGGATCAGAGGGTTGATACTCCAGCTAGTATAGATTTGTATAAAATTGTTGGAATTGAGTTAGAATATCTTGATCTGGATGATGAGAGGAGCCATTGTCACCAGTTATTGATTCAATGAATAATTTATTTTGTTTAATTTTCAGATGGTTAGCTAGTAGCCTTCTAGATTAAGTTTCACCTCTGTAATACTTAGAGCACTAGATTTAAAAAGATAAGAAGCAACGTTGTCTATGGATACTTTATTAAAGTTACGTTTGGCTTTAATTCGCTGATTTAGAGCTTGTTGAGCATGGAGCATTTAATAAGAATGTTCTAAAAGTTTTATTTTAATTAAGAATTAGTTTAGACTGCGATTGAGATAAGCGCCTCCTGTTAGAAACTAAATTAATCATAAAATCTTGAGCTGAGTCTTTAAATGCATTCCAAACAGTATAAAAAGAAACGTCTTTCATTTGATTAAAGAACAAAAAGTCTTGAGCAAAAGCTGTAAAAGAAGAGGTGAAAGAGGAATCCAATAGTAGGGAATTATTAAATCTCCATCTTTTAGGAAGAGTAGAATTGGGTATGATGTCAAAATGCTCAGAAAGTGGCGCATGATCAGAGATCAGAATGGAGTCAATATCTGCTGAATGCAGGGATTGAGTTAGGTGATGTGAAACAAAAACATAATCAATTTGAGATTGTGTATGATGTACTGGGTAGAAAAAGTATATTCCCTTATGGTTGGGTTGAATAATCGGCAGGCATTAGTAAGATTGCATCTCTGAGGGAGGAGCCAAGATGGCGACCGGAGCAGACGCTTGAGCGCCCGGCTCCGTCGGCCCTTGGCCTCGGACTATCATCCTGACTCCTATCCTCGCCGATTTTCGAGGTGCAACGTGTGCGACGACGCGCTGACTGCGCCGCCGCTTTCCCGGAGTCTTAGCCCGCCCAGACGCCGGAGTTCTTGGTGCTTTTGTTCTCCGCACTGGACCCCTGCTCTATTGTGGCCTTGGCCGGCCCCCTGGAAGCTCCGCAGTTACCGGACCCGCTAGCGTACACCTGAGCCCCGAGGTCCCGGTCCCACTTCACACCACGGACTGTCGCCGGATGAGCCGGGGGAGGGACGCCCGGACACCTCCTGCACCCCGCACCTGCTGGGCTGGAGCTGTAGGGTAAGCCCCGGTGCGGCGGGTCTCCTGCCCCGTTCTGTGGACCGCGCTGTGGGAGGCTGCAGACCCCCTTCTTCTATTGCCTAGTCGGCTGCAAAGAGAACCCGAGGGAAGGGCAACGACTGTTGGCTTTTCCCTGTTGCGGCGCAGACCTGAGGGGAATTGCCTCCTTGCTACGACCCCCCCCCTGGCCACTGTACCGTTCTGCGGTAAAACATGGCGTTGATTGCCTGCTCGCGGCTGGGGGATGCTACTCCGGTCTCGCCCGCTGCCCGCTTCGCCCTCCCTCTACCAGACACCAGCTCCACAGTGCCGTCCCGGATTGCTACCGATGTGGGGGCGCAGCCTCCGCTGACATGCGGCTCCGTTCTGGCTGCCCTGCGGGACTTTCGTCTACAAATGTGTCTTGGCTTGCAAGCGCTGAGTGAGCGGTTTGACTCCATACTGTCGGCTGCGGGTTGTGAGCACCCCGTTTGTCATCAACAAGGCGTGGGTCTGCCAGTGCTTTTGTCCTCTTGCGGGGACGCAATGGCTGTTTATGATCGTGCTACACTGGTGCCTGCATCTGGCTTTACCGGCACCCAGGATCAATCGCTCTCCAGCTCAATTGCGGATACTTTGTCTCCCCGTTCATTGCTGCCTGTTTCGTTGTTGCCTGCCTCACCGTGCCCGCAAGAGTATCCAGCGGAGCGACACCTGACGTCCTCGAGGAACCGTTCATGGTGGCCTACTGCTTCTTTTCTGTGGAACTCCTGTACTTTACATGCCAGGTCTGGACTTTATGTGGTGCACAAGGGGACCTCAATAGATGGTCGGCGGCCATTTTGTGACTCTACTTCACCATCTTCTCCCAAGCGGCCATATTGTCTTTGTCTGCACGGGGTGCGGGGCCTTCATGTAGGGGCTGGTGTAATCTTAAGCCCGCGATCGGGCCAGGGCTGAACTGATTTATATCGCCATGGTTTCACGGATGGGCTGGACTGGGACTGGAACTGTTTGCATATGTTGTGCGCACTCGTCGCGGTTTGTTCGCCTTCATTTAAATTGTTGTGACACGTTATCTTCACACGACCGCTTTTGGCGTAGTGGGTTCTCAGTGTGTGGAGGCCATAGCTGGCCGATGGTTTCGGGCGCTCTGGGGTAACGTAGGCTCCTCCCCACTTACCTCTCTGTTCTCTTATTTTTCTTTACTCTATTCCTACTTTCTCTCTTGTCTATATTTCGGGTTCATTGGGCGACGGGCACTATGCTGGGGGGGGGGTAGGCCGTAGCCTCCGCATTGGTGTAGGGTGGGGGGGTAATTCACTGTTTCTATTTAGTTCTATGGGCCTTTTTCTTTTATCTTTCTGCGCTATACTTGTTTCGATTCGGGGTCCGGGTGTGGGGTGGATTGAGTGGGGGCGGCTCTGGAGGGGTGCATATTTACTCATGTGACTATCCTGTTATATAACTGCATCGCCTCACTGCCTGAGATTTTCCTTCCATGACCGTTTTAATGATGCTGCTGCTCTCCCTGTGGTGAAGCTATCTTGCGGACTCGAATCTCCTTGGTTCTTATTCTTTACTGATTATTCCCTGATAAAATTATTTTGAAAACCTTAAAATTAACCTTCACTTCTCCCCCCCCTGGTGTCAAGGATCTCTCCAGTGTATACCTCATGACTCGTTGCTAATCTTGACCGTGGATGCGCAGGGGATGTAATGTTTGTACCAGTGCTTAACCGTACCGTGGCCGGCCTGACGGTTGTAGGCCCGTATTTGTTCTTTTCATATGCACAAATAAAGGTTTTAAAAAAAAAAAAAAAAAAAAAGATTGCATCTCTGAATAGCTTGTGTGAGCGTTTTTGGGGATTTAGTTGGGATATAGTGCGATGAGGAGTGTCTGTCTAAAAAAGGATCAATGGGTAAGTTACAATCACCAGTCAGAACCAGACTGTGTCCGGATATTGCAGAAGCTTCTGAGAAATTAAAGACCAAAATTGATAGTCAGGTGCATTAGGCCTATATATATGTTGAACAGAACAGTTGGAGTCTTATCGCAATACACTTTAAGTATTAACCATCTCCCCATCTCATCTTTTTCTTGAGAAATCAATTGAGCTTTCAAAGACTTATGACACAATATTGAAACTCTGTGTTTTTTCCAAAGCAGGTGAAAAGAAAACTTCGCCCACCCAATCCCCTTCTCAATTTCATACATTCGATATCCGAGAGATGAGTTTCCTGCAAAAAGGCTATATGAGCATTAAGTTTTGATAAATAGGTGAGAACAAGCTGTCTTTTAATTGGAGAATTCAGACCCCCGACATTGTAAACAGACAGAATGGAGAGAACAATCAGACCATAATTGAGAGAAGATACAGCAAAGCCACAAAAGTTGTAGAGGAAGGAATCATCTGCAAGAAATAAGAAAAGGTAGGAAGTTTAAAAGAAGAGAGAAAAGGAAAAACAGAAAGGAGGAAAATAAAGAAAAGAAGAAAAAGAACCCTGTATCAGGAAAAAAATACATTGAACAAGAATATAACATAGACAGGGTAAACAGGCAAGCAGAAAGAAAGACATACCTAACAAAAACCCCATGAAAGTAGGGGAGGGACCACACGGAGAAGACTTCACGTCCAATCCAGAGGGAGTTGCATGATGCGGGAGGGGGGCAGTGAGACAAGTAATGGGGAACCAATCCATCCACGACATAGGGAAGTCATCTGTAGGATAAGAGAGAACGATATAAAGTGTTAAATCGAAGAATAAACCTTAAATTGTTATACTAGAATAATAAAACTCATCAACAAGAATAGCATAATATATTCTTAAAGACGGTATAAGTAACAAGTAAGCTTAGCAACACCAAGCAGTCACTGAATAGATTTTGAGGGAGCAACATCCATGACATCTGCTCTGTAAGACGTGAGAAAATCCCGCAAACAAGAAGGATCGTCATATGTTGTTGTTTTATTATTATGAGTGACTTTGAAAAAGCATGGATGAAAAAGACCAAACTGGGCTCCTATTGAACGAAGGGCATGTCTCCTACTCAGAAAGTCTCTTTTCTTGTGTGCCGCTTTAGCATAGTCTTGGGAAAAATATATAGCATTTCCTGACCAGGTGATTCGTTCAATGCGACGTGCAGCTGATATAACTTGCATTAAATCTGTATACTCCAAGAAGTAAAGAATGACGTCTCTAGGTCTCTTAGTGGGTGAAGCAGTCGAAGGAGAACCCCCCAATCTGTGAGATCTCTGGATGTTGAGTTGTGGAATCTTTGGTATCGGAACTGTAAGACCCGAGGTACAAAAGATTTGCAAAAAGAAATAGAGTCCGCCTCTTCCGTACCTTAGGGAAGGCCTAAAATCCATAGGTTATTCCGTCCATTGTGATTTTCAAGGTCTTTGACCTGTCTCTGTAAAGATGAAACCTGTACCTGTAAGGAGTTCACTTTAAGAGATGTGCCATTGAAGTGCAGGATTTGTTGTTCCGCCGAAGACAAACGTTCCTCCATGAGGGACTATCTACCAGTGAGAGTTTGCAATTAGAGTGTTAGTGTCCTCAATAAAAGGGCACAGAGCTCTAATTTCCTCCAATAAATGGTCAAGAGAGGCTGCAGGTACAGGCTTTGTAGGCGAGGGTGGGTCCTTTTTAAGCCTCTCAACTTGTGACTTACTGACCTGGGTTTGAGATGAAATTGCAGGTGAGATATGAGAAGAGGCTATGGTTAGCCCTGTATTTAAGGTAAGATTTTCCATTGCGGCAGAAACAGCAGATGCTGGCAAATGCCTTCATAAGTTTTCTACTGGAGACTGAGTTATAGAGTGGAGAGCTTTTGACCTGCCCATGTATTAGAGTCACAAAATGAGCGTAGCAGCGTAGCCAGTGTAAGGTAATTATTACTCTACCACAGATATTCATACAACTGATGCAGCAGTTAGAATGCCACAGCAAGCATGACAATAACAAAGGAGACTCAGAGCATAAATTGAAAATTTCCACAGAATTGTTCACAAAAATGCTGCTAGAAACCTGTTTAATGATGGTGCAGTGCTCCAGTACTATCAACAGCTGAATAAAAGTCTCAGAAAGCCATGGAGATGAGGAAAGAAAAAGAAGAGACAATGCCTTTAAGTATATAGGCAGCTCAAGTGGAGACAATGCCTTTAAAGATGTGAACAGTCTTCAAGGGAGGATCTTGTCAAACATTTCCTCAGAGAATTAAGCTGACTCCTCCCATATCCAAAATGGCAGAAGGAAGATAGACAGATCGCTTTCAAGTGGATTTGTGATTTGTGGGCCCCGCGTCACCAAACATGAAAAAAATGAAACCACTGTGCATACCCTGTCCAGTGCGGGCCACACAGCGAGAAATCAAGCTGGGGGGCCGCCTCCCCACCACCGACATCCACACTGCCCTCCGGAGCTTCGCCCGTATGCGACCATCTCCCAAATATTTACTTTTTATCAAAGTTTGAGAGTTGGTAGTGGTCCATTTTTTATTAGTTCACAAAATTGAAGAGGTCCCTTTGGGACCACTTGCCTTTTGCAAATGCATTATCACCCTGACTCTATAGTCAGTTATATTTCAATGTTTCATGACCGGAAACATGAGGACTGTGTGTAGCCCAACCTTGTCATGGGACCACCCTCACTTTGATTTCAAAGAACTTCAATCCCCTTGCCTTCTCAGTGATGTTGTCGCACTGTGAGGGGTAGATCATGTTCCACTACTATTGAGATTTGAGTCCCAACACACTTCATCACACCATTTTAAGGTGTAGCAAGCACTTAGAAGTTCCAAAGGCTTTGTATTGTGGTTGCATTTATAAAGTGCTCAAAACCCCAGACAAGATACTGATGTACATCTGTGTACGGGGAGCATTCTGCTTCGTGCACATTCTATAGGTAGAAGGGTGACTGTCTGTCATATGTGCTATATCGGCTGTGCTTTGATTTCATTTGCAAAGACCAGAATTATGCTCTTACTGAATTTTTGTCTCTGCAGCTATGTGCATATTGAGCAAAAAGGAATTTATTTTATGACTTCTAAACATTGGATGGTAGTGTATGGATAGATTGAACGTGAGGGAGTGCAGTGTGACCTGTGTGGGAAGTGTTTTGGTGTTGTGCATGTAAGTCAGTGACAGCTCATGCCGCAAAGAGGATGTAGCCACACATAAGTACAGGTGTAGGCAAAGAATATGGGACCAGACATAGCTGCACATATGGATACCCATCGTCCTCGGTGTGGTCTCTATTATACAGATTAAATCACACTAACTATGGAAGAGATGAAAACCTGCCAGAGATAAAGAGCACAATCCGCAGGAGGCACAATCTTACATCAACTATAGAAATGGGATTCATACAACCAGCCCGGGTATATGATTTGAGGAGTTCAACAGGATCTGCAGGGAGCAGCCCATAGGAGTGGACATTATACAACTAACTAAAGTTAATGCTTTAAGCAGATCAATAACCATCAACAATGGAGAGTGCATCCACTACGAGGTGCAATCTTCCATCAAGTGGCAGAAGTAAGCCTGAAACGAAGAGCAATTATACAACCAGCCATGGTATAGGCCCTGAGAGGTCCACCCTGGAGTGGCAGACAGCAACTCATAGAGCATAGGTAATTATGCTACTAGCCATGATGCACCCTTTGAGGATTTACCCGGGAGCTACAGATTACCAACCTACAGGAATGGGCAGTTTATAAGGAGTCATGGTAAATGCCCAGATGGATCTGTGTGCGTTCCCCTTGGCTTGATCCAGTGGAACAAAGAATGCAGAGGTTTATCAAGCAAGAAAGATTTAAGCATCATAGGATGTGTCCATGTCTCCCATTGGTCACGCATCCCAGTGTTCATGTCGTTGAGTGTCCTTGTCTCCTGGTGTCAATGTATTTCAGTTTCTCTGGTTGATGATGTTCAGAGTCTCATGTGCCTGTGTCTTTCATGGACCATGTCTCACACTGTCTGTGCTTCCCAGTTCCTATGCCTCACCGTATACATGCTTTAGTGTGTGTATAATTCTTACCCAGTGCCTCAATGCTCGTATATATTCATTGACTTGAGGTGTGTGTCTCCTTTTCCCCCTGCTTTGGTGCTCTCACTCAATGTTAGTGTGTTTACAGTCCAATTGGACTAGCTTCAGTTTTACAGCCATAGTTTGGATAATTGCCCCCTTGTTCATGTCTCCATTTCCCAGTGTTTTGCTGCCCACCTATCCACTGTCAATGTGTTACTAATAGTAATGAATGTGTTTTCCTACTCCATTGCTGATGGCTGTGCTTCTGGACATGCTAGTGTCCCCAGTCCCAAAGAGACTGGATGTGTTCCCCATGTGTGTTTTCATGTAGATGTGTGTGCAGGAAATGTTGGCAAGAGTACTCATGTGGGGGTAATGGTGGTTGGCATTCCCTTCATTGGTAAAAGTACAAGCAGATAGCATTGCCCTCAGGGTAAGCATGGATGGTCTAGACTTACCTTCCGAGCAGAGCAGCCCAAGTCTGATGATGAAGAATGCCATTCTTGGAGGGAGGTTTGCTGGACTAAGAGTCGCGGATCACAGGTAGTAGTCCACTTAGAGGGAGGATCTTTGACTCAGGTTGCATTGAGGACTTTAGAAGGTCAAATCAGGGTGGCACGAAAAGTCACACTTGCTTGTTTGAGTGTATGCCATGTGGTGTTTTGTGATGCAGTGAGTTGGGAGCATTGAGTTTGGGTCAGCGTAGGTGTGTTGCCTTTGGAGGAGGGTTTGTGTGCAGCGGTGAATTTGAATAGATAGAGCACTCTTTAGTTGTATGTGAAGAGGAATTAGGTAAATGACATTATGGCTACCAGTTTTAGGGTTTGTGGATTAGGATATGGGGTACTTAGGAGTGTGAGGAACCTTATATTTCGGTGTGATGTGTGTTTTGAGGGAGGTTATGGTGCTCAGGTGGGAGTGGGTGTCCGGGTGTGCTGAGTGGAGTGGTGGGTGCTTAGTGTGTCTAAATGTATTCAGAGAGGAATCTTGTGGTTGGATTTATGCAAGCATGTAGAGTGAAGTGTTGTGTGTTTGGGGGTGCTGCATGGGATGGAGAATGCTTAAGTCTATAGACCTTCAGCCAGGCTAGCTTGAATCCAGTGGCAAAGTGAGCAAGGGACCCACGTCTGGGCATACTCTGCCAACTTAGGGCGAACAAAGCGAACACAAACAGATGATGGAGTGCTGAAACGTTTCACTCACCCCCAGTCATAGATCTGGGTTGAATCCATTATCGTTCTTTAGCTCACTTCACCACCTCAGTTCAGACCCAGCTATATGCAAATCAGTATTGACCCTGTGCCTCATGGGAACAGTCCAGCCCGAACTGCCAAGCCAGGTCTTCCCTGAACCGGAAACAAGCATCGTGGGACCGGTTTCGGGGTAACACCCCTCTTCAGCCGGGCTCCTTGTGTTTGCTTCATTCCAGTTTTATGACAAGGAACCTGACAAGAAACCGGGGTAAGTTACAGTGATGTAAACAACAGTCGTTTCTTCGGATGTATTGTGCAATAATCATTCAGATTTGTGGATCAAGAAAAGAGTTGTCGGTTTCTCATGTTCAAATAGTTACAAATACAGAACATCAGTCTTCTAGACCGACCTCGTATACATTCAGGAGTGTGGTAATTCATTTGAAACATTGGTATGGACAAGCAAAAGGTGCATGTGGCACAGCACTCTGGGTAATGTTTCACACACACTAATGTACATTGCAAGCAAAACATACTCAAAATAGAGCATTTGTAAACATTTGTAAACATTTGTGGGGTTTAGCTGTGAATCATATGGTTAGCAGCCCATACCACAATTTGTCATTGGTCCAGATATTGGGTAATTGGCGTTTCAACCCTTGAGTGTGAATCACCAGGTCATCATCAGCACAGAAAATATTAAGAGAGATTCTGAACCAACAGGAAAGAACCCTGGGGTCAAAATGGAATAATTGGCAAAGGTTTTGCATGAGGGCTGTGAGGGTGAATAACAAGTTTAAAAAAAAAAACCTTTCTGTAGTCATTATGGAGCAGGGACAGGAAGGACTGTAGCAGGAAGCAGACAAGATCAGTGCGGTACCAAGTGAAAAAAACTGAAACGGGTGACTTTCATGATGGCGATTGCAAGAACACTTTCAAGTGAGGTAGAAATAGGATTCAGTGTTGCAATGGGAGCCCACAGAGAGGCCACTCTCTTATCAGGCAGTCAGAAGTCAAGCAAAAAACAAATTCGAAAAATTGCTATTCTATTCCTGGAATTATTATAAAGGTAAATAACAAATCATAATTTTATGATGGCATGCTTGTAAACAATCATAAGATAACATAAAATATGTATGTTCTTCGTACATACAAAATCAGCAAGTCATGTACAAACATTCTGGGCTGGAAATAATGTGGAAATAAGCCTTAGAATATACTATTATATCATTATTAATACTAGCAGAGACCAAACAAATGTTTGTGGTAGAGAATTTCTGAGGTTTAAAAAATATTTATTGATTTTAATAACAAAATAACATTACAATTCATTAACTTGTCCTATCCCCCTCCCGCCCCCCCAAAAAAGGAGAGAGTTGTGAGTCACACCATGTGTAAATAAATATAAATATAAATCCATACATGACATTGGATCACTTAAACAGCATCATTGGTAAAATCACATCAAATTACAGCAGATCAGCATCCCAGACATTTCTAAAGAGTATTAAATAACTGTTCCCATCGCATCTTGTCCCTATTCAGGGTCTTCCATTTCCGGTTGTATCCGGACTGCCACTAAGTTCCATTCCATCCTTCCTCCCTATTCCACTCCATTGTAAACCAACCGTTGGCGTACCCCACATTCAGCTTATACCTACCTTGCAAATTCCCATAACCACTGCTTTCATGTGGGCAGTCGTCTGGTCATCCGTCTTAGTGCTACACACTTCTTTGCACAGTGAGGCCTACTTCCAACACCTTCTCCACATATTTAGTGTGTTTATTGTGGGGGATTAGTCCCAGTAAGCACATCTGCATCCTTAGCTGTATTTGCAATCTGATTAGTATTCCTAAAATCTGAATTACTTCACCCCAAAAGGCAGTCACACCCGGGCATGTCCACCACACGTGACTGTAAGTTCCCTCTGTTATTCTCCATTTGGGAAACTGTTCTGATATGGAGGAATCTAGTCTGTGCAGTCTCTGCGGCGTGATGCAATCCCTATGTACGCATTTATAATGTATACGTTTCAGTTGTGCATTATGTGTAACTCTCCTGCAGTTACTCACTATAGATCTCCATGCCCATATGACTTTTCCATTTTTGCTACAGTGTAGTTATATGGGTAGATGTGTTTGGTATCAACAATTAGTAAATTGATGAGTTTGCCCTCACCTTCCATGTCTGTGAGGGTCTGGTTTAACACATGTGTTTCTATCTGGTTCTCGTGGAAACCCGGCCCAGGCTTTGCAAACAGCCGCTGTCGAACCAAATTCTCTTTTCTGTGTGTCTTATATCCATTTTCCTTTCCCAATCCTTCATGCTTTCGGACGCCGAGGATCCCATTTATGCACTATTTCTCTTTTTGCGAGAAGGAACCCTAAATTGAATAATATGCGTTGGTAGAAGGTTCCATCCGATTCTCTCCAAACCCCCAATCGGAGGTCGGCGTCGCCGCCCAGACCAGTCCCAGAATCTGCTCTCAGCTCAGTCTTAGAGCCAGTTTGTATTTGTGGTGAGGGAGCCGCCCGGATCTGCCCCCCTCCTCCCCCCCCTGCACCACTGGGGATGCAGGGGCTCTTAGAACACCAGTGGGGTTGGGAAACCGGGGCAGACGGGGGGCCAATTAGTTTAAATATTATTGGGCCCGATTCACAGTACTAATTTAAGACAAAATCCTAAACTTACTACTTTTGGTATTCACAGAAGTTAGGATTTTGTCTTAAGTTTGTTTGAACCTCTTCAATGCCCATGACGAGCTGGTCTCGTCATGGGCCGCGGTTGCGCTGTGCCCATGACGAGACCAGCTCGTCATAAACCCCGCCCGCTAATGAAATGGCCGGCACAGGGCGGGGAAAGGGGCGGGCACTGAAGGGGTTAAGACAAACTTAAGACAGATTTAAGACAGACTTAAGACAAATTTAAGACAGATTTAAGACAGACTTAAGTTACGATTTTAACTTAATTTTGTCTTAAGTCTGTCTTAAATTTGTTTTAAGACAAACTTAAGACAAAATCCTAACTTCTGTGAATACCAAATGTAGTAAGTTTAGGATTTTGTCTTAAGTTAGTTCTGTGAATCGGCCCCAATATTACCAGTAGTGTCACTGACGCTGTCACGAAGAGCCGAAGCTCCCCGCAGAGTCTCTGCGCGTTTTAATTGCCTGCCGCCGCTCCCATGCACTGCACTTAGTATATGTATATGGCAATAGGTCTGGGTGGCAGGCAATAACTAATATAATATGCCCCTGGGCCTGGAGACGAAGGTTCGACAGCTTGCAATGCACGGCAGCACACTCGCGCAGTGCCACACGTTCCCTTTTGTGCAACGCATGCACGCTGCGCCGCCTGCGTGCCGCTGCTGCCGCGGTGACCACGCGCACCCTGGTCTTCCGGGTGGGGCACAGGAGGGTGGTCATGCGCGCACCGCGCAGTGGAAATGGAAGCTGTAAGATCGGACCGAAACCGGTGTCTACTCTGTGCCTGGTCCTGGCACTGCTCAGAGTGGTCGGTGAAAACCATTGCAGGCAGAATCGGGTTATTTTAAAGCTGGAGGGATGGTGGAAGGTACGTTTTGTTGTGCACAATGGATTCTAGATGGAAAATGAGATTGCAGGTGGGGGGGGGGGGGATTACCAGAGAGAAGGCACGATAAAGGAAGTGGGAATGGAAGAAGGAAACAAATGATGGCGGGGATGGAAGGAAATGTGTTTGAGAAGGATTGACCGTTTGGAACATTCTAGACTCCGGTGTAACTACATCTTTACTCTTTGGGTGCTTTCTTCCCATTGACATTTTCAAGGTGGAGTGTGAGTAGTCAGGTTGTGTAAAATGCATGGGTTTGAAAGTTATGCAGGTCAGTTTAAATTTTATTCTGGATACTGGCGGAGGTGTGGGATGTTCTTTCGGAATCGAGGGGGTCAAACTTTCAGCATCTTGACACTAATATGGCTACTGAATGAAGGATAGCAGTGAGTGGATACAACTGTCACGACCCGAATACATACAACTGAAGGATAGCGACGTCCATCCCTCGGGTCAGCTCAACTCCTGACTTAGCCATCAGGTTTCTGAATGAAACTGTGTACAGGGGGAACAGAGTGTGGAGAGATCCCCCTTCCCAAGCCGATATCGGTACAGGGGCATAAAGGCTTATAGGTTGGACCGCAGACATACATTACAGTCAGAGAGTCTTTAGTCATGGGCAAAGTGGGCATCAGTCTCAGGTAGCAGCCTTCCAAGGGGGGGGATAAAGCCAGCTTTGTCCCGCAAAGTCACACAGTCTTGCCCAGAGGACAAACTTTCCTGGTTAACTGCACCGCGTGGTATATACGCTATTTTAGTTTTTGTGGATTTGTGCCTTCAGAGTTTGGCAGGAGAGGCGCTTTTCAGCATGCCACTCCGGCAGACAGCGGTAAGAGAGGCGGCAGAATGAAAGGAGGCAGTGTTTAACTAAGTAGTTTAATTGCTTAGAGCCCAGACTGGTTGGAGATGGTTTAATTAATCTGCACAGCTGTAGGCGCTTTAAGAGACGAGAGCTCTTGTTTCACAGAAGCGCCGTTAAGACGTCAGTGAACGTCTCCATAAAGCGCGGTTTCCCAAGCAGTCCTAGGTGCTTTAAACGTGTTTGGGTTTAAGATCATTGTGACTATCCTTGCATATGTGTATTGTCTTCCATGCAGCCTCGTGGTTTAGTGGCAGGCGTCATAACTTCTAGGAGGGTTCTGCTGCTGGGTGAGTTTTGAGTGGTCTGTGAGGAATGGACAGTGAGAACTCTTTCGATTTCCTTTTTAAAAATTTTTTTTTTATTGAGAATTCATGTTACATTATATCAATACAATATGAAATAAATTTAACTAAATAAGAAAGCTAAATGACATATAAACAGATTACAGAAGTAGCAAGGAAATATGGATAAAGCTAGAACAAGGCATGTAGAAGTCGGTTGACAAATTACATTTCTAAAATCTAATTGAGATTGGAGGTTGTAAATCATTAAATGGTGTGGCGTAAATATGATAATGAAATTGAAATGCATATGATAAACATCGTGCCAGCTGCCACAATCAAAGGAGGAAAGAGAGAGAGAAGGAAGGTATAGCTAATGAAAGTATAAATATTAGGGTATAGTCGTAGCCATATTCTGAAGATCAGTAAGGTTACGACAATCTACTAGTGCGCCAAGCGGCCACTGGTGCCCAAATCTTCAACCCCAGTTCTCTTAATTTTTTTCCCTTAAGTTGATACAGAGCCGCCTCCACATTATGTATACCCAGAAATCTGGATAGCCACATTTGAAAGGTTGGGGCCTGTGTATCTTTCCAAGCTGCTGAGATTAAGATTCTAAGTACAGCAGTAGAGATAAAAATTAGGGCTTCGGTCTCAGTATTTAATTTCAATTGACTTTGACATCCGATAATCATTAGTGTCGGAGACAAGGTTATCTGTGCATCCAGCAGTCCTGACCAGAATGATTCGATCTCTATTCTAATGGATTCTAATTTCTCGCACTTGTAAAACATGTGAGTAATGTCGGCTGGGCCTTTACAGCATCTGAGACAATTGCTGTTCTCCCTCTTGCCCCAATCGTGATGTTTAGAGGGGGTGTAATAGAGATTAAATAATGTTTTAAAATGTTGAGCTCTTAAATTAGAGGAGCGTAAGAATCTTCTATCCAATTCAAGAGCTCTATCCAGGTCAATATCCGGATCCTCCAACTTTGCAGCCCAGGCTGCCTCGGTTTTACCGATATCGTCCTGGAATTCCTGCAAAAACAGCCTGTACACACCGTTGATACTAGGATCACCAACCTTCAGATAATCCAATACCTTACACCTCTCCCTTAAGACGATTCGGGGCCTTATTGATCTGATAGTGCTGACCACCTGAGCGTATTTATAATCTTGTATACCCTGAAGGGAGTACCTAAGTCTTAATTCTTCCAGAGTTCTACACTCATCTCTGAGAATTACTTGCCCCAGTGTCAGGATACCTTTTCCTGCCCAGTGTCTCCAGGACCCATCGTCAGTGAACGTCTCCATAAAGCGCGGTTTCCCAAGCAGTCCTAGGTGCTTTAAACGTGTTTGGGTTTAAGATCATTGTGACTATCCTTGCATATGTGTATTGTCTTCCATGCAGCCTCGTGGTTTAGTGGCAGGCGTCATAACTTCTAGGAGGGTTCTGCTGCTGGGTGAGTTGTGAGTGGTCTGTGAGGAATGGACAGTGAGAACTCTTTCGATTTCCAGGGAACATTTTCAAACTTCTGTTCTCAGCTGTGTCAGTCCTTGTTTTTTATGCTGTCCTGTGCATTGACTCTGCACTTTCCTGGTAAGTGAGAACTCCATGTGCGTTGCTCACTTACAGCCATATTGTGGATTTCATGCCATTTATTACACAAATATTGCTTCTTTATTCCGTCTCTGCAGCTGTTCTAAATATACACTTGAATCCACTCGATTCTCTGAAGACTTTGCAGGTCATTAACAGCTTGCTGAATATACACTCACAGTACAGTTAAAAAGCACTGTACACGTGTTGATAACATAGCATAACGTACATGATTGACACATACACAACAGAAAAGTAGCTGGGACGAAGACCCTTCTATGGTTTTGCATCCCTTCAGTTAGAATGTACATATGGCTCCATGTCACATGTTTTCGAATCTTCTGCTGTTCTTTAATCAGTAATTAATGTAATCAGGTGTTAGTGCTATTGGCTGAATAGAGTCAAACGAATCTTCTCCTTTCCAGAACGCACCTATTTCTTAAATTAAATCCCAGGGCTGGAAAACCGGTGTCCTGTTGACAGGGAGTCATCTGGGCATACTAAACAAATTACATTACAGATCGCTGCATTTCTGCTTGTCTAGGTCATTTCTTAACTGATTTATCCCGAATGGACTGGAAGTTTGTGCCCACAGGGCAACCGTAACAAAAAGAAACTTTAATTGTCTATGTTCCAGCGGGATGAATATACGAGAGGGCATAGTGCCAATATCGGCAACACTCCTCAGTTCTCATACAGCAACATACATAAATAAACCACACGACACCTTTGTTAGTGGAGAAAATTGCTGCAGGGTTATTTGCATAACAAATATGCCAACATGGTGGGTTATCTTACGGGCGATCCAAGGGCAGGCCAGCCCCTATGCCGCCTGTATGCCTGATGAGCCAAACTACACCGTGTCCGTCGCCAATCGGTGGTTACCAATTTTGGGAGGAACCACCCCTCCCATCAGTGGACCGCCAGTCCACGCCCATACTCATGCCCCCAAAAGGTGGGCGGAGCGTTCCAGGCAGCCCCCGGTTGCTCAGACCCACAACCGCACGTAGGACTAACGGGGCACTGTCGTTCTTCCAGGGGACAACGCTAAGACATCCCTGGGTATCCTTGGCTTAGCACCCTTGTTGTGCTGCTGCCTATAGTGCCCTTCTGTACCTTGCAGACTCTGGATCGCCTTGTAACTCCTCCTGCAACACAAAATAATAAGTAAGATTCTTTCCCTCCCCCTACCACCCTTTGGCCGTCTGCAGGGTAAGCAGTAGGGTGGGAAACAGCGAGACGGGCAGCGGTCAAGAGGCTGCACAGTGGGCGGGGAAGGCTTTTGTACCCTTGTCCCCCTCCCACGGCCAGAAGTGACGCGGCCAGCAGACCCCCTGGTCCCTAGTCCAGGGAGCCTAGTCTGCTGACTCCTGTGCCTTCCTGTGGCACTAAGGTGGCCGCCCTGTTGGAGGGTCCCCTATGTGGCCCCCCGGGCAGCCTTGGCAATATTTCTGTAAACTACATTTTCCACGACATTGCAATTGTAGCAGTGCTGACCCAAGTACAGTGGATGAAACAATGTATTTGTTTAGGATACTGTACATCAATCAATAGGTGACACTATAGTGTTCCAACGCATTCAGTTGCACTGTCCACACCTCTCGCTAAACCAGGCTCAGTGCTTTAAACGAGATGTTACTGTCCGGTACTGAGTACCGGCACTTTTTCATTTTGAGAGGGAGAGTACCAGCACTTCTCCAGAGAAATGTAATACATTTTAATTGTAGAGTACCAGCACTTCTCAGAAACAAGTAGGTACTCTGGTACAGAGTTCCTGTACTTCTATTTTTCCGTTTCAAGCACTGGCCAGGCTGTTTACTAAGGTCCAGCCGCTTTCAAGTCAGAAGTCACAGTCCCTCACCACATACCGTCACTCCAGCATAAGACTATCAATTTAAGAGTAGAAGCAGACACTGAGGCACAGACTGTTGTCCCATAAAACTCCGTCTCCTTCCTGCCTTTGGTGTGGAGAAGGAACCAGATTATATGGCACCAAATGTCCTTGTGCTGTTCTGAACAGTAAACAGACCTGACGAAGCAATAAAACATTGACAAAATTTCACCTGATAATCATAATTAGCACAAATAATGCGTTGAAAGAGGTTCTTGCAACCTTTTAATGAGAAAAAGAAGTCTGCAGGACTGCTCAATGAGTTTACACTCCATGAGACTGGCGGTGAAGAATAGCCTTCCATCTTCCAAAGGTCATTACATTCAGTAGCATTAAAGTGGGTAATAGGGACACCTGTTATTTACAGCACTTAAAACCCAAAGACGTCTGGTGTGTAGATGTGGCAGTGAAATTTCACAACCTGGAGTAGATAATCACACATGAATATGGTACCACACAGGAACTTCAAAATGACACTCTTAAAGCCCCAAAGATCAATTGCTGCAAGTGTACATTTGTTTAAAAGTTCTTGACGTAGCATAGCGGGTTAGTGTTTAGTTATCCAGCACAATATCCTTGGTGCAACAACATCAACTGTTGCATGGCTAAACACTTATAAGGCCTTAAAGGCGAGACCTATTGGCTTTGCCAATGCTTGTTTTTTTGGGAGGCACGGGGAGATTAAGTGATTTGCCTAGAATCACAGGATGTGGACACAACCCCGAGGCTTGAACCTTGGTTTCCCAGCTCCAAAGTCAGCAATCTAGCAGTCAGTCCACATCCTCTCCCCTCTACTTCCTACATCCTCTACTATCACACAAGCCGCCATCACATCGGTGTCTCTGAAGGTCCTGAAAGTTTGGTGGGCGAGCCTTTTAGGTTTTAGCAGTCGTCCCCCAAACTTTAAAAAGAAAAAATTATTTCCCAAAGTCGGAGTTTGTTTTTGAAACACAAATAACTAATAAATCCCTCGTCTGGGCTGAACACATATGAGGTGTGAGGGTAATTATTGTGATTTTTCTACTCATCTCTGTCAGGTTTCTCCTGGTGGTGACAGGAGAACAAGCATTTGAAATGCAATCGGTCTTGCCTTTGGACCTTATATGTATTTAGCTGTGCAGCACATTAGCCTGGGTGCTGAAACATCTACTGTTCTATAAAATGGAGGGAAAGTAAGCACCAAACTGCATGGCATGCCAGGTATGGGAACACATGGATAGAAATATTGCCTTTCAGCGGGAAATGGTATAGTCCAAAGCTCTGTTTTTAATATAAAATCAGGGCCTTCGGTGGTCATATCACTGAAAATACAAGATTTGAAAAAAATATTATTGTCTACGGGTGCTCGTGGAAGACAATTTCTATGGACTGGAATCTAGAGAATGCTAAAGTGATTCTGGAATTTTACTGACCTCTGCTGGTCGTTTTCTATCAAGAAAGTTAAATAGAGGCAGTTGCCAGAAAAATCAAAAAAAGAAAGTCCCTAAGCAGAAAACAATTCTGGTATTTTACTGACCTCTACTGGTCGTTTTCTATTAAAACAGTTAAATAGAGGCAGCTGAACAAGCAGAAAGCAATTCTGGTATTTTACTGACCTCTACTGTTCCTTTTCTTTTAAGACAGTAAATATAGAGGCAGTTGAACCAAAAAAAAAGTCCCCAACCGGAATCAGACAAGTCCTAGGGCTGATCTCCAGAGCCCACAAAGTACATACAGATATAGGTATATACTAAAGTATATACAAGAGGTCTTGAAGGCTCAACCTAAAAAGGACATCAGTCATCAGCCCTAAAAAGGGCGGGTGACATGATGACCGTACTCTGACAGCCAGCTCTCTGTCAGACATTGGAGTAAGCTGTCTGTCAACTGGGCCAACGGGAGCCCCACCGGAGGAAAGCTAACGTTCGTCCAATTCTAAATTGGACAGGTAGACCAAGAGTTTAGTCGACAGCTCCTCAATCACGTTTGTAACAGGATCCCTGTCTGCCAAACTGTGTATCAGGTCCTATGACCCTCCTCCGGCCACTGCCCTTTACACAAGTCACAATCACCAGCTCCATAGAGCACCTGCATCCACCGAGTCCTTGAATATTAATGGGACCTCAGTGGCAGGGTCACCCGGTTTTAAGCTTCATAAAGAAAGATGGTTGAAATTCTATTACCACTTGGAGCTGGAGCTCTGAATCAGAAGGAAATGGGCCCAGGCTAATGGTCAGGGCCTTGTCCTTAACAGCAGCTGGTACAACTCTGAAACTGTGAACATCTGACGATCAGAAGTTCCTAACTAAATCCTATTTATGAGTCTTTCAGTATTATACATGCAGTGTTACCACCTGCAATGTTACCACATGTGGTGCTGGCAGGCTAATCCGCCAGCTCAAAACTGGTGGGACATCTCACGTGAAAAAAAGCAAGAATTCAGGAATTCCATGCTGAAATCTGTATGGTAACAACAATTTCCACCATTTTATTTCCTTTTCTAGATGTTCAACCAGTAATGGCCCTTACCAAGGTGGAGTGCTGCCGCTCAGTATATGTAATACTGAGTGTGATATTACCCCAGGATACTCACAATGAGGGCCACAGCGTTTAGTGTCCGGTTTTTGTATTAGAAATGGGGGTTTCTAGTTATAAGTGGTATGCACCCTGTCCAAGTAGGGACCCTTCCAAGTCAGGGTAAGAGGATCAAACAGCTAAGATAACCCCTGGCCACCCCCTTGGTAGCTTGGCACGAGCAGTCAGGCCTATCTCAGAGGCAATGTGTAAATTATTTGTACATAACACACACAGTAACACAGTGAAAACACTACAAATAGACACAAAATCAGTTAAGAAAAATAACCAATATTCATCTAATTAAAAAAAGACCAAAAGTACAAACATCCAACATACATATATCAAGAGAATACTTTAAAAAGGTTAAAACTATGGATGCATCACTGTTGTACAAAGAACCTACGATGCGTCAAAATTCTAATCCAAAAATAGGTGCAGGGAAGCTTAGGCGCCGAGAAGTGAAGCGATGCATCGGTTCATTACACGCAGGTAAGGTGATGCGTCGGTTCCTTGCTTCGAGAGGAGATGATGCATCGGTTCCTCACTTCTACACAGGGAAGGTGATGCATCTGTTCCTTACTGTGAGAGTTGGTGATGCGTCGGTTTCTTACCTTGCCAGGAGGTGATGCGTCGATTCTCCGGACATGCTGCCTCGGTTTCTTACTGACTCCCAGCGTCGATATAGACTCGGTGCACAGGTGTGATGTGTGGAAATCCAGACGCGCTGGAGGTCAATGCAGTGACGGCAAACAGGCGCTGCGTCAAATTCTTCAGCCCCAGTGCAATGATGCACTCAGCTGCAGAGCAGGTCCTGGGTCGGAGTCAGTGCAGTGGTCTTGAACTTCGGAGACAAGGTGCAATGAACTCAGGCTGCGTCAGTTTCTTCAGCCGTGGGCAGGAACTGCGTCGATTTCTTTGGCTGCATGGCAGCAGTATTTTGAAATTACTCCGGCATGGTGGTGCTGCCTCGGGAAAAACAGGTGCTAGAAGAGAAGTGCGCTGATTTTTTAGTCTTCTTGCAGATTTGTGTATCAAGGAAAACCTCCAAGGGGCCCGAACTGGACTTGGCACCACTTGGCAAGTCAGAACTCCGAGCAGTGGAGTTCAGGGGTGCTACAGATGAAGTCTTTGAGGACCCTGAGAATTCTTAACAGTAGACAAGCACACATAAGCCATTGGAGAATCTTCTTAAGCAAGATACCAAAGTAAAGTCCAGCCTTTGTCCTCTCCAAGTCAGAAGCAGCCACTGCTGACCAACCTAGGAAAGCAACACAGCAAAGGGGCAGTACTCCTCCTGACAGCACTCCAGCTCTTCCTCTTGATCCGGAAGTGTTCTAAATGTCTGGTGTTTTAGATCCAATACTTATTCCCCTTTTTGCCTTTGAAGTACGCATTCTTTAAAGGATTGTCTCTGTAGTGCACACGTTCTTGTCCTGCCTGGTCTTAGCTCCAGACACACTCCATGGGGGCAGAGACAGCATTGTGAGAGGCCAGACACAACCCTATTCAGCTGACAACTCCTCTCACTGCTCTTACTCAGGAAAGCCCATCAGCATGGTAACGGGCCATCAGGATATGCAGTGCACACCTCAACTCCCTTTGTGTGACTGTCTAGAGTGAATCCACAAACAGTGGCATTTTCAAACACACAATTTATTAACCACATTTCCTAAAAGATGTATTTTTAAATCCTGAGTTTAGGGAGCCCAAACTCAAAATCTCTAGCTGTTCCAAATTGAAAGTTACATTTGTAAAATGTAAAAAGGCAGCTTCAATGATAGCCTAGAGGAGAGCTAGTCCTTGCAATAGTAAAAAATGAAATTGGCTGTATTTCACTGTCAGGACATCTAAAACACATCTGTACATGTTCTACTTTTCACATACACTGCACCCTGCCCATGGGGGTACCTTGAACCTACCGTAGGTGTGCCGTACATGCAGTAAAAGGGAAGGTTTGGGCCTGGCAAGTGGGTTCACTTGCGAGGACGACATGGCAGTTTGAAACCACCCTCACAGACACAGCATAAGCAGGCCTCAGACATGTTTAAAGGCCTTCTCATGTGGGTGACACTTATTTTATTTTTCAAATTAAGTTCTGCTTAAAGTCAACAAAGAGAGGGTTAGAAAAATAGGAGGCTAAAGACAAAAGATTTGGGGATAAACCTGCAAAAAGTGCCAGGTCAAACCCTTTTTAATTAATACTGACACTTGTAATAATTAAATGAATGGTGCCTCTGTAAAACCCCTGAATTTACACACTGCTGACATGGGGGTTGTTAGGCAGAATTAGATATTTTACACCTAAACTAGGCCTCCAGCACATGTCTGCGCTTCAATGTGCAGATGATACGGCCTTCTAAGATGCAACTGCGATAGGGCTAAACAATCTCTTGTTGCATTAAAAATAATGCAGCCTAAGCAATTTCATAGTAGTGAATATCTGCATAAAAATAATGACAAGAACTATAGATCAGGCAGGTGCATACCAGGACTTCGGCGTTTTGCAAAATAGGAAGGGGACACAGACTCATTTCATCGCCCAGAAGCTCAAAGCCATCTTAGTACATCATCAACTAAAGAGGCTATAGGGGCTGATTTATTGTATGGCATTCTTTGTCCATCAGGGTGCCAGAGGACATAACATCCACCTCCCTGACGGACAGCGGATCACCGTATTTAGAGATCATCGACAGCCCACTAGTTATCTCTGTTCCTTCAGAGCAATTGTTGTCTCTCCGGTTCCTCTGCAGGTGCCAAAAGTTTGTTGTATGGCTGCCATCGGTTTCGACGGCCATCCACCAAATGGTATGTTTTTCAAAAACAAATGACGCCAAAGCTCAGGGAGTTTTTTCCTTGGGTGGATAGATCATTATTTTAATTTTCTGTTCATCACTACTAGATTTTCTCTGGTGGTGACGGACAGGATAAAAAACATCAGACAGTCTGCCCTAGATAGGTCCGGCAATCTGATGCATTTACTCTGAAGGCCAGTACTCCATCAAGCCATCCGAGTGAGCTTTCTTTTGAAGGAACTAACAGGGGCACCGCTGATGCAAAGATAATGTAGTATCCTACTTACATTTAACGATTCCTAGTGGGTTGCAAATTAACCTAACTCATGAAAATTAATGAGGTAGGTCGCAATTTGAGACCCTTTGGGAATCGCTAAAATCACGGGGATGGTTGCCTACTGGGGTCAGCAGGCCACCATATCCGTGATTGCTTTCAAATAAAGTAATCTGTTTTATAAATGCAGTCCGTTTAACTTGAAGGAAAATAGGTTGTTTTTCCTTTTTAAGGGTAGGCAGTGGTCTGTGGGACCACTGCCTGCTCTGAAAAAATGTTTGTACTACCATTCACAAAGGGGAAGAGGCCCCTTGTGACCCCTTCCCATTTGCGAAGAGTTACCACCAACTTGAAGTTGGTGGTAAAATGTGAATGTTTTGTGACCGCTTTTCGGTCGCAAAACATTCTTA
The DNA here is from genome assembly GCF_964204655.1 of Triturus cristatus. NCBI lineage: Eukaryota > Metazoa > Chordata > Amphibia > Caudata > Salamandridae > Triturus > Triturus cristatus. The sequence goes on from NC_140590.1 coordinate 1,694,793,320, forward strand.
CATACCGCTGCGGTTCGGTATCAGGAAGGGATACCCTAAACACGCCCCTTCCTAACACCGATTCACAAACTCTATTTGCGATTCAGTATTAGGTTACGGAATCGCAAATAGGGTTTGGTACATCAGAAAATGGTTTTTTTCTGGTCCCGAATCGGGCCGTTTGCGAGCAGAAAAAAGCTTCTTACATCTGGCCTTATGGCATTTATTGTCCTCTAAGCAAAAGTATTCAAGATTCAAAGTCTTATCTATATTTGTATCGCCATTTGAAATGGCTGAAGATTGGTGTGATATACTTGGATATACTGACCTTAAAAACATAATAAAATAAAAATTAAGTTAATGTCATTTGGGAGAACATAGAAAAACGAATGAATCGAAAACAGGGTAAATGCCCTTCATAACACTTAAACCAAACTAAAACCCTGCTGCAGTCCAATTTCTAAGTACTAAATGTGCAGTCTATAAAGCAGGTAATGCCAAGGTGTATCAAACAGGGAGATGAACAACTCATTTGTTACCTGTTTAAAGTTATCAACCAAGCCTGCAGAGGTTAACTACATTATTTGTTGTGGCACATGTTCATCACAGAGATGCCAAATGGTCATCGTGTTGAATAAAATTATTGGAATGACTCAGGGCCAGTCCTTTTGAGGTCTTAAACAAGAGTTTATTCCTACTTGATTTATTAAAATGGGATAGTTTAGTTTTAACCAAGAGACTTTCTGAAGATTTAGTAACAGATTCCTGCACAAGTAGAATTTTATGGTCCACTTTTTTATATTTGAATGCAAATGTAATTGTATTTTTTCTATTGTGATGATCTTAAATGATTTACAACAAACATATAGTTTGGCTTGCTTTATGGTCTTAGTGAACCTGGTGCTATATGTACACTAAAGTGGTGGCAAAATACCAGTCACAAATTGAAACCATTATTTTTGTGGCCTGTAACTGATTTCAAGAACCAACATATGTACTAATATGTGAGTTCATAAAGTTCGAAATTGTAGTGGTTTTAATCTCAACTAACTCATGAAGAGTAATGAAGTAGGTTGCAAATTGTGACCCACTACAATTGGAGCCTATCACAGGAATGGTGGCCTACAGTGGCCAGAAGATCACCATGTCTGTGATTGTTTTTTAATAAATTAAATTTATTTATTGCAGCTCATTTTCCTTAAAGAAAATATTTTACTTTTTTGATTAGATTTGTATATTTATTTTTTTAAGTTTAAAAAAAGAATATTTACATACAGCTTAAGATAACATACAGTAGAATAATACAAAGCAATTGATCAAGAAATACAGAAAATGAAAAAGTAAAGTAAGATAAACAAAAAAGGTATACAATGCATAAAAACAGAGAATTACAGTCTGATTGATTATTTATCAACTCTATATACTAGAGGGAGTATAAGGGGATGCATGATACAATCTTGAAATCTTGAGATGGAAGTCAGGGAGGTTGTAGAACTTCGTGGAGATGAGGAGGGGGGCAAAAGTTGTGACAGCGGAGTAATCAAGAAGTTGAGTAACAGGTGTCCAAAGAGCCTTTCGTTTTAAAACAAGAGATAAAGGGTGCAAATATGCAGTATCTAATCAGGGGGTTGTGACAAACTGCATACCACAACTCCTTAAAATAAAAGTGTTTAAAATCCTTCTAATTAAGAGTTATTTGCTAGAAAGCAAGTGATAATAACAAATCTAGTAACTGCATGTTAAACGGAGCACTGACCCAAACCTCGGATACACTACCTAAAAAGTACATTGGAAATAGAGAAAGAGACGTTGCTCTGGAGAATGAGATTAATTTAACACCAAACTTGTAACCTAATAGAATAGGGGACAGGTAAAAAGTAAATGTTTCAAGTCAGCTTGTGGAGCGGAACAAGTCCAATAAGTGTTCGGAGTATCTTGATTAATCATATTAAGGGTTTGAGGTGTCAGAAAAGGTCTGTTGTAAATTTATAATAAGGATTTGTGTAATGCTAGCTGCATGAGATGACTTTCTGATTTTAATCCAGATTCGTTTCCAGGCGGGTGTAGGTAGAATTGTGGAAAGATCTTCCTCCCATGTAAGTTCAGTCTTAGACTTGGATCTCAAAGTGGGAGCCTCAAGTAAATGTGAATAAATAGGGCTTATTGTGTGGGTGTTGAAGTATCAGAGGGTGAAATGGATTTGAAATAGGTATATGCTTGAACTATAGCTCCCTGTAAAAGAAGACATTTGGTTAGGAATGTAGATGGAAGACTGAAGAGATCCTGAACATGAGGAAAAGTAAGGAATGAATCGCGAATAAATAATTGATTAACCCAAATCAACTCTTTGATTCTCTAGAAATGCCACTAAATTAGATGTTCTTTGACCTGAATACATTAGTTATTCCATATAGCAGAGTTAAGAAAGGAGTCAAGATCTGTGGGAGAATAATGAAATACAGAAGACAAAAATATGCAAGTATTATTGATAATAGGGTTGGACATTTTTCGAGGATTTCGTATTAAGGAAAGGAATTCTGAATAATATGGAGATACAAAAGCTCATTCCAAAGCAACACATATCGGAGTATATATATAACAAGGGGGGTGCAATCCAATGAGAAGATTGCCGCAAAAGGAAAGATTTATGGTATTTCAGGAAATCAGAAAAATGTACTCCACCCTCAACTTTAGGCCATTTCAGCTTAGCTAAAGACATACGTGGCTTCTTATTATTCCAAAGGTAAACAGACAGTAATGAGTTTACGTTCTTCTAATGCTTAAGAAGGACATGTAGGGGAATATTAGAAAGAGTAAAAAGAATAACAGGAAGCATCATCATCTTAACTGTGTCAGGACGGCCCCACCAAGACAGATAAAGGGGACGCCATTTACTAGTTAGAGAGGAGATTGTCTGGATACACTTGTCCAAATTGATTGAAATTGAAGATGAGAGGGTGGAAGAGAAGTGTAGACCAAGATTTTTTTCTTTCAAATCTGTTTTATTGAGATTTGTATGAAAAATGGATAGACAAAAACATCAAATAACAAAAAGAAACAACAATATTAATAGAGAAGAAAGAGGAGAGGAGAGAAAGAAAAGAGGAAAAAGACCAAGAGATAGAGAAGAGAAAAAGGAGAAGAAGAGATGGAGACCAAGATTTTTAAGTTGTTTAGATTGCCACGTAAAATGGGAAGAAGAGAAATCACGACTAAAAGTGAATTTATTAAGTGGTAGAATTTTGCATTTGTCGTGTTTAGCTTATAGCCCGAGATAGATGAGTAAAGGAGCAACTGCTGATGCGAAAGCAGGAATTTGAACAACGATGTTCAGATATAAATAGTAAGATGTCGTCAGTGTAGCAGCCAATTTGACCTGTTGTGAGCCAAGGATGAATCCATGAATGTTAACATTCTAGCAGATCTGAGATAAAAATGGTTCTAACGCTAAATTAAAAAGAAAGAGGGAAAGGGGACAATCTTGACGAACCCCTCTGTGTACGTTAAAAAAAGAAGATGTGAGACCATTGGCACAAATGCCCGACTTAGGGAAAGTATAAAGAAGAGAAATGAGAGTCATAAATTTCGGCCCAAAACCAAACCATGTTAAAGTTTGAAATAGGAATGACCAAATAACATGATCAAAAGCCTTTCAGCATCTAAAGCAATGGCCGCTAGAGAATCGGGTAAGCTTGCAGATCTAGAAATTATATTTAAAAAAGACTAGTGTTGTCTGAGAGAAATCTACCCTTGACAAACTCAGATTGTTCCTTGCCTAAAAGATCAGGGAGAAGTACTTCTAGACGCATAGCCAATGCCATTGAGAACATTTTATAATCTAAATTAACTAAAGAGATGGGACAATAGTTTTTACAAAAGTGTGGATCTTTACCCACTTTCGGAATTAAGCAGATGAAGGGATCTAGAAACGAGCCAGAAGAGGTAGCCGCAGTAAGAAAAGAATGAGTTAACAGGCAAAGTTCAGGAAGAAGCAATTTGGAAAAGTGTCAATAAAACTCAGCTCTGAAACCATACGGCCCTGGAGCTTTGTCTTTTTTAATGGAAAACAATGCGAGCTGAAGAGTAATATCCATCTCTAGGGAGGCGAAGTCGACTTGAGAATACGCCGGTTGTGAAATGTAGGATAGATAACTTAAAATTGCAGGATCAGAGGGTTGATACTCCAGCTAGTATAGATTTGTATCAAATTGTTGGAATTGAGTTAAAATATCTTGATCTTGATGATGAGAGGAGACATTGTCATCAGTTATTGATTCAATTAATAATTTATTTTGTTTAATTTTCAGATGGTTAGCTAGTAGCCTTCTAGATTTAGTTTGACCTCTATAATACTTAGCACTAGATTTAAAAAGATAAGAAGCAACGTTATCTATGGATACTTTATTAAAGTTAAGTTTGGCTTTAATTAGCTGATTTAGAGCTTGTTGAGAATGGGGCATATAGTAAGAATGTTCTAAAAGTATTATTTTAATTAAGAATTAGTTTAGACTGCGATTGAGATCAACGCCTCCTGTTAGAAGCAAAATTAATTATAAAATCTTGAGCTGAGGCTTTAAATTCATCCCAAACAGTATCAAAGGAACATCTTTCATTTGATTAAAGAGCAAAAAGTCTTGAGCAAAAGTTGTAAAAGAAGAGGTGAAAGAGGAATCCAATAGTAGGAAATTATTAAATCTCCATCTTTTAGGAATAATAGAATTGGGTATAATGTCAAAATGCACAGAAAGTGGGGCATGAGCAGAGATCAGAATGCAGCCAATATCTGCTGAATGCAGGGATTGAGTTAGGTGATGTGAAACAAAAACATAATCAATTTGAGATTGTGTATGATGTACTGGGGAGAATAAAGTATATTCCCTTAAGGTTAGGTTGAATAATCGGCAGGCATTAGTAAGATTGCATCTCTGAATAGCTTGTGTGAAAGTTTTGGGGATTTATTTGGGATATAGTGCGATGAGGAGTGTCTGTCTAAAAAAGGATCAACAGGTAAGTTACAATCACCAGTCAGAACCAGACTGTGTCCAGATATTGCAGAAGCTTCTGAGAAATTAAGGACCAAAATTGATAATCAGGTGCATTAGGCCTATATATGTTGAACAGAACAGTTGGAGTCTTTTCACAATACACTTTAAGAATTAACCATCTCCCAATCTCATTTTTCTCTTGAGAATTCAATTGAACTTTCAACGACTTATGACACAATATTGCAACTCTGTGTTTTTTCCCAAAGCAGGTGAAAAGAAAACTTCACCCACCCAACCCCTTCTCAATTTCATACATTCGATATCCGAGAGATGAGTTTCCTGCAAAAAGGCTATATGAGCATTACGTTTTGATAAATTGGTGAGAGCACGCTGTCTTTTAATTGGAGAGTTCAAACCCCTGACATTGTAAACAGACAGAATGGAGAGAACAATCAGACCTGAATTTAGAGAAGATACAGCAAAGCCTCAAAAGTTGTAGAGGAAGGATTCTTCTGCAAGAACTAAGATATGGTAGGAAGTTTAAAAGAAGAGAGAAAAAGAAGAAAAAGAACCCTGTATCAGGAAAAAAATACATCGAACAAGAATATAACATAGACAGGGTATACAGACAAGCAGAAAGAACCCTATGAAAGTAGGGGAGGGACCACACGGAGAAGACATCACGTCCGATCCAGAGGGAGTTGCATGATGCGGGAGGGGGGCGGTGAGACAAGTAATGGGGAACCAAGCCATCCACGACATAGGAAAGTCATTGTAGGATAAGAGAGAACGATATAAAGTGTTAAATCGAAGAATAAACCTTAAATTGTTATACTAGAATAATAAAACTCATCAACAAGAATAGCATAATATATTCTTAAAGACAGTATAAGTAACAAGTAAGCTTAGCGCCACCAAGCAGTCACTGTATAGATATTGAGGGAGCAACGTCCATGACATCTGCTCTGTAAGACGTAAGAAAATCCCGCAATCAAGAAGGATCGTCATATGTTGTTGTTTTATTATTATGAGTGACTTTGAAAAAGCATGGATGAAAAAGACCAAACTGGGCTCCGATTGAACGAAGGGCAGGTCTCCTACTCAGAAAGTCTCTTTTCTTGTCTGCCGCTTTGGCATAGTCTTGGGACAAATATAGAGCATTTCCTGACCAGATGATTCTTTCAATGCGATGTGCAGCCAATATAACTTGCATTAAATTTGTATACTCCAAGAAGTAAAGAATGAAGCCTCTAGGTATCTTAGTAGGTGAAGCAGTCGAAGGAGAACCACCCAATCTGTGACATTTCTGGATGTTAAGTTGCAGACTCTTTGGTATCTGCACTGTAAGATCCTAGGTAAAAAAGATTTGCAAAAAGAAATAGAGTCTGCCTCTTCTGTACCTTCGGGAAGGCCATAAATCCATAGGTTATCCCGTCCATTGTGATTTTCAAGGTCTTTGACCTGTCTCTGTAAAGAAGGAACCTGTATCTGTAAAGAGTTCACTTTAAGAGATGTGTCATTGAAGTGCAGGATTTGTTGTTTCGCCGAAGACAAACGTTCCTCCATGAGGGACTATCTACCAGTGAGAGTTTGCAATTAGAGTGTTAGTGTCCTCCATAAAAGGGCGCAGAGCTCTAACTTCCTCCAATAAATGGTCAAGAGAGGCTGCATGTACAGGCTTTGTAGGCGAGGGTGGGTCTTTTTTAAACCTCTCAACTTGTGGCTTACTGACCTGGGCTTGAGATGAAATTGCAGGCGAGATATGAGAAGAGGCTGCGGTTAGCCCTGCATTTGAGGTAAGATTTTCCATTGTGGCAGAAACAGCCGATGCTGGCAAATGCCTTCGTAAGTTTCCTACTGGAGACTGAGTTATAGAGTGGAGAGCTTTTGACCTGCCATGTATTAGAGTCACACAAAATTAGCGTAGCAGCGTAGCCAGTGTAAGGTAATTATTTCTTTACCACAGATATTCGTACAACTGATGCAGCAGTTAGAATGCCACAGCAAGCATGACAATAAAAAAGGAGACTCAGAGCATAAATTGAAAATTTCCAAAGAATTTTTCACAAACATGCTGCTAGAAACCTGTTTAATGATGGTGCAGTGCTCCAGTACTATCAACAGCTGAAAAAAAGTATCAGAAAGCCATGGAGATGAGGAAAGAAAAAGAAGAGACAATGCCTTTAAGTATATAGGCAGCTCAAGTGGAGACAATGCCTTTAAAGATGTGTCTTCAAGAGAGGATCTTGTCAAACATTTCCTCAGAGGATTAAGCTGACTCCTCTCATATCCAAAATGGCAAAGGAAGAGAGACAGATCGCTTTCAAGTGGATTTGTGGGCCCTCGCATCACCAAAAATGAAAAAATGAAACCACTGTGCATTCCCTGCCCAGTACGGGCCACACAGCGAGAAATCAAGCTGGGGGGGCCGCCTCCGCACCGCTGAGATCCACACTGCCCTACAGAGCTTCACCGGTATGCTGCCATCTCCCAAATTTTTACTTTTTTCAAAGTTTGAGAGTTGGTAGTGGTCCATTTTTTATTATTTCACAAAATAGAAGAGGTCCCTTTGGGACCACTTGCCTTTTGCAAATGCATTACCACCCTGACTCTAGAGCCAGTTATTTTTCAATGTTTCGTGACCAGAAACATGATGACTGTGTGTAGCCCAACCATTTCATGGGACCACCCTCACTTTGATTTCAAAGAACTTCAATCCCCTTGCCTTCTCAGTGATGTTGTCGCACTGTGATGGGTAGATCATGTTCCACTACTATTGAGATTTGAGTCCCAACACACTTCATCACACAATTTTAAGGTGTAGCAAGCACTTAAAAGTTCCAAAGGCTTTGTATTGTGGTTGTATTTATAAAGTGCTCAATACCCCTGGCAAGATACGGGGTATGGGGAGCATTCTGCTTCATGCACATTCTATAGGTAGAAGGGTGACTGTCTGTCATATGTGCTATATCGGCTGTGCTTTGATTTCATTTGCAAGGACCAGAATTATGCTCTTACTGCATTCTTGTCTCTGCAGCTATGTGCATATTGAGCAAAAAGTAATTTATGTTATGACTCCTAAACATTGGATGGTAGTGTATGGATAGATTGAACGTGAGGGAGTGCAGTGTGACCTGTGTGGTAAGTGTTTTGGTGTTGTGCATGTAAGTCAGTGACAGCTCATGCTGCAAAGAGGATGTAGCCGCACATAAGTACAGGTGTAGGCAAAGAATATGGGACCCAACATAGTTGCACATATGGATACCCATCATCCTTGGTGTGGTCTCTATTGTACAGATTAAATCACACTAACTATGGAAGAGATGAAAATCTGCCAGAGGCAAAGAGCACAATCCGCAGGAGGTGCAATCTTACATCAACTATAGAAATGGGCTTCATACAACCAGCCCGGGTATATGATTTGAGGAGTTCAACAGAAGCTGCAGGGACCAGCCCATAGGAGTGGACATTATACAACTAACTAAAGTTAATGCTTTAAGCAGATGAATAACCATCAACGATGGAGAGTGCATCCACTACGAGGTGCAATCTTCCATCAAGTGGCAGAAGTAAGCCTAAAATGAAGAGCAATTATACAACTCAGTTCAGACCAAGTTATATGCATATCAGTCTTGACCCTGTGCCTCATGGGAACAGTCCAGCCCGAACTGCCAAGCCAGGTCTTCCCTGAACTAAGAAACAAGCATCCGGGGACCGGTTTCGGGGTAGCACCCCTCTTTAGCCAGGCTAGCTTGAATCCAGTCCAAAGTGAGCAAGGGACCCACGTCTGGGCATACTCTGCTCCGCATCAATCAGTTAAGGGACTATTGGTCTACAGACCACCTGGCCCACCTGCGACTTTTTTTGAAGATCTTGACTCCGTTCTTTTGGGACTGGCCTTGAAAGCAGAACATTGCATCGTGGCCGGAGATTTCAATTTTCGGATGGATGATCCATTCGATGCGGTTGCTATTAAACTCTCTGAGGCTATGGCACCGCTGGGCTTACTCCCTTATTTGCAGGGGCCGACGCATGCTAAGGGGCACACTCTGGACCAGGTTTTCTCGACCTCCTCTTTGGAGGTCTTAGAAATTATCCCGGTACTGTGGTCAGACCATCTGCTGGCTAAATTTTTGATCAAAGGCACAGGTAGATTGGCTGGTGCCGCTCTAGAGCAGCATGGTCGTACCCATAGGGCGTACCATCGAGTGACCCCTGAGATGCTGGCTCAGGCGGCCCTAGATATCCCTTGCCCTCTCTCTGGCGACCTGTCGAAGGATCTGGAGTCCTTACAGGCATGGCTTTCTGACAGGCTTAACGATTTGGCCCCGGAACTGGCTCCTCGTCTTACTCCCAAACGAGTTTCCGCCCCTTGGTTTTCCGTAGCATTGTCGGCTAGGCGGCAGCAATGCAAGGTAGCTGAAAGAGCCTGGCGAGTAAAATATGACTCGGATGCTAAGTTGACTTATAAGAGCTTGGTTAAGGAGTACCACCGAGATATCCGCCTGAGCAAGAAAGCCTACCTGACAGAGAGGATAGAGGCTGCCTCAACCTCCTGTAAGGAGATCTTTTCTATAGTTTTTTTTTTTTTTTTTTTTTTTTAAACCGTTTATTGCAATCTCAAGAATATACAAGTATGGGCCTACAACCTTCCGGCCGGCCGCTAGAATGACAGGAGCATATGACATACGTTCAAAAACACTTGGCCTTGCAGAAAAGCAGAATCAGGAGGTATCAACGTCGTGGGCCACATCACTCTGACCCCACAATACGGTTTCATTTTATACAAACAACACGAAAAATCACACCCGCAAGGCAACCCGCAACCGAAAGTAACAGCACGTGCTCCCCGAATGGGGGACCCCAGCCATCCACAGGAGTCCAAAGAGGGGAAGGGGAACAGATCGAGGACTGGGGGAACTCTGTGCCCGGGGCTGGGGAAAGGAGTCAACTAAGGGGACGGGGTTGGTGAGGCAGCAGGCAGCAGTGGTGGCGCGCAGATACCCCCGCGGTAGGCGTTCCAGGGGCCCCATACTTTCACCCAAGCCCCAGGCTTACCCCTCGCCACATACACCACCTTTTCTCGGAACATGCACCAATCCATGTGTTCTTTCCAGGCCGACACCGCCGGGGGCCTCTGGGATCCCCACAGTTGAGCAACGTCACGCTTAGCAATCATATATCCCAGAGTCACCCATCGCGTCTGCGGAACCGAGTAGTCAGTTGGTTCCCACACATTCAGCAAGCATCTCCTCGCTTCAGGCAGCAGCGCGACATGCGTAACCACTCGCAGGACCTCATGCACACCACGCCAGAATCGCTCCACCTTCGGGCATTCCCACAAAATGTGCAAAAAAGTAGCCAAAGCACCACACCCACGCTTACACAACCCATCCTCAGCATAGCCCATACGCAGAAGCCTTGGCCCCGTCATGTAAACCCGGTGGAGTATCTTAAGCTGGACGAAGCGAAGGCGAGCCGGTATGGCCACCTCCTTCGGAGAGGCCACCGCGGAAATCCAGTCCTCGTCGTCCAACTCCAGCCCATCGGCAACCCAAGCCTCGCGGAGGCCAGTCAGCAAGCCCGATCGGTCATTAATCAATTTTTTGTAAATAAGGGAGATCGTGCTGTCCGGAACGTGGCCGTCCAGCACCCTATCTTCCAGGGGGGAGGACTCCGGGATGGAGGCGACGTCTGGGAAGACGGATCCCAGTGCGTGACGGACCTGCAAGTACCGAAAGTATTCACTGCCCTGCAGCTGAAACTCCGTCTGCAGCGTCTCGAATGTTTTAAATCCCCCCCTCGTCCAGAGATCCCCCACTTTACTGATGCCTATCGTGTCCCACCTCTCGAAGCCCTTCGAGGTCCACAGGGAGCCCAATCTCTCAGACGCGTACAACGGTGATGCCCGGGTCAAACGGTCCTTCCACCCCATAGCTGCGTTAGCCGCGTGCCACACTCGCACCATGACACGCGTAGGTCCCGTTAGGCGGGGGCCGGGCGCGCCAGAGTAGAGCGCTCGATTATAGTCGCCACCAGGCAGGAGCATCTTGTCCATTTCAAATGCCGGGTTTAAGGCGGGCCCGTAAAGGCCATGGTTAATTGCAGCTAGCTGGGAGGCCCAGTAATACCGTTTAATATCCGGGAGGGCAATCCCCCCGTCGTACCATGGGAGCGTCAACTTCGCCAGGGCAATACGCGGCCTCCCGTCCCAGAACAGGCGGCGCTGTAGACTCTCCACCTCACGGAAGTAGCGCGCTGGGACTAAATCCATAGTGTTCTGGAGAGCGTACAGGAAGCGTGGCAACGACATCATCTTAAACAATGCCGCCCGGCCGAGCGGCGAAAGCGGCAGGCGCCGCCAACGCGCGACGTCCTCCTTCAAGCGCTGGAGGGGGGGAAGCAAATTCCGCTCGTAGCGGGCCTCCGGGTCCAGAGTAATATAAACACCCAGGTACCGAAACCCCTGAGAGGCAATCTGGATCGGACAGCCCCGCGGGAGGACGGGAGCCTCCCCGGAAAGCACATACACACATGATTTAGCCCAGTTGATGACAAGGCCTGAGTTGCGGCCGAATGAGCGCAAAACATCAACCAGGACAATCAGTGATTTACGCGGGGAGGCTAGGTACAAAAGGATATCGTCAGCGTATAGGGACACGCGGTCCTCATACTCGGGGGTCCAACGGAGACCACGGATGGAAGGGTGCCACCGCAGCCACTCCGCCAGGGGTTCCAAGGCCAGCGCGGACAGGAGCGGCGACAAGGGGCAGCCCTGTCGCGTGCCCCGTCCCAGCTCGAATGGGGCCGATACTCTTCCATTCACCACCACCTGCGCCAACGGGCCTGAATACAACAATTTGACCCAGCTGATGAACCCCGGGCCAAATCCAAACTTCGCCAGCATCGCCCAAATATATGGCCACTCGAGCGTGTCAAACGCCATGGTGGCGTCTAAGGACGCCAATACGGCCGGCTCCCGCACAAACGGGACACGCGCGAGCAACCCGTGCAAGCGCCGCAGATTGAGGGCCGTGTTGCGATGGGGAATAAAGCCGGACTGGTCTTGGTGGACCAGATCGCCCACCACGCCGACCAGCCGGTTGGCTAGCACCTTGGCGAGGATTTTGGGCTCCGCATTCAAGAGCGAGATGGGCCGATAGGATGTAACCCGGTCCCGGGGTCTCCCTTCCTTGTGGATCACCACGATTGTAGCCAGACGCTGGTCCGGCGGGAGGGAGCCCAACGAGTGGGCCGCCAGGAACATCGCGCGAAGATGGGGTGCCAGTACATCCGGTCGCAGCTTATACAACTCGATAGGGATGCCGTTCGGGCCCATGGCCTTGCCGGATGCGACCGAGCGTATGGCGAGGGCAATTTCGTCGGAGGTGGGAGCGGCATCTAACGACACCCTGTCCTCCACCGAAAGGGAAGGCAGCGCGATATCCCTAAGCAGGGCATGGGAATCCTCCTCCGAGCAGGGAGAAACCGGGGAATACACATCGCGGAAATAATCCGCGAAACAAGAGACAATGTCTTCTGGCTCGGTGACACGCACACCATCCATCCTCTCAATCAGCGGGACCACACGACTCGCTCTCTCCTTCTTATCCAACCACGCAAGCAGTTTACCAGCCTTATCACCCACATCATACAGTCGCCCCTGTTGCTCTCTACTGAGGCCCCTGGCCGCCTCCGTGACGAGGGCCCTGTAGGCCGCCTGCTTAAGTTGTAGGACATGTAGTGCAGCATCCGTCACCCCACCCTCTAGATCACCCTCCAATTCAGCAATTTCGGCCTCCACCCGGGTCACCTCCTCCTGCTCGCGCCTCCGGGCATGGGAGATAAAGGAGAGGGCCTCCCCTCTAAGAACTGTATTGAAGGCTTCCCACAGGGAGATAGCCGAAGGGACGGACCCCACATTCTCATCAAAATACCGCTGCAAGGATTTAATCAAATCAGCGCGAATGGTGGGGTCGCGCAGGTACCAGGCGTTGATTGGAGCTACCCTGCCCTCCCCCCTCGGGAAGACATCAAGGTGCAACAGGAGCGGGGAGTGATCTGAAATACCCCGCGCCAAATGGCGTACCTCTCCTACCCTCCCCGCATAGGCCGCAGGGACAAGGACATAATCAAGCCGAGAGAGGCTACCATGGGCACCCGAGTGGAAAGTGTACTGCAGCTGCGTGGGATGTTTTAAGCGCCAGCAGTCCACCAATCCCAGTGTATCTAGAAAGCCGGACAGCCACGCCTGCGCCCGGGGGAGGTCCCTAGGGGGGTGGCGATCCACGGTCCCAGAAACCACCGCATTGAAGTCCCCCCCAACCACCAGAAGCCCCCCCGGAAGGTCAAGAAGGAGGCGCCCCAGGTCTGCAAAAGTGGTAGACTGTAACCCCGGTGGGACGTACACTGATACAAAGACAACTACTTTGCCCTCCATTCTCCCCACTAAGACAGTGTAGCGTCCCCTCTCATCATGGCGCACCTCGTCTATTTCCAACGGGAGCGAGTTCTTCACCATGATGCCCACCCCCCGTGAGCCCGACGTGAAGCCCGAGTGGGCCACCAAACGATAGCCACGCCGATTCATGGCACAAAAGGAATTACCAATAAGGTGTGTCTCCTGCAGAAAGACCACATCTGGCGAAGTTCGTTTCAGATACTGCAGGACCACACCTCGCTTGATCCTATCCCCCAGTCCATTAACGTTCCAAGACAATAAAGTCAGGTCCCTACCCCTCATCACGTACAGAAGCCATCATTCGTCCCCCTGAGAGCACCTTAAAAACACCAATACAATAAAGGGTTTGCCTTGCGGTAAAAACAAACAACACCCCACCCCAACCCACCCATCCCAACAAAACTCCCCCCTCCCTGCACCCCTGCATGAGCCCAAACAGCCCCCCCAAAGTGCAGTGTGCCTGTCACCCCATAAATGATTAAACTAACTAGTCCACCAGAGGAGGAGTGAGAGCCCCCAGGAGACCCCGTACTACCTCCACAGGAGGGGAACTTACACGAACAGTCAAAAGTGACAATAATGTTGTCCAGAGCGAGGCCTACTATTAGTCCCTCAGTCCTGAGCCGGCGAGCCCTCCCCTCCAACCGCGCCCCCCCCACCCCCCCGGCCCCGATCCCCAGGCAAAGAGTCCAACCAGTCCCCGGCCGCTTCGGGACGATCAAAAAAGTGCGTGCGGCCATCCACCTCCACCCGCAACTTAGCTGGAAAAAGCATCGCATACTTGAGGTTCAGGTCCCGTAGACGACGTTTAACTCCGAGAAAGCTCAGTCTCTGCTTCTGGACCGCTGGGGTGAAATCAGGATAGAAGTTTACGTCCATATTGTCGAGTCTGACCGGTCCTTGTAGCCGAGAAGTCTGCAGGATAGCGTCTCTGTCCCGAAAGTTGAAAATCCGGGCAATGAGAGGCCTCGGAGGGGCTCCGGCCTTAGGTCTTCCTCCGGGAACCCTGTGGGCACGTTCCACCGCAAAGAATTTACTCAGCCCCCGGGGCTGGAGATGGGTGAGAATCAGGTCCTCCACAAACAGGTCCGCCGCCGCCTCCTTACGTCCCTCCGGCACCCCGACAATGCGGACATTGTTCCTCCGGGCCCGACCCTCGGAATCTTCCAGTCGACGATCCATCAGGGCGCTCGCCTGGCCAAGCCGGCGCACCTCCTTTTGGAGGGCCGCTACGTCCGTTGTGAGGCCCGAGGTGGTGTGGGCCAAAGAATCGACCCGGTCATTGGTCTTGGATAGATCGGCCCTCACCAGGCCAACATCCACGTGGACCGAGTCAATCTTCTGCGCCAGTGTGTCAAAGCGCTGGTCCACCGAGGCCTTCATCTCGGCGATAGCGCCCATGACATCTCGCAGGGTCAGATCCGCGGGCAGAGCAGGAGCATCAGTCGGGCCCTCAGGGGACCTACGCGGCACCTCAGGAGATCCCTTCTGGAGGGTGTAGCGGTCCATGTTGTTGGACTGATGGGCTGCGCCACGGCGGGTCGATTTCACCTTTGCCCGGTCGCCATCTTGCTTTGTGGACATGGTTTCAGTCCCCAAATCGTGCCAATCACCTCGGAAAAGGCCGACAAACCAGTTCACGGGCTCCGGGGGGGGGCAACCACAGGTCCGCAGGACGGATCACAGCCGGCGGGCCGGCAGGGCACCCCAACGAGGCCACACCACCGCACACCGCCCCGCAACCCAACCATAAAGGAGGGTGCAAAAGCGAAAGTGAAAGTGCGGGGTACGCGAGTCGCCCGGCCCTGCCCGCCGCTGTTGATCACTTTGTCTCCGGATCGCCCCACAACTCCAATCCGGGGGGCCGGCGTGGAGAAGGCCGCAAACCTCACTCGGTGCTCCCGCCGGTGTCCGAGGTCCAATTTGGAAGCGGAAAACGGGTGACACCTCAGCTCGGGCTCACCAACACAGTCCCCTCATCTAGGACAGGATATTGTCAGGATTTATGTAGGAGGTCACGGAGGTCCTCGGGAGCCTCGCACCTACGCGGCCATCTTGGTTGCACGCTAAGCTCCTCCTCGATCTTTTCTAT
Organism: Triturus cristatus; assembly: GCF_964204655.1. Taxonomy (NCBI): domain Eukaryota; kingdom Metazoa; phylum Chordata; class Amphibia; order Caudata; family Salamandridae; genus Triturus; species Triturus cristatus. The sequence continues at coordinate 1,694,808,837 of NC_140590.1, forward strand.
AGTTAAAGAATTTATTTCCCCACGGACTAACATCTCTGAAGAGAGACCCTCTGATTCTTGGGCCTCTGATCTCGCTAGTTTCTTTACTAGCAAGATCCAACTCATACAGGATTCTTTCCAATCAACTGTATCCGTGGAGCAAATTAATTCTGGGGCTATTCGATCGTCCTCTGCTTTGCCAGGTTTGACGCTGGATATATTTCCACCCTTATCTGCGCCTGCCTCTTTAGCACTTCTGGGCAATTTGAAATCGGGCTCGCCCTTGGACCCATGCCCTGCTAAGATTCTGGCAAAACTGGCCGAGGTGGTCAACCCATTGGCTAACCCGTTACTGAATCTCTCGCTGAGTCAGGGAGTGGTTCCGCAGGCTTGGAAGCAAGCAATGGTCATCCCGCTGCTCAAAAAGCCTGGTCTGGATCCAAAGGCCCCAGTCAACTATCGGCCTATTTCCCTGCTGCCGGCTCTTACGAAAGTTGTTGAAAAGCACGTGCAGACGGTGCTGTCCAACTTTCTAGAGTCGAATGAGATTTTGCATGCCACTCAGTCGGGTTTTCGTCCAAATCTTAGTACGGAGACTGCGCTCCTCGAGGTTTCAGAAACCATTAAAGGGGTTCTGGACACTGGGGGCAAAGTCATGCTGGTGATGCTGGATTTGTCGGCGGCTTTTGACACCGTCCCCCATGATGGTCTTCTCCTAAGACTCTATGAGATTGGTGCTTAGTTGGTTTTCCTCCTTCCTAACGGGCCGCCGGCAAACGGTCTGGGCCTCGCTTGATTCCGCCGAGATGCCGCCTCTGGGAGTCGGGGTCCCTCAGGGCTCAATCTTGAGCCCGACCCTTTTTAATATCTTCATGACCCCTCTGGCGGCGTTGGCGGAGTCGTTTGGGGCCCGGATCGTATCCTATGCAGACGACACCCAGCTCCTCTTCTCGTGTAAGAGAGGAGGAGACTTTGATGGGAAGAGTATCCGGGATTGCCTTGGGGCTGTGTTTCAATGGTTCCAACTGAACAGCCTCAAGTGCAATTCCGATAAGTCTGAGGTACTTTTCTTTGGGTGCGACACGGAGCCAGACTGGCAGGCTTGGTGGTCTGCCAATATGTTCCCCCCTATATGCTCATCCCAATTGGCTAAGAACTTGGGGGTTAAGATGGACAATGGGTTAACTATGAAGTCTCAGATCTTGGGGGTGTCGGGCATTTGCTTCGGCCTCCTGAGGATGTTACGGAGGTTTCTCCCCCTTTTATCGGAGGAGCACAGGAGGCTGACTGTGCAGGCTCTGATAGGTTCCAGGTTAGATTATTCCAACGTTCTGTACCTGGGCCTGCCAGACTACCTGCTACAGCGGCTTCAAATTGTGCAGAATGCTGCGGCGAGAGCGATTTTGGCCTGAACAGACGTGTCAGTGCTGCGGGCTTGCTCCAGACCCTGCACTGGCTTCCAATCCGCAAGCGGATTGCCTTTAAGGCTCTGACCCTGACATTTAAGGCTCTCCATGCGACGGGAGCTAAGTATCTCCAAAAGAGAATTGCCTTCTATCGACCGGCGCGTTCTCTGAGATCAGAACATCTGTTTTTGGCTTCCGTCCCGCGAGTAATGAGAGTGCGCTTGGGAGGTCGTTCCTTTGGTCTACTGGCGCCACAGTTGTGGAACTCTTTGCCTCTCAAATTGCGGGGAGCTACTAGCTTACTTGCCTTTAGAAAGGATCTTAAATCCTGGCTGTTTATTCAGTAGGTCCTGCTTTGATGGTTGTTTCTCCTTTTTGATTGTGTTACTTTTTTTCTGTTTTAATATGCTGTGTTTCCATTTTGTAGTTTACCTTAAATAAAAGCGCCGGGACACTCTTTTTGAGTAGCCGTGCGCTCTATAAATACCATTTTAACATAACATTTTAACATAACTCTGCCAACTTAGGGCGAACAAATCAAACACAAACAGATGATGGAGTGCTGAAACGTTTCAAACACTCACCCCCAGTCATAGATCTGGGCTGAATCCATTATCGTTCTTTAGCTCACTTCACCACCTCAGTTCAGACCCAGCTATATGCAAATCAGTATTGACCCTGTGCCTCATGGGAACAGTCCAGCCCGAACTGCCAAGCCAGGTCTTCCCTGAACCGGAAACAAGCATCGTGGGACCCGTTTCGGGGTAACACCCCTCTTCAGCCGGGCTCCTTGTGTTTGCTTCATTCTATTTTTATGACAAGGGACCTGACAAGGAACCTGGGTAAGTTACAGTGATGTAAATAACAGTCGTTTCTTCGGATGTATTGTGCAATAATTATTCAGATTTGTGGATAAAGAAAAGAGTTGTCGGTCTCTCATGTTCAAATAATTATAAAAACAGAACATCAGTCTTCTAGACCGACCTCGTATGCATTCAGGAGTATGGTAATTCATTTGAAACATTGGTATGGACAAGCAAAAGGAGCATGTGGCACAGCACTCTGGGTAATGTGTCACACACACTAAGATACATTGCAAGCAAAACATACTCAAAATAGAGCATTTGTGAGTAAACATTTGTGGGGTTAAGCTGTGAATCACATGGTTACCACCACTCACCACAATTTGTCATTGGTCCTGATATTGGGTCATTGGTGTTTCAACCCTTGAGTGTGAATCACCAGGTCATCACCAGCACAGAACATATTAAGAAGGATTCTGAACCAAAAGGAAAGAACCCTGGGGTCAAAAGGGAATAATTTGCAAAGGTTGTGCAGGAGGTCTGTGAGGGTGAAAAACAAGTTTTAAAAAAAACATTTCTTTCTGTAGTGATGATGGAGCAAGGACAGGAAGGTCTGTAGCAGGAAACAGACAAGATCTGTGAGGTACCTAGCGAAAAAAGCTGAAACGCGTGACTTTCATGATGGCGATTGCAAGAACGCTTTCAAGTGAGGTAGAGACAGCAATCAGTGTTGCAATGGAGAGCCCACGGAGAGGCCACTCTCTTATCGGGCAGTCAGAGGTCTGAAAAAAAGCTAATTCGAAAAATTGCTATTCTATTCCTAGAATTATTATAAAAGTAAATAACAAATCATAATTTCATGATGGCATGCTTGTAAATATTCATAAGATAACATAAAATATGTATGTTCTTCGTACATACAAAATCAGCAAGTCATGTACAAACATTCTGGGCTGGAAATAATGTGGAAATAAGCCTTAGAATATACTATTATATCATTATTAGTACTAGCAGAGACAAAACAAATGTTTGTGGTAGAGAATTTCTGAGGTTTAAAAAATATTTATTGATTTTAATAACAAAATAACATTACAATTCATTAACTTGTCCCATCCCCCCTCCCGCCCCCTAAAAAAGGAGAGCGTTGTGAGTCACACCATGTGTAAATAAATATAAATCCGTACATGACATTGGATCACTTAAACAGCATCATTGGTACTATCGCATCAAGATCAACATCACAGACATATCTAAAGAGTATTAATTAAGTTTCCTCTCCGCGTCTGGTCCCGGTTCGGGGTCTTCCATTTCCGGTGTTATCCGGACTTCTACGAAGTTCCATTCCATCCTTCCTCCCTGTTCACTCCGTTGCAAACCAACCGTTGGCGTACCCCACATTCAGCTTATACCTACTTTGCAAATTCCCATAACCACTGCTTTCATGTGGGCAGTCGTCTGGTCATCCGTCTTAGTGCTACACACTTCTTTGCACAGTGAGGCCTACTTCCAACACCTTCTCCACATATTTAGTGTGTTTATTGTGGGGGATTAGTCCCAGTAAGCACATCTGTATCCTTAGCTGTATTGCAATCTGGTTAGTATTCCTAAAATCTGAATTACTTCACCCCAAAAGGCAGTCACACCCGGGCATGTCCACCACACGTGACTGTAAGTTCCCTCTGTTATTCTCCATTTGGGAAACTGTTCTGATATGGAGGAATCTAGTCTGTGCAGTCTCTGCGGCGTGATGCAATCCCTATGTACGCATTTATAATGTGTACGTTTCAGTTGTGCATTATGTGTAACTCTCCTGCAGTTACTCACTATAGATCTCCATGCCCATATGACTTTTCCATTGTTGCCACAGTGTAGTTATATGGGTAGATGTGTTTGGTATCAACAATTAGTAAATTGATCCAAATTCAAATTTTATTTATTATGTTTTGGCTCTCGAGAGGGCCACATAAGCATATACAAACAAAACAACAGAATCTACAACAATACAAAAATATAAGGCATGGTATTCATATCGTAATAGGTACACTGCAAACCCATAGTCCCACATAGCCAGGCCGGCACAATGTTCCAGAAAATTTAATAAATATCTAAAAATCCTTTAAAAAAGTTAAAAACATAGGCACAAAACATTTCATTTGGTGGGCAATAAAGTGCATGAAGAAAATCTTGTAAAGTGACAATGCTAAGGCGAAGACAAATTACTTTAAGCCATCTCTTGCGCAGGCTTCGTAACATAGGACAAATCAAAAGTACATGTATACAGTCCTGATTATTTAATTTACATAGGTTGCACAACGGTGAAGTGCCGTACCATTTAGACAACAACACATTAAGAGGGATTAAGTCATAACGTAATAAAAACCAAAACCTACGAATCCCATGTGGCAGATTCCACTGGGCATACGGTTGGGGCTGTTTCAACCTATAGGAGGAGACCAGCAGCTCCACATTCCTTTTATCTCCAACTGTTTTTTTATCGGATTGAAAACAATACTCCCACGAGGCCTCCCTAAGGACCTGTTTTAACTGCGTGGGAGAGTAGGAGAAAAGCACGCTTTCATCCAATCTAAGGATATTCACAGCCCTTCTAAAATTGTTAACAAGTTTAGAGAACTCCTTAAAATTGCCCAAAAGTTCATTTTTGAGTAGGACTCGCAGGGTTCCTTCTCTCGCTCTGGCTAAGTTGGCGACCCACCTTATTAAGGCGCACAGCCCCTGAACCCAGGCACTCCTGAGTCCGAAGTCCAGCCTACACGCAGCCAGTGAACAAGCATTATTAAAATTCGAGAGGGATCTTAGGAGTTTTCCCTCGATCTTATTGCAAAAGTCCCAATATTTTATCTCAATTATTTCTATACCGTACAAGATGGTAGCGGGGATTTTAGCTCTAAATGCTTCTAAAAGACTAGAAAAATGTCTTTTCCCCGTTGCCAGGTATAGGGACTTTAACCCATTACCTTGGGCAAGAGCTTTGCAGGAGCAATGCTCTATATGAGGATTCTCGCTCATGTTGGATGAGAATATTTTCCCTAAAAACGTATAACAAGTTACGACCTCCAATCTAAGCCCTCCGATGGCCCAACCGAAATTTGTAGAGCGACATTTCTTCCTACCCGCAATACACATCACTTTACTTTTATTAATATTGATCTTCATATAATGCTCGCCAGCAAAATCCTGAAGAGCCTGAAGCCTATTGGCCAGACCCGCAGGAGTTAAATCGAGCAATAAAACATCATCGGCATACATCAGACAGGCTATTGGCACCCCTCCTATCAACGGTGCGATCCCCACACTACGGGACACAGCTGCAGGGAGGTCAGTTGTATATAGGGAGAACAGCAGGGGCGCCAATAAGCAGCCCTGTTTAAGGCCATTCTGAGATGGTATTTTAGCCGACAACCCCCTTTCACCCCCCATTAAGACCCTACACCAGGTCTCAGTGTGTAAAGCCCGTACTAAGTCCAGTAGGGGAGGAGGGACACCCATCCCCATCAATTTTCTCCACAGCGTGCCCCGATCCACTTTATCGAACGCTGTGGAGAAGTCTATAAAAGCGGCATATACAACACCCCCTCTGACCTGGACATATTTGTCAGTGATAACCTGAAGGGTTGTAAGGTTATCCAGAGTGCCATGTTCCCTGCGGAAGCCAGTCTGTTCCAGAGGCAAAATGTTGTGCTCCTCGACCCAATCGGAGAGAGATCTCAAGAGGCATTTAGCAAAGACCTTTCCGATGGAGTCGAGGAGCGCAATCATACGATAATTACTGGGATTGTCCCTTGCTCCCTTTTTGAAGATAGGGACCAGAATGCTTCCCCTCCACGATGCAGGGACACATTTAGAGAAATGGCATGCCCTAAACAGGGGATACAAGATTTTACTCCAGGTTGAAGGGTCTTGTTTTAGAACCGTCATCGGGAGCTCATCCGGTCCCATAGCCCCAGAGGTTCTCATGTTTTTTATAGCCAACTCAATGTCCTTCTCAGAGGGAGAAAAGACTGAGGCCTCAGGTGCGACATGCATGAAGTTATCCACACCCATGGTCCCAATTCCTGCATACAATTCTCGAATATGAGAGGACCATAGATCTTCTGATATAGCTACGGGAGTAGGAGAGTGACGCGTACCACATCCTTTCCCGATTATTGCCCAAAAATCTTTACTGTTGCCATGAGCAGCGGATTCCCTTAATTTAATCCATACTTCATCCTCCCTGTCCCTTTTAATTTTTCTCTTAAGTCTGCTTCTCTTTCTTTTTAACCTAGCGATATCTTTCCCACGTTCCAATATCCTCTCAAGGTACTGTGCCCGGATAAGTTTGTTTAATTCCCTATTCAGCTTACGGAGAGTTAGAGGAACTACCTCTCCTTTTTTCTTGGGGGGAATGGTTTTATTAGCATTCAATAAGATTTTTGCCATGAGTTCCTCAAAACAAACTATTTCATTTCCGTTCCACTCTTCTAATTCCCTAAGGGTATCGGTCAGTAACTCCTGGACCCCATTAATGGCAGCATTATTCCAGAAGCATCTTCCAGTTGACGATTGGAAGGTAGCCTCCCTGCCGTTTAGCGACCAGGACGCCGTATTCATAGAGTTTAATGTAATTAATAATGACAATATACTATGGTCGCTCAGGGTCGTGGGTATAATCTCTAAGTCAAGAATCTGGGGGAAAAGACTATAGCTGGCGATAGCATAGTCCAATATTGATGACCCAAAGGGGGATTTATGGGTATGGCTTGCGGGGGCGTCGGATGGAAATCTACCATTTAAAATAATGCCATCCCCGATCACTAATTCTTTTAACAAAATCTTCCCCCTTTTATTTGTCTTTAAATTTTCAGGGAAAAGCGTCTGGGGGATGCCATATGCTTCCTCCTTAGCTTTATCCCTGAAAAGGTTTAGACTAGCGTTTGAAACTTTACAGTTCAAGTCACCGATAAGCAAAGTTACAGGAAAAGGAGGCGAATTTTTTATCTTATCCATGTACAGGAGAACCCGCTGCAAATTATCATTAAAACATTCCTCAGGCGGAATATACACGTTAAAAATTACCATGGAATGTTTTATATTATCATAGAACATATTTTCTAAAGTTATTGTGTGGAAGAGTCCACTGGGATCAATATAATGTGCAAATCTCCATTGAAACTTATTTGATAGTAAACAGGCAAGCCCCCCCCTAGCATGCCCTTTCTTTGAGGGCGCAGCCGGAACTTCCAGAACGTAAAAATCTTTTAAAGGCGTTAACCTATCTGTGCACCATGTTTCCTGAATGCATAGTATATCCGCCTCCAGAGTAGATAAAAAAGTCATTTTCTCCGGGCTGCTATGGAATCCGGCCGCATTCCAGGAAATTATATTTAAGGCTGGGTTAAAGATGGTGGAACAAATTGGGGTTATCCTTATTTTTTGTTGAGAGTGCACTATGTAGCCAATTCCACCGATTATTATCGTCATTGTGTATAGAATTCTCAATTAGTGGAAGAGGCTTCACGTGCGATACTATACGTTTTCCCCTGGTTACCCAAATTTTCAGGTCTCTCAGAGGAGGAGAGGTTACCCCGTTTAGTTCACCCCCCCTCAACCCCTGCTTATCGAAAAAATTTGGCTTGCCTGGGGTAGATATAGGTAATATATCAATACCTAAGCGTTGAAAGTTTTCGGCCTGTTCTAGTACCAGATTTGCTATAATGGGAGAGTAAAATTTCACCCGAGTACTCAGAACCCGACTACTACCCAACAAAGTTACCAGTTCAATGTCTCTAGACTGGATGTGATAGAGACATTCAATTTCACTAAAACACTTAAGAAGCCAGGCTCTATTCAATAAGAGGTCAGTATCAAATAATGGGACAAAGTCTAATACACGCACATCCACAGGAGCCTTAAACATACTTGCAGACCGGGCTGGAGGACAAGTCTTTTCAGAGTCAATAGTTACCACAAAGGGGGGGGCCAAAGGGTTTAAAAACCCAGATAAGTTAGAAGTTGGACCTACACAAGCACTCCGAGAAGGAGAGCCAGGGAGGGAGCCCCCAATAAGTGGTAAATCCTCCAGGGGAGGCAAGTTGCTTTGTTCAAATTCCTCCTCCACCAAAGCTGAAGAGGGTAAATTCACACCAATGTCCACTTTTAAAGCAGTAGAGAAGGATTCCCCCTTCTTTATTTCATTCTCCCTTGTCTCTGGGCTTTTTTGGAAAATGATCCTTCGTTGCTTCTTCTTTCTATACTTTCGTGTGGGTTTCCTCTTGCTGGCTTTGGTACTTTTTTGTTTACCATATGTTCTCTTTTCTTTGTTGACCTCCAATTTATCAACCAGGAGGTCTTTTCCACCATCCGAGACAAAGATTGGGAATAGTTCCTGAACCGGTTTGGGTCCTGGCAAAACTTCATCCTCCTCCTCTATCTCCAGGACTAAATTCTTAATACAGTTAGAGGCTGCAGTATAGGTCAACTCCTTATGAGGGACCATAGAAGACTCTTCATTTTTTTTATTTAGTTCGCTTTTATTATCTTTAAGTTTCCTCTCAGATGCAGCTTGTTCAGACTTAGGGGGAACGACCTTACTCGCATCCGGGACTTTCTGCAGCAATACCTTTAAAATCTGGGTAACTGAATCAAGGACGCAGTCCGAGCTGCCAACAAACTTCCCTAAAAGCAGCAGGATGGAAGCAAGGAGTTGTTCCAGCGCGATCATAGACTCGGAGATCGGCTTTTCTCGTGCTTCTGCAGTACGGATGTTATCCAGGAGGTTGAGGTCAGGGCTCTTGGACGAGTTTAACAAGTCAGAAATCTCATGACTATTTAGCAACGGGGTGCTGCTATACAGCATTAACCCTGATGGGGTGGCTCCCCCCTGACCTTTAAATTGCTCCAGGGATTCCACTTTGGCAGGGCTTACGTAACGTCCCCAAAGTTCCAAATCAATGGATAGTGCAGACAGGTCATCCCCCTGCCTGTCATTCATTGAGAGCTGAGGGGTCGATGGTATGTGCACTGGGTCACTTATCTTCAACAACTTCCCATCTGTAGAGTCCCGCACGGGAGACCCTTCTACCATAATTTGGGGGGCCCCCTGCTGGACCTGGAAAGATCGAGGCACAGAGGTAGTTGGAGCATATACTTCCAAGGCTTTAGTATCAAGGTCGTGTGGAGTTGCGCATTTTGACTTTTTAATACCAGATAGCATCCAAAGTTCAGGTAACAAACATTGTCTTTTTAAAATTGGAATGGTTGCATCCTTGTCTTTTATATGGAAGGTAGTTGTAGTCTGGGCAGGATTTTCTCCCACTACTCTTCCTGAGCGTAAAGTTTTAGACATTTTCCACAGTAATTGGTAAAAAATATAGCAATGTAAAATAGATAAAATCTGGAGTTGATTCAGACACTGGCACAGCAGGAAGGGTGCAGTATAACTATCACAGTGTTTGGATCACATAACCCTACTACTCTATTGGGCACGATTGCAAACAAACACTCAAGAAGTAACAAAGTATAATAAAAATATAAAGTAAGGGACCGGGCCCGGCCCGGCCTACCTCGGTCACTGAGGGCCACAGAGGGCCCGCCCTTTGCCCGGGCTTCGCTCCGGGCGTCCCGCACGCGTCCCGCGGAGCGGGCCTGACGCTGATTTTATGCGCCTCCTGGCGCTGTTGGCGCGTGCGTGCGTTGTTGTGCGCCGCCGCGAGTGCTGCCGGGATTCGTAGTCCCGAGCGGCGGCGCCGATTCTAGCTGGAAGAGACTCTTGGCGGTGGCGGCGTTGAAGCGTGGACTGCACGGACTCTTGGCGGTGGCGGCTCAGGTAAGTTCAAGTTCCCCCCGCTCCGCCGACCTGACGCTGATTTTATGCGCCTCCTGGCGCTGTTGGCGCGTGCGTGCGTTGTTGTGCGCCGCCGCGAGTGCTGCCGGGATTCGTAGTCCCGAGCGGCGGCGCCGATTCTAGCTGGAAGAGACTCTTGGCGGTGGCGGCGTTGAAGCGTGGACTGCACGGACTCTTGGCGGTGGCGGCTCAGGTAAGTTCAAATTGATGAGTTTGCCCTCAACTTCCATGTCTGTGAGGGTGTGGTTTAACACATGTGTTTCTATCTGGTTCTCGTGGAAACCCGGCCCAGGCCTTGCAAACAGCCGCTGTCGAACCAAATTCTCTTTTCTTGTGTGTCTTATATCCATTTTCCTTTCCCAATCCTTCATGCCTTCGGACGCCGAGGATCCCATTTATGCACTATTTCTCTTTTTGCGAGAAGGAACCCTAAATTGAATAATATGCGTTGGTAGAAGGTTCCATCCGATTCTCTCCAAACCCCCAATCGGAGGTCGGCGTCGCCGCCCAGACCAGTCCCAGAATCAGGGGCTCTGCTCTCAGCTCAGTCTTAGAGCCAGTTTGTATTTGTGGTGAGGGAGCCGCCCGGATCTGCCCCCCTCATCCCCCCCTGCACCGCTGGGGATGCAGGGGCTCTTAGAACACTAGTGGGGTTGGGAGACCGGGGCAGACGGGGGGCCAATTCGTTTAAATATTATTGGGCCCGATTCACAGTACTAATTTAAGACAAAATCCTAAACTTACTACTTTTGGTATTTACAGAAGTTAGGATTTTGTCTTAAATTTGTTTTAAGACAAACTTAAGACAGACTTAAAACAGACTTAAGACAGACTTAAGACAGACTTAAGTTAGGATTTTAACTTAAGTTTGTCTTAAGTTTAAATCCTAACTTCTGTGAATACCAAATGTAGTAAGTTTAGGATTTTGTCTTAAGTTAGTTCTGCGAATCGGCCCCAATATTACCAGCAGTGTCACTGACACTGTCACGAAGAACCGAAGCTCTCCGCAGAGTCTCTGCGCGTTTTAATTGCCTGCCGCCGCTCCCATGCACTGCACTTGGTATATGTATATGGCAATAGGTCTGGATGGCAGGCAATAACTAATATAATATGCCCCTGGGCCTGGAGACGAAGGTTCGACAGCTTGCAATGCACGGCAGCACACTCGCGCAGTGCCACACGTTCCCTTTTGTGCAACGCATGCACGCTGCGCCGCCTGCGTGCCGCTGCTGCCACGGTGACCACGCGCACCGTGGTCTTCCGGGTGGGGCACAGGAGGGTGGTCATGCGCGCACCGCGCAGTGGAAATGGAAGCTGTAAGACCGCACCGAACCGGTGTCTACTCTGTGCCTGGCCCTGGCACTGCTCAGAGTGGTCGGTGAAAACCATTGCAGGCAGAATCGGGTTGTTTTAAAGCTGGAGGGATGGTGGAAGGTACGTTTTGTTGTGCACAATGGACAATGGATTCTAGATGGAAAATGAGATTGCAGGCGGGGGGGGGGGGTGAATTACCAGAGAGAAGGCACGATAAAGGAAGTGGGAATGGAAGAAGGAAACAAATGATGGTGGGGATGGAAGGAAATGTGTTTGAGAAGGATTGACCGTTTGGAACATTCTAGACTCCGGTGTAACCAGTGCTTAATTTGTAAAATATTAAGTGCAGGAGCTCAATTGTTTTTAGGAGGCCACACCTACTCCCCTGGCTCCTCCCACTTCCTCAAGTGGCTCCACACACTTCATTTATTGGCTCCACCCACACCCATAAGCCTCAACACATCAGAGCTACCTCTTCACTTCTTAAGTTCTGCAAGAAGCTGTAGCCCTGGCTCTTCACATAAGCACCACGGGGGCCTCACACCTGCCCAAGCGCCTGGATACCCTCTTGAGTGATAAGTTCATTATACACATCAATATTACAGAACATAATTTAACATATAGGAAGCCTATGACAAGAACTTAAAAATGAACTCAAATTATAGAATGTGTGTAAATCGCAAAATGCAACTTTAGGAAAGGTCATTTGAGGACTTAAAGCAGTTTTGCAAACTAAAGAGAATGTGTTTGCACTGCGCTGTTCAAAAGAAAGGAAGGGATGAAGAAAGGAATACATTAAGGAAGGTAGCAACAAATGCAGGTGCGAAGGGAAGTACTGGAGTGAGGAAACAAAGTAATGGATAAAAGAAGGAGAAAATAAGAAAAGAAAGTGAAAGGAAGAAATTAAGGAATAGTGCGAGAAAAGAAGTCAACGATGTGTAATGGATGAATAGAAAGAAGAAAGGAAAGGAGGAAGAACAGCAGAAGGAAGGGTTGAGGATAAGAAAAGAAGAAATTAAAGAAGGGGAGAAGGAAGGAGCAGGGAAAAAAAAGAAAGTAAGGAATAAATGGAGGAAAAAATGCACTGAGGGAGGAAGGATGGGAAATGAATGAAGATGTATGGAAGCAAGAATGGAAAGGAGAAAGGAGGTATGGCTGGAGTGCGGAGGAAGAGAAAAAGAAAAAGATGGGACGAAGGAAAGAAAAGAGGACAAGGGCATGGATGTGAGATTGAAAGGTACTGGATGAAGCAGGGACAGAGGGAATAATGATAGTGTAATATTGCATAGAAATTGAAAAACAAAAGATTAAAATACATTTCTGTGTCCTTAACACACCATGTATGTTTGTAAAGCACATATTCATCACTGGGGCCTTGACGCCATATTAAAAATGTTGCTATCCAGCTCAATGGCACTCATTTTATCGACCCCAGAAAGATGAAAGTCTGAGAGGTGACACTAAGATTTAAATGTATGACCCTGAGATTAAACACAGATTCCTGGAGTGGATATAAAGATATGTACAAGAAGGAAAAACATAAAAGGGAAAGGGAGGAATAAGAAGAGGTCTGAAGGCAAGTACAGATACAAAGATACAAAGGTAGACAAAGAAGTTGGGAAAGCAGAGATTGTGTGTGCAAGAAAAGCATGAAAAGTGGAAAGCAGAGAAAGGCAAGGAAAGAAGAGCAGACAGCGGGGAGCGCGTGAAAGAAGAATGGAAATGAAAGATGGAAAGGTGAAAAATGAAAAGCAATTAATGAGGGTGGCGGCGATTAAGAGGAAACGTGGACGTAGGGCAGAAAGTGAAGGAAGAATGGAGAGAAGCAAAGGAGTGAGGTATGAATGGGGGAAGAAAAGCAAATACTGAGGGAGATCCCCCTTTTTCCCTGCCCCCTCCACAGTTCTGGTGTAGCTTCCCTGTGACTCTGGTCCGATCTCTAGGAGACGACTAAGGGGATATGGAGTTATGTGCTTCTCCCTTTTTGGACTGAACCTTAAAGAAGGAGCATAGAGAGGGGTTGATCTTTATACGTTCTGTTGATTTACTTACTTATTTTCCTCCAGAAATCCCTAGAGTTATAATGATCACCAGACCAATTGGATGGGGGCAGATACCAAACCCTGCAGGGTCAGAGATGGAATCGCTGTAAGCTTTCCCTTTCCGAATTTGCCTTCCTCCGTTCCGCAAATGTTTTCAAAAGAAGGGGGGACCTGGGTTGGCTCTACCCAACTCGAGACCCTAGGCTTTCTTGTGGGACACCACCGGCACAAATTAAGCACTGGGAAGGACGCAAGTAAATTGGCAGTGCTCTTGGGAGGGGCAGCCACAAGATGGACAAGGAAAGCTGTCGAATAAGAAGCAGGCAAAAGAGAATGGCAGGAAAGCCAATCAGTGGTAATCAATGGGAGGGCTCTAAGTGCCTGTATGTTCTTAGAAAGCCCACAATATGCCTCACAACAGCTGTCTTGGAGGCTCTACCTACAACAGACTAGGACACAGACCTGGAGGCATAGAAACATACAATGAAGCTGACGCATGGCCTGCTAGATAAGAAGACAAGCCAACACATATACAGAGAGACCACTGGATGTACGGAGAGCTAATATAGGCCCTTAATGATTAATACTGTGGAATTTATTATTATAAAGCAAACACTAAAAGAATGACAGGCCAGCCAACTTAGTGAAGAGTGCGGAGGAATTCAATTACAGATGTCTTAACTTCAAAATTATAAACCGTGGTCCAGTGGCGTAACGATAATTGAGGGGGTACCCCTGCAAGGTACATGGAGGGGCCCCCTCCAGACTCTATCAGGAGCTCTACGGCCGAAGTGCAGTGCTGAGGGGGCCCCCTGGAGCTTGGGTGCCCCCCCGCACTTCGGGGGATGCGGGGGCCTGTGTTATGCCCCTGCTGTGTCCCTTGTTCTTGCAACCTCTGTTCTCCTTAATTAAGTGAAATGCATTTATTTAGTGTTGTCTGCTGAGTCTCTAAAAAGCGTATTCTCTTCGGTGTAATTGCCGAGTGATGCCATACATTTTTTTGTCTTGATTTGTTATGGCTAATCAGATATTTCAAAAGTAGACTTTAAAACATATGTACATCACAAAGGAAAAGAGTTCACCAGAGAGCATTTGGCTTTTTATGGAATCATTGTCCCCGCTTATCTCTTCCCCGGAGTGGCATTTAATTACAACAGTGTTATATCACGCATTGCATTGTGTTGTGTCTGGGCTTGCTGACTGTGACACAGTACTGTTAATGGGTTCATAATGCGTGAGGCTGATTATGAATGGAGATCCACAAGTCACTTATGCAAACTTCAGGGATCAGACGCTGATACCAATGATTAACTCCCATCTGCCTCGCATCCATAGACAGCGCCATTTTAATAGCATTACTGTAATTGTATACAAGTGTACACAAATTACTTTGCAACATTTTTCCTAATGCGTACACAAAATATGGCATTTGACTCTTATATTCCTACCATATACAAGCAAAGCCCAGCAGCAATCTGCACGTTTGTTAGCAAAGAAGTTTCCATCTGTCACCTTGGGGAAAACTGAAAATGTATATAAATTTAACATGTTCCCCGTTTTATAAAGTAGACTGATCATCAGATGTTTATAAGTTCCGAGGACGTATCCATTTTCTGGTATTAGCATTGCTTGTCTGAACTCTCCCACCTCCAACTGCACTGACCTTTTACCCAGTGCTCTCGTGCTCACAGAAGGTTTAGGGGATTGACAACGGTTTTCTCTGCCACTTGCTCTGCGTCCTGTCGTGGAACAAAACTGCTCCTTCTGTATTCTGAAAGATTTGATCGCGCCGCGGCCGGGGTCTTCGATGGGGACACCCAATCAGCTCTCAATGCAGCCTGGAGTGCCCTGGAAGTCAATTTGCGGAGAGGCCTGCCTGTTGCATTCGCAGCAAAGCCTGCCTGTCCCTGCAAATCCTCGTAGCTGCCTCCGACTACAGCCCCGCTCACTGCTTCTTCTTTCTCCGCAGATGACACTCTGATTGAGGCTTAAGCAGCAACGAAAGAAACTCCACCATTAAAAAGCGGGCACCTACAACACTCTTCCGGAGCATACCCATGGCTTCCAATTCTATAGACCCGGCCCTGAGAAATAAGTGCCGGTGCTTAGCACCGGAAAGCACCGGCACAAATTAAGCACTGGGTGTAACTACATCTTTACTCTTTGGGTGCTTTCTTCCCATTGACATTGTCAAGGTGGAGTGTGAGTAGTCAGGTTGTGTAAAATTCATGGGTTTGAAAGTTTTGCAGGTCAGTTTAAATTTTATTCTGGATACTGGCGGAGGTGGGGGATGTTCTTTCGGAATTGAGGGGGTCAAACTTTCCGCATCTTGACACTAATATGGGTACTGAATGAAGGATAGCAGTGAGTGAATACAACTGTCACGACCCGAATACATACAACAGAAGGATAGCGACGTCCATCCCTCGGGTCAGCTCAACTCCTGACTTAGCCATCAGGTTTCTGAATGAAACTATGTACAGGGGAACAGAGTGTGGAGAGAGCCCCCCTCTCGATATCGGTACAGGGGCATAAAGGCTTATAGGTTGGACCGCAGACATACATTACAGTCAGAGAGTCTTTAGTCATGGGCAAAGTGGGCTTCAGTCTAAGGCCCCAGCCTTCCAAGGGGCCCCCTGATAGAACCAGCTTTGTCCCGCAGAGTCACACAGTCTTGCCCAGAGGACTTTGAATAATTCTTAAACAGATAGTTTTAAAAAACAATTTTCCTTGAATTTATTTTCAATGTGGGTGATGTAAGAGTGTCGCTTCCAGGCATTTTGCACAGAAATGTTGTTTTTATGTTTCATGCAACATCCATAAAAATGTCTTTTAGGTCAAAACAGGACCTCACATATGTGAAATGGCCGTCACAGAGATTATTTTTAGTAATATTAAATAGCTGCTGCTTTGGTACAGTATTAAAAACACTGCTCACTATTTCTGAATATTAGATGTAAACACATTTACAATTTGGACTGGTGCGCCTGTGCGCTGTCAGTGACCTGGCCAAAGAGGGCATGAAATATCTGAAATTGGATCATAAATTTAAATCTGTTCCAAACAGAGGCCCCCAAAATACATTTGGCCCAGGGCCCCCAAAATCCTTAAGATGCACCCTGCAGACATTGTGCTTCATCTGGCCTATCTTGTTAAAGACAGAACATGGCATCCATAACTTGTGCATACACACAAAAGAAAGTAAGGTGAATACAAGTCACAATTATTTATATATATATAAAGTTAAGCTAGGATAACATACACTTTGTTAAAACTGCCCTCACCCACAGCAAGTTGTGGCATGCTTCATCATAGGGATGCTGCAAAACGCCTCAGCACAGACCAACGCTAGAGGCGGAGCAATATGGAGGGGTAGACAATACAAACAATTAGAAAAGGAAAAGAAAAGGATCCTAAATGGGTGCAGACGATGAGTGTTAAAACTGACTAAGGGATATCATCATAATAATTTTATTCCTGGATTCCCTTGTCAGGAGTAAAAAGGGTGAGAAATACCCTCAGGTGGTGGTGGCATGAGTGAGTTATGCACTATCCACCCCTCCGTTCTGCATAGAGGTCAACATGTTTCTGCCGGATTCCGTCTCTCTACCGGCATTCATCAGGACAAAAGGGATCCCTGTGCTAAACTTCCTTGTTGTCACATATACACCTGTTATTACCACTGTACTAAATGTTACTCCACCTGTTAGTATGGTGCAGTCCAGTACACTTACTCATCTATGAAATCTGTAAGTGGAGAGAATAAAAAACTGTGAAAACAGTCTGTACAGTAGTAAACCGACAAACAACATAAATAATACAAGTGAAGGAATTGTGCTCTCAGTGATAACTTTATAAAAACAACCAATTTGGTGCGACACTGGCGTTCTGTAAAATATAGATTATACACCCTTTTATTTAGGCAGACAATGGCCCTATTTCATTAATAATGAACACTCAGTGCGAATGTCATATTTCCAAACATTCTGTGCCTGTGTCTCAATGCTATAGTGAACAAATCTGTATAGAAATGTTTATGGTGGCAAAACAAGCCCCAACTGTACTCATAGTCTTAGGCATATCCTTAAATGTGCTTAGGGTCATACATATCCCCCCACTCGGCAGACCTTACCGAGTTTACTGAGATGAGCGCTAGAAATGGCACGGGCGTAGAGGGCGACCCCCTGTAGTCACACACTGTGAGTAGAGATGGTTGTTTAGGTAAGTACTGGTAAATGCACAAGGTACACGCTTAAGGTCAAGCTCGCCTTGTTCATAGTGCTAATATGTCATGATAAAAAAAAAATCCGCTGGTAGGTAGAGCAGTGTGCGACCAATTGGACCTTTGTTAATATGTCATGATGCTGGTGCTGAATGGTCTCAGAGTAAAGCCACTCACCCATGCAGCAAACACACAAGACACCAGGACAGACTGCTCGTTCCCCCAGTTGTGGTCTTCGTGTTCCCACACACCGTTTCAGGTAAGAACCCCCCCTTCCCTCCTTACTTCGTCAAGGGTGGTCAGACACTACCAAATTTGTCTCTACTGGCGCCACGTTGGTACACGGCCAAGTGGAAGACAGGTTGCAGAAATAAAGAGCAGCTTCCCGTCATGTGGGTCACGTGTGAAGCATGGATAGTGTATAGCGTCACACGCACGGGAGCCGAAACTAGAGCGGTAACTTGCGCTCTATTCCGTCAGTATGCCCTAAATTCCAGAGCATGGTGGCATCTGATATTTGCTCAAAAATGGGCTGAACGGGGCAAATAAAGAAAAATAAGAGAATAAAGAGGTCCTCAACCCCTAACAAAGGATCTTGAGAACGGGGCGAGGTACCTTCTTTTTATGATCAGAGAATCTAAAAACTGAGGAAGAGGTGATTACTTGTACAGGACTGTATGTAAAAAACTTGAATGTTCCCTGTGAACAAAGCAGCCAGCTCAAATTTATACTGCCGGAGCAACCACAAGAAAGTGGAGTATGCCTGATGTATTTAGTCTGATGATGGAAAACTTACTCCTACAGTCACACAATGCCGACTTTAATGGTAACTAAGAGGAAGTATTAACTATAACAAGGCTCTCTGTATCGATAATAACTAAGTGATCAATGAATTAATTCACTGGCAAAACATGTTGTTTTGCCAATAAGCAGACACTTGTGTAGACTCGTCTGGCATTACAAAGTGTTAAGGCAAATGGAAAGCGAAAATGGGTCTGAAAATGAAATTACTAATAAGTAGAAAAGCAACTTGACCCAAACTGGTTATAAATCCTGGATCCGCTGCAGGTCGGCTACAATTACCTATGGCCTGCCCAGGTTCGTCCATGGGATGTCGTCATTGAGGCCTGCCTCATGACTCTGTAGCCTGTAGACCCACTTCTGTTTATGTATGAACAAGGTCCGAGTAGGATCCCTGGTGTTGGATGAGATGTATGGTTTATTCAACACAGTCCAATACATGTCTTCAACAGTTCTGCATAATGTGATGTGAGGCGTGTGGTGGTCCTAGCACAGCGGATATTACTCCTGTGCTCCATTATTCTCACTTTAACCTTTCTGGAGGTCATTCCCATATAGATCAAGCCACATGGACATCTGATCATATAAATCACATTCGTGGAGTTGCAGTTGGTATGCACTCGTTGTTCCCATGGGTATCTCAGGCCCACGTCTACACTTTTGGCGTTAGTGGTTAATCTACAAACGTCACACGAGCCACATCTCGTGTGTTCTGTGACTGGTGGGAGCTCCCAGGCGCCCCTCGGAGCCCCTCGGAGACAGGTTTGGAGTGAACCAAAAGGTCCCTGATATTTGAACTCCTTCTAAAGGGGAACAAAGGTTTCTCGAGGTGGAGGCCACTGGAATTTAGAAACCGCCAATGTTTGAGGATGATTTGTTTTATGTGGGTAGAGGCTGTGTTAAATGTAGTAACACAGATAGTGTTCTTCTTCTCTGGTCTCTCTACTTTCTCCAGAAGGGCTTCCCAGTGGCAGTTCCATGCTCTTTTCTGTGCTCTTCGCACCACTCTCGAAGGGTATCCCCTGTTACCCAGTTTCTCAGATAGAAGAGCTGCTTCTTCTCTCAAATTCTCAGGTTCAAAACAATTCCTGCGCAAGCGCAGAAACTGCCCCACCGGGAGATTCTCCCTGAGAGATTTGGGGTGAAAGCTTCCAAACAGTAGCAGTCCATTTTTATCTGTGGGTTTATGATAGACCTTCGTGGATAATTTCCCTTCATGTGGAAACTGACCAGGTCCAGAAATGGGAGCCCCTCCTTAGTGATGGTGGTGGTGAAGTGCAAATAAGTGTTACATGTGTTCAACCATTGCATGAAATCTGTCATAGATTTTTCATCTCCCTTCCATATGAGGATGACATCATCTATGAAGCGTTTCCAGATACGGTTGTTCAGTGCCCATGGGTTACCAGCATCAAAGATGTGTTTCTGCTCAAAAGCTGAGACATACAACCCGGCTAAAATAGGCGCGAAGGCTCTCCCCAATGATGTTCCATGGGTTTGTAAGTAGTGAGTACCCTTAAACTAAAAAAAAATAATTGTGAGGGCTATCTCAGCCAGATGTATTATGAAGAGCCTAGTAGCCAATCCAGCTGAAAAAGTATCTCCTCCACTACCCGCAGGGTTTCCATCTGAGGGATATTGGTGTACAGGGATCCTATGTCCAACCCCACCAGGTATTCTTCATCGGGGTTAAAGTCCATGTCACTCAGGAGGTTAAGGACCGCTGAAGTGTCTTTAAGACAAGGTGTTCTATTTTGGACCAAATTCTTAAAAAAGAAATCACAACATTGTGACAAAGGTTCAAGAATGGAACCTATGCCAGCAACGATAGGTCTCCCTGGTGGTGGGCTAGCAGCCTTGTGCACCTTCGGTAGCGTATAAAAGGAAGGTGTGACAGGATAACTTGTGCCCTGGCTGAGGATTATGTTTACTGGGCATATTAACATAGGCAAAGTCCAATACACTTTTTGGAAGGGCAGGATGGGAAACCCAAAAATCCTGCACCACAAAAGCATGTGTAATGCTTTTGTGGTGCAGGATTTTTGGGTTTCCCATCCTGCCCTTCCAAAAAGTGTATTGGACTTTGCCTATGTTAATTATGGTGCCGTGTGAGCTTCTCTGTGTATCACCCTACTACCGCATTGTGGAAAGTGTCCCTGAGCTGTAACGTGGTCGTTTTGTGTACACTGGGTGCTCTTTGTCTAGATATGCAGTGTTTGGGCCATAAGTATATTCTCTCTTTGCCTCTTTTTGTATTTTAGTGGCGCTGTTCGTGATGTTCAGTCTTGCCACAAATAAAACCTGCAGGTAGAGGTATATCTCAGGGCTGCTGTTGCTGTGTGTTGTTTGGCAGACCACTCACACTGTTCTTTTTAATTCCTCTGCATTGTGAGCTCGCCCACCCCCTGCAGCCAATAAAAAGTTTTCTTACACTGTTTTCTTGAAACCATACATATACTTATGTGTTTGTTTTCATTTCATTTCTGAGTTTTTTTTGTAAAGCACTACGTCATAGTGGTTATCCATGGATGGCTCTACTCCATGTCAAGCCGCTGATCTGCAGTGTGGTATTTGAACGCTTTGACAATTCATAGTATGCGAGGTGTCCCTGCTTGAAATGTTCACTAAGATATATTTTCTGATGTTAGGGTGACAGTATTGTTGCAGCGCCCCTTTAAATTTGTAAACATGTCTGCATTATTCTGACTTTCATATGCTGACTGGGTGCCACTTGCATCTCGGATTCTCTTAAATCCACTACTTTTATGTGAGCAAAGAAAACTAAAAAATAAAGTTTTCAGCACAACTGGTTTGATTTTTATGCTTCTGAACTTGTTGTTTCATTAGTCACTTTGAAATATTTGTGCCTTCAAAAAGAGAATTGTTTGCTTAATCTGTTTTGATTTTGATGCTGCTGAACGTGTTATTGTTTCACCAGTTGCTTTGAAATATTTGTGCCTTCAAAAAGGGAATTGTTTGCGTAAGGGTTTGAATTGTATGCTGCTGAACGGTTATTGTGTTACCAGTCACTTTGAAACATTTGTACCTTCATTCACAAACCAAAGCGGCTTTGGTTGACTAAACAGGATTTATTTTTGTATGCTGCTGCCTGCTGAACTTGTTATTGTTTCACCAGTTACTTTGAAATATGTGTGCTTTCATAAAAGGAATTGTTTTCGTAAGGGTTTTGTTTTTATGCTGCTGAACTTGTTATTGTGTTACTAGTCACTTTGAAATTTTTGCACCTTCATGCACAAACCAAAGGGCCATAGTTTGATTAAACTGGTTTGATTTTTGTAAGCTGTTGCCCCTGTTTTTGTTTGACAAGTCACTTTGAAATATTTGCGCCTTCATGCACAAACCAAACGGGGAATTGTTTGACTAATCTTGCTTCATTTTTGCATACTGCTGGACTTGATTTTATCATGCACTTTGAAAGTACTTTCACCTTGATGCAAGAAGCAAAGGAGATTGTTTTACAAAACACATTTGATTTTTGTGTATTGCTGGACTGGTGATTGTTTTACTATGCACTTCAAACGTATTTGCACTTTTTCTGCTGCTTCACCAACTACAATAAGTATAGATTCTGTCTTTAGGTACTTGCTAATATGGTTTGTTTTTATTCTATATGATGTGTTATTTATTGTACTGTTTGCCCTTGTTTGTAATATGTGTGCCTTAAATCTTGTAATTAGTATTATTTACACTGCAGACATGATAAATACAAACAGACGAACATCTGCATCAATGTTCTGAAGAATCCAAGCAGTTTTCATCCTCAGCCTTGTTTGCCTGCCTGTTTTTGTCCTGCTTACTAAGAAAGCCATGATGGCAGAAACTGAAATTGCTTCCTCAGTTCCTTTTAAATACTAGAGAGTGGTTATTTTTCATGCACAATCCCTGACAGACACAAGTGTGTGGCATGCAGATAATTCACACCAGTTTATTTCTCTTGGAGCTGGCAGGATACTGAGTTATATCTTGTGTATATTGTCAGCCTAGTCTGAAATTGCAGGTTTGGGTTTGTCTTTCAAATGTTCAAGTTTTTTCCCATCAATATTAATTCTAATTCAGACCCTATGTAGTTGTTCTTCTTCAGCGATAGGCAGTTCCTGAGACATTAGGACCGCTCCTTGGAATTGTTCTGATTGCTGTCTCAGTTAAATATTCTTCTCTTGACAATAATGTTACAAATTGCGACGCTTATATGTTACAAGTGTTTCTCGTTTTCTTATTATAACTTTGAGCAAGCCACTATACAGCCCTTTCATTAAATGTTGGAGGTTTCCATTCAAAATATACCAGATTTTTTTGGCGGTGGGGCAAAGTGATAGGTGGTTGGGCCGGGGGGGGGGGGGGGGGGGGGGTTGGTCCCTCCATGTACTTCGCGCGGGGGGCCCTCAAGTTTCATCACACCACTGTTAGACACTGCTTGTATGTTTTTTTTTAAAGAATAATGACACAGCCCATTCTAAACCTACAAGCTCTTGTGTATAAATGTGTTCACTCGAGGAACTTGCTCTGTTGACCTGACTAAAGAAAACTATGACCAGTTGACTCTATGATTCACAGACTATTAATTGTTCTTTTGTTAATAAACGCTTTTAGATATTCTAACATGCATGCTACACACAAGTCATTTTTAATTTTTTTCCTGCAACGTCAATTTTTTGTTGCTGTTGTGAGCACTCGTGTGCGATCCTAACCTTGGGACTACCCTCTATTGTCTTTCACATTCGGAAGGACTAATTACAAGACTGCCACTAAATCCTCAGTCTTGCAAGCCTTTGGGTGGCCATCTATCTTTCAGTCCAACAGCTCCATCTCTCTTCCTACCAGCAGGCCAGAGCTCTTTTTCTTGCTGCTTCTAGGCCACTGTCACTTCTAAGGAGCTCCTTTCAACCTGTTCGCAGGTCGTAACTTGATGGACTTAAGTCAAGTTGCCCCTCTGAAGTCTCTGCTGCCTTTTGGCTAGGTTAGTGCTACAGAAATACCAGACATATACATACATACAAGTCTCAAACTTGTGAGGCTTCAGGCAACATCCAACTCCCAGGCCACCTGGTGGCCCCTGTCTTTCGGCCATAAGACTGAGGCTCCCTTTCACTGAACCTGGTGCCTCTTTTTGAACCTGTCCATTGGCACTACTGATATCAGTGAGCCAAGCAGCACTTTCTCCTTCTGGTGCAGGGTTGTTGATAATAAGCATTGGCAAAGCCAATAAATCTGGCTCATAATGCAGAGCACAAGAGAGACATATTGGGTTTACCACTTGTTTGACTGTAGTGCACACACTTTCTTGCTGTCTCTCGAACCTACAAACTGTACATCCAAAACCCAGGGCTATCCTGGCAAATTCATGATGTTTGCAACAATATGTGTATGAATAAGTGCAACAAAAAATTACTGTTCTGAAATCACTGACTTATTCTTTTAAAGAGCAAAGCTTTTCCTGCACAGAGGGCTTAAATAGGACTTATCGCTAGTCCCACATGAATGAGAAGTGCTCTCATTATATTTTCTTGCATCTTGCAAGGAGCAGGGGCAATGGCAGATGTAGTCCATTTCTTGACCACGCCATTTCTGACACTCAATAGTCTGTTTGCTAATGTACACCAGATGCGCATGCATATATGGTGGTTTTTTTTTTCACCACTACAGGATCTCCTACTTTTGCAGGATAAGAGTTATGGGGAGGCTTTTATAATTGACTGGCTATAGAGTCTTTCACCTTACACCGTTGCTTCTGGCGATATGGGTGCCCCTTTTGCGTATTTGTTCTGTTTGTTAGCCTGCACATCATTAAAAACACACTAAAAGAAGCTACAAGTTGTGCGATAAACTGTTAGAGAAATCACAACTAATAGTAAATGCAGTACTCCTGAGATACCAGAAATCCAATCTTGCTCAGGGGAGGGGCATGCAGAGGTTCAGACCAATTTTAATAGGCCAAGTCACCCAACCATTAGCGAGGTAGAGGATTGCAAAAGTCGCGAATGTAAATAAGGGCGTCAAGATAAGATGCACTCATCCGTCTATACCTCCAGTGCAGTCCTGCTTCTGTCCAGGAAACCCCATAAGGAGAATGAGGTAAACACATGGGTTCTGCCATTGATGGCCACACAAGGATCTTAAAGGCACCAAAGTGAGACTTCACTCTTTATTACAAGAGATGTCGCTATATATGTCTCCTATTTTGTTCCCATACCGCCTCTTCACCAGTCAGTATTAGAGTGTTTTACATAGGACCACTGAGGGGCGTATGTGTTGCATATTAAACATATTATTCATGGTAGCCTGCAAATAATTTAGAAAGAGTAATGCCCCTATCCTGGTCAAATTAGGGAAGCATAGGTCATCTTCCACCTCAGCGGTGGAGTGCAATGTAATCATTGAAAGATGCGTCTGGTAGGACATCTTTTCTCCTTGACCTCTTTTGCAGGTTCATACCAAGCCTTAACCCATGTACAGGATCCCATTATTTAGAGACTGTACAAAAAGTTAGCACATGTTCTTTCATCTTAACGGTAATATTAAGAGTTGAAGGAAGTCACCTGCCTCATATAATATGATGTGCCCCTCTGGGACCAATTTTACACCTTGGAGCAATTTGCCACTTCTGAAACCTCCTAACAAACCTTCACATCCATCACAATGGGTCTTTTCCTCGACCATCTATTAACTTTACCAAGAGTGCCATCTTTCTTGTCACCTTCCTTCCATTTTGACTGCTCTGAAGCATCAGTGGTTACTGAAAGGATTAACTATTTGTTTTTTCTCCTTCTCTTCCACATTTTACAGGGGTAAGCAGGGAAGGCAATCAGCTGCTTGGCAGTGTGAGGTGTGTGGCACTCACAACATTTAGTAGTGAAGGCATGGATTAGATGTTTACGGCCCATACAGACATCAAAAGGTACACCTAACATATATAACTTAAAATGCCTTATTGCCAGATAGCATGCTAATTCCAATGTTTTCCTTTCCACTTCAGAATAATTTAGTTTGGCCCCCTTCAACGTTATTAATATAATTACCTTTCATTGTTATTCACAATCTGAGTCAAAGTAGCTCCCAAACCATGAGGACTTACATCAGTAGTCAGGATGGTGCTTTTGTGTACATCAAAACTACCAAGAGTAGAGGAGCTGCAAAACTCTTTTGTTGAATATGTATTGACAACAACCTTTTTAAAATATCTCTAAGGAAACTTTCAATACTAGCAGAATTTCTCACAAATATGAAGTAGTGTTCGACCACAGAAAACTTTAAGTTAACCTTTGTTCTTAAGATTCTTTCTACTTTTGATAAGGGATGTGACAGTCCCTACTACAATTTGGTATTTGTCCTTCCTCACAGTTAAACCTACCTCCTTTAACATTTGTAGTACCTTTCTCAAAAGCTTGTCTTGGTCAGATTCATTCATCAATATGTCACCTGGGAAAATAATTACCTTAAGTAGACCTTACAGCACCCTGTGGATAATGCACTGGAACTCAGCAGCTGCTGATACCAAGCCAAACGTCATCTTGTAATACCTACATGCCCCTACATGTGTAATAACGGAGGTAAGCTTTCTAGATACAGAATGAAGGGCCTGATTTAGATCTCGGTGGATGGGTTACTCCGTCACAACGGTAACTGATATCCTGTCCGCCGAAATATAAATCCCATTATATCATATGGGATTTATATTTGGGCGGACGGGGTATCCGTCACCATTGTGACGGTGTAACCCGTCCGTCGGGATCTAAATCAGGCCCAGAGTAGACTGTGGTCAAGTTATTAACTGTAAACATTTGGCAGTACTCTCCAGGCTAAGTAGTTCATTAATCTTATGGAGTGGGTGTGAATTCACTGAAATCTTTTGAGTTTTAATCTCTCAAATTTACACTAAGCCAAAGCCAGACACCGCCTTCACCTGATTTATTTACTAACTCAATGGGTGCTAACCACTCTGAGGCCTCACCTCAGTGCTTATATCCTGCATCAAATGTTATATGGAACAGAAATGATGTATTACTAAGATGGTATTGCCTCATTTTAATCCTATGCTTTACCCAATGCGGACCAGGAATTGGTAGCCAAACTACAAGTTAGTGATCAGGTTCAAATAGATAACCCTCAGGACCATGCTATAAAGGTAAAGGATGGCAACAGGAAGTCCTAATCTCCTGAAAAAGTTTATACTGACCAAGATCACACACACTAACAACTCTGGTGTGGCTATTCAAAACAATAAGAATAGGTCTTGATAGTCAGTAAACAAATTGGGATTATCCCTGTTATTCATTAGATTTCTCTTATTATCATGCACAGTCAATTGGAAAGAACATTAATGATAAATCAAAAGACTCAGGCATTAAAGAGTTCAAGTTAAATAGTTTATCTTAAATTTGAAATGAATGCAATACAATTTTTTATCATTATTAGGAAGCCCAGTTGTGAGTATCAAATAAATCAATTACAAATGTAGTGTAAAACTAAACATTAAGCAGAGTCTAGGAGATTAAGAGTTCTCAAAGTCCACAGAAAGGGGCAAAAAGGGGTCCGTAAGAGGCTCAAATGGGAAGTTCTGCAGGGCATCTGCAAAACCCAGGCTCAGCTAAGGAGTCCAAGGAAAGTTAAGTCAGCAAGGGGTTCTTCCATTAAATGACAGAGGAAAGACTGAAAAGTTCAGCAAGGATGTGAGCAAGGACGGCTGATGGACAGCATCCAATCAGGCAAAAGACAAGCGTGTCTGCACATCCATCCAAGAAAACACTGTAAGGTATAGTTCATCAGTCCATAGGTGACACCCATTTTGTCACACCGCCATCATCCGACTGTAATGAGGTGGGCTTCCACTCACAAGGGGCAAAAAGGAAACAACGTGAAACTGTCCCACGGAAGGCATGGGAAAGACAATTCTGTCACGGCCTCACAGGTTAGTCCACAAAGGCCCATTAATGGTTTAAGCTTCTTGTGAGCCACTAGCAAGAGTCTGGTTCCCAACAAAGTAGCAATACTCTGTACAATTGCAAAACATGAGAAGCGCACAAGAGCTAGGAAGACAGCATACCTTCCCATGACTATAATGGGAAATACAGACCTATAGCGTAAGGCTAAGTTAAGCATGAAATTCATTATTAAGGCCATTACACATTTAAATATTTAACAAAAGCATGTGCTAATTAATAAAGTCATTGTCAAGTCAAATAAGGTGATAGATTATGTCATGTAAATGTTCTACTGTGAATATAGACTACTGCTGCATTCCAAGACTCATACGTGCAACATATAATAAAGTATTAGATTTCAAATGGCGCTTTGAGAAATCTAAAACACTACATATATAAAGATCATTCTGATGAAGTTTCAAGCTCCTAACTAATAAAATACTCAATGGTGCATTGCAATGGAGCACAATAAAAGATGATTATAATGAAACATTGCACATGACTATATTAATTCTTTGCAATATAGTACATATATCTCTTAAATAGACAGTTGGATTCTAATAACACTCACATTATTAAAATATGAACTATATATCTATATATCAATTTCATAACTATAACTTTATTAATCAAATAGGGATCAAACAGGGAATAAAGATTCAATTGAATAATGAAATGTGTTAGGCATGGTACACATGAATTTCTCTAATTCTACTACATCAGCATGCTTTTACGGTGCTGTAACTATATTTTCTCATGTTCATTGTGTCACGTTTAAACTAAGTGCAGAGTGAACGTACATTTTATGTGTCATTATCTGTTTTTATGTCGTGTGAAGAATGTGCAGTTTCTACACTGCATTACACCTCACGAAATTCACTACATAGGTCCATATCCCTATGAGACTGTTCTACTCGGGTCACCATTTGGTGTTTCCAGTCTAATTGACTGGAAGTATGGTTGGCAACAAAAACTTTCTAAACAGTGGCCGTACTCCAAAGGAAATAGATGGTCTTTATTATGCTCCCCTGGATTTATAAAGTTTTCCTTTGCAAACCCATCAGAAAAAATCTCTGCTGTCACTCAAACGATAAGGTAATACATAATATGGTAGAACCTTGATTACATGGCTGTCTGGTGCAATTTTACAATTTGAAACTATGGTACTATTTCCATTGTCTTCTATCTTATTAACTTGGAACACAAATTTACTAATTTCATCTTCCAGATCCGGTACGTCAGCTGCATGTTTAGTACTAAGCTCTTTGCATGCACTCACAAAGTGTCCCCTCTTTTAGTGAAACTTCCTTCACACAGAATTGCGAGCAAAGCATGAAGTATTGTTCCCAGGATTACCAGAATTTCCACAATGGAAACCTTTTAACTTTTAATTTTAATCTGCACTTCTTCATATAACTTGTCACTTTAACTTTAGAATGCAAATTTGACTTAACTTTAGAATGTCCCTCAACTTTTTTATTCTTCACCTTGTATAGAGGCGCTTATGAGGATTCTTTCATTTCCTCAATGTATACCATAGTACATTGAATACTTCTAGCAGTGGTTGTGGATTTCTACAGTCAGAGTTTCATACCAAACGTTTTTCCTGTATTCTGGGGGGTTGTTTGCACTCCACACTAATTAAACCATGAAAAGTGAGTCACACTAATCACTAATCACAACATTTGTAGGGATTGGACAACCCCCTCTAGGCAGCAATGTAGGTCACACATGTTTGACTTCTCCATTATACACGGCCAAAGAACTTGTGACTTTACAAAATGACATTAATTTCTGTCTCTAAAATGCTCTTCTAGTTTCTTTAAAGTAGCTAAAAAATATCATATTTTTCTCCAACCCCATCTGCAGACTCTTATATATCTTTCTACTTTTAATACCAAAATTATGTAGAAGAATGTGTTACTGGGTATGTCATGTGACCAGTGTGAGGTCATGGATTCTAGGATGGTGGAGAGCGGTGAGACCAAGGGCTTAGGGGCCTGGTGATGACCAGTTCTAGTGTCTTTTTTAAACTACTGTCCATTCTAAGATCTGGAGGGACCAGGCCCACTTAAAGACATGTGGAGAGAGCTGTTTTTATTGATACCAGCTAACAATAAACAATGCACTGTTTTTGGAGATGTTTGTATTATAAACTGAATTGTGATCCTGTTTTGTAACTGAGAAATTTTAGAGATAAAAGTTGTAGCTGACAGCTAGCCGTGGGGTCAACATGGTGCTGCATAACATTAGAAACCACTGTGACGTCTCAGTGCTTAATTTGTAAAAGACTGAGTGCTGGAAGCTAAGCCCACGAGCCTGTGGTCAGTGCAATCAATGTCGATGCACCAGATACCACATATGCGTAGTTTTAAATCCACTTAAGCCACCACCAGGCATTCCCTACAGTTTTATGTCACTCTTAAGGGTTCTAGCTTTCTCCCTTTGGACCGTTTTTTCTGTCTTTCTCTTTCTCATTCTTTCCTTTTGTGCAGTAGCGACTGGCAAGGAACGGGGGTGGCGGGGCAAACAAAATATAAATAAACCCATACCTTATCACAGCTGCCGTCTCTCCTCAGCTTAGCTTCCTGATGAGTCCCGGAAGCAGGAAGCACACAGGCTCCCCTTAACCAATCACAACCCTGCAGTGCAGCTTTGTGATATGTCTGTGAGCGCCGTGTTTGGGCGCTCAGATGGTGACTATGAGCCTGTGCATGTTCCCCACCAGGCTGTGCATTACAATCTGGTGGGGAACATGCACAGGCTCATAGTCCCCGACTGCTCACAGACCAGATGACTGTTAGGCCAGCCCAAGGCAACCGGCCAAACCGTCGAGGACACTAAAGTGCATGAACCACTCCTCCTCCTGTGGCACCAGCCTTGTCCCACCCTAACCCAGCCCCTAAAAATAAAATGATAATAAGGATGTTATTATCATTTTATTTTTCCTTTTACCTTCTCTGAGAGCAGTGATGCGACGCCCCTCCGCCTTAGCGGAGGAGCCCCCCCTGCTTTTGTATTTTTTCTTTTCATGCTCTGGGTCAAAGTATGATAAGAAAGAATAAGTGCCAGCCCCCAAAAAGAGTGCTGGTGGGCAGACCAACAACCACCAGCTTAAAGTAAGCAGTGGACTTCACCTCATTGTGCAACAATTTACTTTAAACCTAGTTGTTCATGAATAATATTTGAATTATTATAGGTTGTGTTTTGATACATAGGTTGTGTTTTGATACAGTTTAGAGAACTAAAGGGAGGGGTCATTTATAGATTTGTGGTTGAGGGGCACCCATCACAAAGTGGCAGACTCAATGTCCACCAATCCACCAATAATTGTGTGGTTTCACCAACCCCCCTCCTCCTCCTTGATTTAGAGGTGGGTGATCCACCCGCTTTCCTCTGGCTGAGCCTCTGCTTGCTGCTCTGGTGGTGGACAGGTCTTGGGCCAAAGGCTTCTGACAGCCCCTTTACCACTGTCCCGAGGGCCAGTGACATTCGATGGAGCCCTTAAATTAGGGAAGTCCTTCTGACATACATTTTTCCTGCTTGGAATCATAGTGAAAGCCATAATGGGAAAACCCCAGCACATCAATGGCATTCATTTAGAATTTTTGAATAACAAACTCATGCTTTGGAAGTTTGATATTCAAAACAGAAAGCACTGACAAGCCAGCACATCAAACATCATGTCACCCGCTCAGCAAAGGATCTGTGGCTTCAGTGTAGTCACAGCAAAGCCACTGAGGGTACAGAAATCCCCACCTAGTGGGCATGGATCTCTAAATCTGACATTCAGTCCTCACTAGGAAAAGGGATGCTATAACCTCTGTTGACCTGGCAGCCTGATGAGCCACCCACTAGAGGAACCCCTCCCTCTTTAACATCTTTCAAATAAAAATCTTGTTTTCTCTGTGTGCTGCAAAAATCACTTTTCATCAATCATATTTGATGTGCATCCATCCTGGCTGAGTCCTGGAACGCAATTCAGATTGATATATTTTTTTATCAGGCAGGGAAAAGAAAAAGTAATATGCATTGTGAATCAGCATCAGTTATAATGTGAAATCCCCTCTCCCATCGACCTCAGATCAATAGGAATTTGATTCAGTGCTTTATTATTCATTGCTTTAAAAATTAACACAGACAGTAACAACCCTACTTCATGCTCAAATCAACCATAAACCTCTTAGTCTGCTAGTCTTTTGAAAGTAAGTTTTTTCAGAGGTGCACATGCTTGACATTTTAAAGAGACAGTATTTTACAGCTAATAAAAGTGCTCATTTCTCCATTTATGAAACAAATGTATTGACTACTAATGTACACTAATTTGAATTTTTCTTGTAATATTAGCCTGTGGGCCTGATTTAAATCTCATCAGGCGGGTTACTCCGTCACAACAGTGACGAATAACCCGTCCTCTGAAATATGAATCCTATTATATCTTAATAGATTTATATTTCGAAGGACAGGATGTTTGTCACCGTTGTGATGGAGTAACCTGTACGCCAAGATCTAATTCAGGCCCTTTGTGTTTTTGTGCAGGTAGCCAGTAGAAGTAGTTTTTGCCTGTAGACATTTTATTAAAATAGCCTGTATATTTAAGTAAGTACAAAGAGGAATAACAACACAACATTGCGGCTGGCTTTAATCATCCGTTGGTGAATCTTAAATTGCATCTTCTATGATCTGTTAGAGACCAATGTGATATCTCCCCACTTTCCCCAAAGTGAGAAGATGTCATGAATCTGCAAATTGTTCTCCTACACTGCAGTTATTTTCAGATGTCCGTCTGTAGAGTTTCTGCTCACTGAATGCGCTCTCGAAAACAGCACGCAGAGACGTACAAAGCTTCTCCTTGAAGTCTTGCCCACTGTAGACATACAACCCCGGGTTGATACAGCTGTTAGTGATGGCAAGACACCAAAACAGGTAATGCAAGAGAACCAGTGTTGTGCTATTGTAGTAGAGTAGGAAGACCCCAATGATATGGTAGGGAGCCCAGCAGACAAAAAATGCACTCACAATAATGAAGACTACCCTCAACATTTTGGCACTTGACTTTGAAAAATGTGCACCTTGTACTCTCTGAAGTACAAATGCATAGCAGACTACAATTATGGTTAAGGGGATGGCAAAGCCAAAAACCAAGTGAGTTAAGGTAGCGACAGTTATGGGTGCTGGCATGGCCATATTTTCGTACAGACCATAGTTTACATCCTCCCATTCTGCGTCGGAAGCAGGATAGCTGCTAGGCCTCGGAGTGAAGTCTACAGTAGACAGACCACCTGGAGTTCTGCTGGAGTCGTATATTACTTGCGAATTCTTGGTCTATGAGTCGTTGCTGAGCTAATATTATCATTGGATTGCTGTATTTGTGTAACTTTATCCAAATGGACTTTGATTAAGAATGTCTAGGAAAGTGCTTGTCAATGGTCTAGATGTTGGGACTTTAGCATGAGCATTTGGACTTGCAACATCATTTGTAAAAGCAAATTCAATTAAAGAATTGAAACCAGAAGTAACCCTTGGTTTTTCTTTTGGGGCTTCAGTAGTGTGTTATAATGTTGTACTGCTCGATTTTCCCGGCTCTCTTGTGATTAAGGGGAACTAATGTGACTTCAGTCTCTTTCCATCCAAGTCTAAGGGTTAGAGTAGTGTATAGAGCCTATTTATTAGGCACTTCGACATGATCCTGTATTCTTCCCCATAGATTAGGGTTTGCACATATATCCTAGAGGATAGATCCGTTAGTATTAGGGGTAATCTGTTCTATAGTGAGGGTATTTCATGGAGTCGTGCTGAATTCAGGCCTGGTAGGCCTTAAACGGGAGAGACTCCATCTTTCTTTTCGCTCCGGCAGCTTGGAAAGTTTCTAGGTCGAGGGTGATGTTTTAGTTATGAGGTGTTATTCGCTTGGAGAGAACCGGTTCAGGCCGGCCCTTATCGAAGGATTGTATTTTTCTTCATGCCGAAGACACTACATCAGGCCGGCCGGCTGGGAACGTGTCCTTGGTACGGGGAGGTACAAGAATTTGGTGGGCGGCAGGTTACGGGCTGGAATTTTCCATGAGAAAATGCACCTCTATATTAGTGAAAGTTTGAGGCAGATACTGGCACTTGCTTTTTAGTCCGTAGGCGGCATCTGGCCGTTAAGCAGTAAAGCTACTACTTATTCCAGGGAAGACAGATGACAAACCTGAAGGTGGAGAAAAACCGAGAGATAGATATTCTTCTAACAGAATAGCCAAAGAAAAGAGAGTAGCCGATGAGGAAGATGTCCCAGTGACTCGGAGAAGGAAAAGGGAGTAGATCCGTGACTGCGAAGGTGTGACTTCCAGGTGAAGCCGAGGCACAGACGAGAAGGGAACCTAGATGACCATTGAGTGCAGGCTACATACGACCAAGGTGATGTCAACCCCTTTATTATTAGAGTGTACAACTTAATCTATCACTTTTCTTTGCAGGTCATATGTGATATGTATTATGTGTCGTGAGCGTGTATGTAGTGACTAAATAAAGTATCCAGTTTGTAGTGAATCAACATGTGCTGCGTGTTCTTGTATAAGAGGGTAGCCTATTCTTCTAGTCAGCTATGACTTGATATGAACAGATGTTAATCCTGATCAGGTAAGTGGTAGCTGAATAAGGGAGAAAGGAGCCCCTCGAACTGGGGAACAGGTTGTGCTCAACTAGCAGTCTTTGTGTGATCCGATACATAGTAACACTGGTTCCCTTGTTGTATGTCATGGTAATTATAGGATGAACTTGTGCTAAGGCTGCCGTCTGGGCAGGAAGTCCTGGGTCCGTTTGGGACCGCGAGGCTAAGGCTGCCGTCTGGGCAGGAAGTCCTGGGTCCGTTTGGGACCGCGAGGCTGAGGCTGCCGTCTGGGTAGGAAGTCCTGGGTCCGTTTGGGACTGCGAGGCTAAGGCTGCCGTCTGGGCAGGAAGTCCTGGGTCCGTTTGGGACCGCGAGGCTGAGGCTGCCGTCTGGGTAGGAAGTCCTGGGTCCGTTTGGGACCGTGAGGCTGAGGCTACCGTCTGGGTAGGAAGTCCTGGGTCCGTTTGGGACCGCGAGGCTGAGGCTGCCGTCTGGGCAGGAAGTCCTGGGTCCATTTGGGACCGCGAGGCTAAGGCTGCCGTCTGGGCAGGAAGTCCTGGGTCCGTCTGGGACCGCGAGGCTGAGGCTGCCGTCTGGGTAGGAAGTCCTGGGTCCGTTTGGGACCGCGAGGCTGAGGCTGCCGTCTGGGTAGGAAGTCCTGGGTCCATTTGGGACCGCGAGGCCGCCACTGGTATTATAAGAGGTCTGGATATATATATATATATATATATATATATATATTACCTACTGGCGGTCGCCAGTAGGTAGTTATAGTTAGGACCACGTTTCCATAGGAAAACCTCAACATTCTATTTTGAATAACTTTGGCGCCGGTCGACGAATCCTCGCGAATTTCTCAAAATAGGTGGGGCGCTACGCTCCGCTCCTACCCTGAAAGTCTCGGGGGGATTCGTCAAGCGGGGGCTGAGATAAAAGGGGGGTCCCAAAACGCGTTTTTCCCATGCATTTTTCCATAGGACCTTTAGAACGAGCTACAGCCCGAACGGCTGAACAGAATTACTGGAAATTTGGCAGAGAGGTAGTCCCTAGGTCAAGGAAGTGCCTTTTGTAGGTTTGGTGTAAATCTGTTCAGTAGATTCTGAGAAAATAGCCTTTAAATCAATATATATATCTGAGCCCGCTTACGGTACGCTTACCGTACGCTTACCGTACGCTTACCGTAAGCTTACGGTGGCGTGCGCGAGCGCGATTCTGATTGGCTCTTAGATCTTAGTAAACATTCGAATCGGCCGAAACCAGGAAGCGGCGTCCGCCATTTTGTCTCTCGCACTGAGTGTTGTTTATCAAACATGATGGCCAAAAACATGTTACGGGGCTGTTTTGACAACTCCCTCCCACATAGTCATGTTGAGGGAGTCCCCAAACATCCCCCAAGAGCAAAAACGGTTTTATTTTTTTTTCGGCAATTTCGCGGGGTACGCTTACCGTACGCTTACCGTACGCTTACCGTAAGCTTACCGTACGCTTACGGTAAAAAAATAAAAATAAAAAAAACACTATCCACACTTACCCCACCCCCTGTGCTTTTGGTGGCCGCAGGCCACCAAATGTGCAGGGCTTATTAATAGAGAAAAAAAACGTAATTTTGGCAACATGAAATTATAAAATCGAAATAAAAAAAACACTATCCACATTGACCCCACCCCCTGTGCTTTTGGTGGCCGAAGGCCACCAAATGTACAGGGCTTATTAAAGTTGATAAAAACCGTGCACGGAACGAACTGCGTTAAGTGGGCGCGCACGCCACAAATGGCGTAAAGTAACTTAGCATTTAAAAAACCGTACAAATTCACTGAAAAAACCATAGGTTTCACACACGTTATAGTTAGGAAATAGCATTTAAAAAACCTTGCTAATTCACTGAAAAAACCATAGGTTTCACACATGTTATAGTTAGCTGGACATTTTACTGATAAAAAACCAATGAAATTCCCCCGTTATAGTTACTGTAGGCAACTATAACTCACGCGACCGTAATCCTCTGCTGATGACATATGTGTCTTTATGAAAAAAAAATATTTGTAATATATGTATAGCTAAAATTTAATGGAAGAAGATATGGGCAAATAAGTGTCTAAATACAGTATTAGCATCAGCAGAGGATTGCGGTCGCGTGAGTTATAGTTGCCTACAGTAACTATAACGGGGGAATTTCATTGGTTTTTTATCAGTAAAATGTCCAGCTAACTATAACATGTGTGAAACCTATGGTTTTTTCAGTGAATTAGCAAGGTTTTTTAAATGCTATTTCCTAACTATAACGTGTGTGAAACCTATGGTTTTTTCAGTGAATATATATATATATATATATATATGTATATATGAGTAGGAATTCCCTGTCCTTAGGTGGTATGTATATATGTGGTTTCTTAGGTGTGAATAGGCCCTAGGGAGGGGGTAACGTTCTGGCTGGGTTAGAGAGGCTCTGTTGAGCGGGTTCTATCTGATCCAAAAACCCAAGCAGAACATTTGGCGTCACGAACCGTTTACGAAACCTGTGTGCGTTGTGATTGTCTTGTGTTTGCTTTCGGCGCGTGCGTGGTTTTGTTTGCATTTTATTTTTGTATACTTGTGTATAGTTTTTATTTTTCTTCTTTCTTCTTTTTCTTCTTTTCTTTTCCACGATGTTTTCTAGAAGATCTAAGTCTACTTTTAAGTTGCCCGTTGATATTCCCGGATGGGATTCAACGCCTTATGAAGCCTTGGCCCGTGAGTGGGCTGATTCTACTGGTTTGAGTGAGAATTGGAATTCTTCTTTGGAGCTGGCGGAGCCAGCTAATGTGATTACTTGTTTGCAGAAGGCACCCGTATCGAAGGGTGAGGAGATTCCCATTTTGGGGCGCAGAGGTTGGATTGTTCTGTCTGCGTATCGGATTCTACATGAGAGATTATTGAAAATACAGATCTCTCTTAAAGATGTGGAAGCGCACTTTGTTGAGATTCAGAATTCTCATACTTTGTTGCGGTGTCAAAATAAGTTGCTTGCTGATAAGCTGGAGACTTACCAAACTATTGCCGAAAGGGCGGCTGTGCGAATTGCTTGTTACAAATACAAGAACAGGCGCGGTCGGGTTTCGACGCGAAAGGTGCGTCTGGTCGTGGCGAAAGCCGGACTGGATTGGAATCCTGATGAATGGGATGGTAATATCTGGAACTCGAGTGATTCTTGTTCCTCGGGTGAGGAGTCTGCTAAGCGCGAGTCTTCTCGTTTCCGTCATGATTGTAAGTCTGCTTCTCGCACCTCTGCTGGTGCACCCCGTGATTACGCTCGTTCTTCGGGTGGGATCGATACCTCTTACACTGATTATCCCTCTACGAGTACTGATCGGGCTCCTTGTGATGCTCGTCCCGCGGTCTCTGCGCATCCAGTTTTTCGTCGGAAGTTGCAGCAGTCTCCTGCTGCTCCGCAGGGTATTTCTTTGGACTCTTTAGAGGACTTTACTCAACAGGAAATTAGTGATATTTTGCAGCGATTTCGGCAGCGAGCTGGTGAGACCTTGCTCACATGGATGGTGCGCCTTTATGAACTGGGCGCTGCGGGCATTATGTTAGATAATGGCGATTGTTTGAAGTTTTGTTCCTTGAGTTCGGATTCTACTGTACAGGATCATTTTCATAACTATAATGGTGGTGGTCAAATTTCTTTACTTCAATTGGCGACTGAGGGTTGTAATCAAAAGTATCCTACTGAGTCTGATTGGCCTCTGAATGACAAACCGTGGTATACTTTGCGCGACGCTGCACAACGTCTCAAAGAGGAGGTGATGAAAACGACAATTTTTCTGGGTACTGCTGACAGGTTGCTTGATGGTTTGTTGACATCTTCTGTGCGGAATCGCATTATTCGGTCTTCCCCTGTTGCCTATAAGCAGGTTATGATGACTTTATTGATTAATCAGACTGGTAATGTGTTATCTACGGTACTGGAGTCAGTACGCCAGCTCGGTGAGTTGGGTGAGTGGTTTAAACCTGAACGTCAGTCCCGGCCTGACACTCGTACTCCTGGTGAAAATAAACTTACTAGACGTGATATCTTTTCTGGGCTTCTGGCTGATGGTGTGCGTAGGGAGGACATTGACGGTGAGACTACCGCTCTATTGTGGGAGTTGTTTCGCAAACGTGGCTTGGATCGGAAGGAGGGTGCCCGGCGTGTTCGGACCACTGGGTGTGATCGTGGTGGTTCTGATGGTAGCGATGATGACGACCGCCATGGGCGCTCTGTTCGTCGTGATGATCGACGTTATGTACGTGATGTGTCCCCCCGTCGAGAGAGAGACAGGGAGAGAGAGGGGGAAAGAGAAAGGGGGAGAAATGATTATGTTTACAGCAGACGTAGAGATGATAGGGATCAATCCCCTGAGTTGAGGAAGAGAGAGGATCGTCATAGTTTGGTCGATCGTAACCCGCAGTACAATGCTGAAGACTCGAATCTGTTTCGTACGGGGAATGGATATGAACAGGAGGTACCGATACCTAAGAAACGTGAGAGTCTTTATCCTGATTTGTCTTGGTACACAGAATGCAGTAAGAATGACTAGGAAATAGGTCAAGCTCCGGTACACAGATGGGCTCACAGAGATAATAGACCCTATGTAGATATTGATATTTATTGGAGACATCGTAATATCCAAAGGGCCCGAGCATTGGTAGATACAAGAGCGGAGGCCACTCTTATTCATGGAACATCAAAGAAGTTTACAGGTCAGCCTTTTACTATTACCGGATTAGGTGGAAAAGAAACCCCTGCAGTTCAGACTTTGCTTGAAATGAGAATAGGTAGAATCCCTAGAAAAGAATATTCTGTACTAGTGGTGCCACTCTTAGAATTCATAATTGGAATTGATATTTTGAAAGGAATGACGTTGCATCTAGATGATGGGTGTTACCAATTTGGAACCACGCATTATATATCGTCCAGGCCTATACGGGTTGGTCGTTTAAGAATGCCCCCCATACAAGTTCCCCAGGCGACAAAAGTAAGTGGTTTGTCAGAAGCAGTATCGTATTCCAGGTGGCCATGAGGAGATTAGTACCACTATTCAGGAGTTGGTGGATGCAGGTGTTATAACCCCGGTTACTTCTGCATGGAATAATCCTGTTTGGCCTGTACGTAAGAGTGATAATTCTTGGCGCATGATTGTTGATTATCGAGAATTAAACAAACATACGCCCTCTTTGACTGTTGCAGTACCGGATGTTATTACCCTAATTGAAAGAATCCAAAAGCATCCAGGTACATGGTATGCGTCCATTGATATTGCTAATGCTTTCTTCTCTATTCCAATTGCCCCTGAGTGTCAGGAACAGTTCAGTTTTACGTGGAACGGGCGTCAGATGACGTTTAGGAGTCTTCCTCAGGGCTATGTGCATAGTCCTACAATATGTCACCGGCTGGTGGCAGAGCATTTGGCTGAGGTACCGGTTCATTCCCAAATTCAGATATGTCATTATATTGATGATGTTTTGATCCAAGGCGACACACAGGAGGAAGTTCAGACCCAATTGGATAGGATCATTGAGTGCCTGCGTGGGAAAGGTTGGGAAATTAACCCAGATAAATTGCAAGGTCCGTCCCAGGCTGTAAAATTTTGGGGTATTAATTGGCATGAAGGGCATCGTGAAGTGATCCCTCAGGTTAAACAGAAGATTCTTGATTTTGCAGTTCCGAGGAATAGGAAAGAAGCCCAGAGCTTCATTGGCCTGTTTGGTTTTTGGCGCCAGCATATTCCTCATTTGAGTCAAATATTGGCCCCCTTGTACCGGGTCACGCGTAAAAAGAATGCATTTGAATGGGATAAACCACAGCAAGATGCATTTAGTTTGGCAAAAGAAGCAATTCAACATGCTCTGGATTTATGGCCTGTACGTGATGGTGACGTGGATTTGAATGTGTCTGTACAGGGCCCTTATGCAAATTGGAGTTTGTGGCAGAAACAAGGCAGGAGTAGAGTACCGTTAGGTTTTTGGACCAAAAAGTTACCTGATGCTGGTGAGCGTTATACACCCTTTGAGAAACAGTTACTTGCTTGTTATTGGGCTCTGGTGGATACCGAGCAATTGACTTTGGGACATGATATAGTTTTGCGTCCTGAAATTCCTATCATGCAGTGGGTTCTGAGTTCGCCGAAAACTCACCGAATTGGACATGCTCAAGAGACGAGTGTGATTAAATGGAAATGGTATATACAAGACAGGGCACGTGTGGGCCCGAAAGGAGTTGCTTCTTTACATGAGCAGGTGGCGCGAGCGCCGTCAACTGAGACTGAGAGTGAATGTTCCGTACCTTTAGCACAGGAGTCTCCTGTCAAGTGGGGTAAGCCTTTTGATGATTTGTCCGCAGCGGACAGAAACCATGTTTGGTTCACGGATGGTTCAGCGAGGTTTATAGGGACGACACGGCACTGGAAGGCGGTGTCCTATAATCCGGTCACACAGAAATTGCTGAGCACAACTGGTGAAGGTAAAAGCAGCCAATTTGCCGAGCTTTACGCTGTTTATCAAGTTTTGAAACAAGAGTTACCTGGTACATGTCATATTTTCACTGATTCTTGGTCTACTGCCAATGGAATGGCTGTTTGGTTACCGACTTGGCATTCCCATAATTGGAAGTTACATTCCAAAGAATTGTGGGGAAAAGAGTTATGGCAAGAGATTTGGGAGATGCTCCCACAGAGTACTGTCACAATCTTCCATGTGGATGCTCACACCCCGATAGATTCTCTTGACAAATTTTTTCATAACATTGCAGATGAGAAATCTAAAATTGCTGAGGCAGTGGTGGACAGGCAAGATTCTGACATTGCGGGATTGGCGAAATGGGCACACCAGAAGGCAGGACATTTTGGAGAGAAGGCCACTAGCAGGTGGGCTGCTGATCGAGGAATTTATATTCCCCTAGATTTAATTAAAAATGTTATCTTACACTGTCCCGTTTGTCAGCATATCAGACAGCGTAAAGTGCCCCAAATTGTTAAAGGTCATTTACATCGCGGAAAACTGCCCGCTCAAATTTGGCAGATTGATTACATTGGTCCACTTCCTATGAGTAGGAATTGCCAATATGTTTGCACTATTGTTGATACATACAGTGGCCTGCTGGTAGCCCTTCCCTGTAAGCAAGCTACCCAATTGAATACCATTAAAACATTAGAATTGATTATGATGTATTATGGTGTGCCATTCCAAATTCAATCTGATAATGCATCCCATTTTCGTGGAAGATTGGTACAGGAATTCTGTGCGGAAAACAATATTGAATGGATATTCCATATACCCTACTATCCACAGGCCTCGGGCCTGGTGGAGAGATTGAATGGCCTGCTAAAGGACCAGCTGCGTAAGTTAACAAATGACAAGTATAAGAATTGGCGAGACTTTTTGCCTCAAGCGTTATTGATTTTGAATAACCGTCCTTTTCTAAATGCTGAATCCCCACTTATGCGTTTGTTTCCTCCGAATGTTGATGCTAAGCCCAATGAAATCAGAGAGACTGTGATGTACTGGGAGATTACTCCCGGAGCTTTGGCTCCATGTAGAGCGACCCCAGGGTCGGCAGGTTTAGACTTGCATGCCATGGATGACACCGTTTTAAAAGGTAAGGATCGGGTCATCATTGCTACCGGTGTTGGTATTCATATACCACCTGGGAATTTCGGATTAATCGCCCCTAGATCGGGGCTGGCTGTAAAAGGCATTCAGGTGCTTGGAGGAGTAATTGACAGCGATTATCAGGGAGAGATTAAGGTGCTCCTGCTGAATAGCAGTGAGGTTGACTTACTGATACACCGCACTGACCGAGTGGCTCAATTACTCATTATGCCTGTTTTCAGTGGTTCATTAATGAAAGGCACTGCCCCAACTTTGCTAACTGTACGAGGCCAGAAAGGTTTTGGCTCTACGGATAACCCTGGGGCTAGGGTTTGGGTGCAGTCGCCTAAGAATCCCCCTGAACAAGCAGAGGTTATTGCCACCGGTCAGGACAATACCATTTTGGTTATGAGACCAGGGAAAGATAGCTGGGAGGCGGTCCCGGCTGACAAATGTTATTTACGAGAATGATTAATGCCTGTATTTGATTCTCTTTTAGATCATTCTTTGGACTGTTGCTGCAGGATGTGTCGGTACTGGACTCCTTTTGGGCTGGTACGACGAGAGAGGAGGGATCCCGTCAACCCGGGATGAACTGAGAACCCGAGTGTTGCGTTCCTTCGCCGCGTGGGATTCATCATCGAACTTTTGGACATCGTTAGCCAAGAGGGTGACTGATGCCCCTCACTTCTGTTTGACACCGATGAGATCTGTACATGATATTCTGGCGACCTGTCTGGTTGCTGTCCCTGCCTCATTGGAAACCCTAATTCACATTTTTAATGTTTCAAAGGCTCGTCCCAATGTTCTCCTGGGTGATTTTGCTACCCATGTATATTGCCCCTTATGCACCGAACTGCCGAACGAGCCACCCCCCCATCCAGTCCCAAATAGTTACCTATAATATCACACAAGGTGATTTATGCTTCTTTCTTACGTGTAATCCTAGTGCGATCTCTGAATGTCTACGCCTAAAACTAAAAGGCGCCACTTCATTTACAGCTCATGAACGGACTTTGTGCTTTCAAAGGACACCGACCACCTGTGTTTCAGTTCAGAACAATATGACTTGCAATAGTTTGGTAGTTACCCCCAGTCATTATCGCACGATGTTACTACCTGCCGGATGGCTTTTCTCATGTGGTAATACTTCCTGGCCATATGTCCCTGCAAACATTTCCGGAGGCCCTTGTGCCATTACGAGACTCAGTTTGTTGATGTTTTCATCACATCCGAATGCCAACTCTCGTGTGATTCGAGATACTGTGATGTTACAGGAGGATTGTGACTCATCTTTGCATTTATATTCCAAGTCTGAATACCTTAGCCTAGCTATTTCAATTATTGGTGTTCCTGCTTTGGCAGTTTATAATGCCAAATCCATTGGGAAAATGGCCTGCTGGATGGTGAAATCCATTAATCATACTTCTACAGTCCTGTCCGACATGCTACTAGATGCCCAGGGTGAACGTAGGGCCATTTTGCAAAATAGAGCGGCCATTGATTATCTTTTGCTTAAACATGGACATGATTGCTCCGATTTTGAAGGTCTCTGTTGTTTTAACTTGTCCGATCATACACAATCCATTCGTGCACATATTGACAAGTTGCGTGACTTAACGGAAGAAGTTAGAAAACACGTTGACCAGGGCTGGTTTGACTGGCTCTTTAATTGGTTGCCTGACGTACACATGCTACGTCAAACATTAGGTGGTATTCTGATTGCTGTTGCTGTTTTGATTTCTATCTGTTGCTTTATTCAGTGTATTCCTTCACTACTTCAATTCTGCACACTCGGTACTAGACATAGATCAGTTAGCTTTGTTTCATATTATTCTTCTACAGATGTTAGCTCCATTTAATGAATGTATAATAGACTGAAGTCAAGGGTGAAATGTACTGCTCGATTTTCCCGGCTCTCTTGTGATTAAGGGGAACTAATGTGACTTCAGTCTCTTTCCATCCAAGTCTAAGGGTTAGAGTAGTGTATAGAGCCTATTTATTAGGCACTTCGACATGATCCTGTATTCTTCCCCATAGATTAGGGTTTGCACATATATCCTAGAGGATAGATCCGTTAGTATTAGGGGTAATCTGTTCTATAGTGAGGGTATTTCATGGAGTCGTGCTGAATCCAGGCCTGGTAGGCCTTAAACGGGAGAGACTCCATCTTTCTTTTCGCTCCGGCAGCTTGGAAAGTTTCTAGGTCGAGGGTGATGTTTTAGTTATGAGGTGTTATTCGCTTGGAGAGAACCGGTTCAGGCCGGCCCTTATCGAAGGATTGTATTTTTCTTCATGCCGTAGACACTACATCAGGCCGGCCGGCTGGGAACGTGTCCTTGGTACGGGGAGGTACAAGAATTTGGTG
Source organism: Triturus cristatus (assembly GCF_964204655.1). Lineage (NCBI taxonomy): Eukaryota > Metazoa > Chordata > Amphibia > Caudata > Salamandridae > Triturus > Triturus cristatus. The sequence continues at coordinate 1,694,852,757 of NC_140590.1, forward strand.
GGCGGCAGGTTACGGGCTGGAATTTTCCATGAGAAAATGCACCTCTATATTAGTGAAAGTTTGAGGCAGATACTGGCACTTGCTTTTTAGTCCGTAGGCGGCATCTGGCCGTTAAGCAGTAAAGCTACTACTTATTCCAGGGAAGACAGATGACAAACCTGAAGGTGGAGAAAAACCGAGAGATAGATATTCTTCTAACAGAATAGCCAAAGAAAAGAGAGTAGCCGATGAGGAAGAGGTCCCAGTGACTCGGAGAAGGAAAAGGGAGTAGATCCGTGACTGCGAAGGTGTGACTTCCAGGCGAAGCCGAGGCACAGACGAGAAGGGAACCTAGATGACCATTGAGTGCATGCTTAATCTATCACTTTTCTTTGCAGGTCATATGTGATATGTATTATGTGTCGTGAGCGTGTATGTAGTGACTAAATAAAGTATCCAGTTTGTAGTGAATCAACATGTGCTGCGTGTTCTTGTATAAGAGGGTAGCCTATTCTTCTAGTCAGCTGTGACTTGATATGAACAGATGTTAATCCTGATCAGGTAAGTGGTAGCTGAATAAGGGAGAAAGGAGCCCCTCGAACTGGGGAACAGGTTGTGCTCAACTAGCAGTCTTTGTGTGATCCGATACATAGTAACACTGGTTCCCTTGTTGTATGTCGTGGTAATTATAGGATGAACTTGTGCTAAGGCTGCCGTCTGGGCAGGAAGTCCTGGGTCCGTTTGGGACCGCGAGGCTAAGGCTGCCGTCTGGGCAGGAAGTCCTGGGTCCGTTTGGGACCGCGAGGCTGAGGCTGCCGTCTGGGTAGGAAGTCCTGGGTCCGTTTGGGACCGCGAGGCTAAGGCTGCCGTCTGGGCAGGAAGTCCTGGGTCCGTTTGGGACCGCGAGGCTGAGGCTGCCGTCTGGGTAGGAAGTCCTGGGTCCGTTTGGGACCGTGAGGCTGAGGCTACCGTCTGGGTAGGAAGTCCTGGGTCCGTTTGGGACCGCGAGGCTGAGGCTGCCGTCTGGGCAGGAAGTCCTGGGTCCGTTTGGGACCGCGAGGCTAAGGCTGCCGTCTGGGCAGGAAGTCCTGGGTCCGTCTGGGACTGCGAGGCTGAGGCTGCCGTCTGGGTAGGAAGTCCTGGGTCCGTTTGGGACCGCGAGGCTGAGGCTGCCGTCTGGGTAGGAAGTCCTGGGTCCATTTGGGACCGCGAGGCCGCCACTGGTATTATAAGAGGTCTGGAGATATATATATATATATATATATATATGTTTCCAAAGGTTTCCCAGCTTTAAGAACGCACTCCACAGCAGGTAGGTTTCATACCCTTTATTAGCAGATGAAAGTGAAATGCCATTCCGACCTTTTTCAATCCTCCTGCCTTACGCGTTTCAAAGCACTCTTGCTTCTTTTTCAAAGGCATCCGTGATTGCACAGCAATGTTCCTTGATCACCGTATTCTGCGTGCTCCTTCATTTATAGGCCTCCGGTGTGCCTTCCTTGATAGGTTCAAAATTCACTGTTGCACGCTGGTACTTGTGGTCATATTTGGCGACTAATTATGCCTTCCAGTAGGCTCTGTGCACTTCACGCTGTTCAAAAGGACAAATTAAGCCCTCCAGTGGGCCTCGGGATGGAATTTCACCTTCTCAATTTATTGCACTGCTGAGTCTGATCCGGAGAGGAATTTTCCCTCCAGCAGTCCCTCGTTAGCTTTAAGGGCGGTGCAGTCCTCCACGGCAGGAAGGGCCGTGTGTCTCTGTTTCCAAAGGTTTCCCAGCTTTAAGAACGCACTCCACAGCAGGTAGGTTTCATACCCTTTATTAGCAGATGAAAGTGAAATGCCATTCCGACCTTTTTCAATCCTCCTGCCTTACGCGTTTCAAAGCACTCTTGCTTCTTTTTCAAAGGCATCCGTGATTGCACAGCAATGTTCCTTGATCACCGTATTCTGCGTGCTCCTTCATTTATAGGCCTCCGGTGTGCCTTCCTTGATAGGTTCAAAATTCACTGTTGCACGCTGGTACTTGTGGTCATATTTGGCGACTAATTATGCCTTCCAGTAGGCTCTGTGCACTTCACGCTGTTCAAAAGGACAAATTAAGCCCTCCAGTGGGCCTCGGGATGGAATTTCACCTTCTCAATTTATTGCACTGCTGAGTCTGATCCGGAGAGGAATTTTCCCTCCAGCAGCCCCTCGTTAGCTTTAAGGGCGGTGCAGTCCTCCACGGCAGGAAGGGCCGTGTGTCTCTGTTTCCAAAGGTTTCCCAGCTTTAAGAACGCACTCCACAGCAGGTAGGTTTCATACCCTTTATTAGCAGATGAAAGTGAAATGCCATTCCGACCTTTTTCAATCCTCCTGCCTTACGCGTTTCAAAGCACTCTTGCTTCTTTTTCAAAGGCATCCGTGATTGCACAGCAATGTTCCTTGATCACCGTATTCTGCGTGCTCCTTCATTTATAGGCCTCCGGTGTGCCTTCCTTGATAGGTTCAAAATTCACTGTTGCACGCTGGTACTTGTGGTCATATTTGGCGACTAATTATGCCTTCCAGTAGGCTCTGTGCACTTCACGCTGTTCAAAAGGACAAATTAAGCCCTCCAGTGGGCCTCGGGATGGAATTTCACCTTCTCAATTTATTGCACTGCTGAGTCTGATCCGGAGAGGAATTTTCCCTCCAGCAGCCCCTCGTTAGCTTTAAGGGCGGTGCAGTCCTCCACGGCAGGAAGGGCCGTGTGTCTCTGTTTCCAAAGGTTTCCCAGCTTTAAGAACGCACTCCACAGCAGGTAGGTTTCATACCCTTTATTAGCAGATGAAAGTGAAATGCCATTCCGACCTTTTTCAATCCTCCTGCCTTACGCGTTTCAAAGCACTCTTGCTTCTTTTTCAAAGGCATCCGTGATTGCACAGCAATGTTCCTTGATCACCGTATTCTGCGTGCTCCTTCATTTATAGGCCTCCGGTGTGCCTTCCTTGATAGGTTCAAAATTCACTGTTGCACGCTGGTACTTGTGGTCATATTTGGCGACTAATTATGCCTTCCAGTAGGCTCTGTGCACTTCACGCTGTTCAAAAGGACAAATTAAGCCCTCCAGTGGGCCTCGGGATGGAATTTCACCTTCTCAATTTATTGCACTGCTGAGTCTGATCCGGAGAGGAATTTTCCCTCCAGCAGCCCCTCGTTAGCTTTAAGGGCGGTGCAGTCCTCCACGGCAGGAAGGGCCGTGTGTCTCTGTTTCCAAAGGTTTCCCAGCTTTAAGAACGCACTCCACAGCAGGTAGGTTTCATACCCTTTATTAGCAGATGAAAGTGAAATGCCATTCCGACCTTTTTCAATCCTCCTGCCTTACGCGTTTCAAAGCACTCTTGCTTCTTTTTCAAAGGCATCCGTGATTGCACAGCAATGTTCCTTGATCACCGTATTCTGCGTGCTCCTTCATTTATAGGCCTCCGGTGTGCCTTCCTTGATAGGTTCAAAATTCACTGTTGCACGCTGGTACTTGTGGTCATATTTGGCGACTAATTATGCCTTCCAGTAGGCTCTGTGCACTTCACGCTGTTCAAAAGGACAAATTAAGCCCTCCAGTGGGCCTTGGGATGGAATTTCACCTTCTCAATTTATTGCACTGCTGAGTCTGATCCGGAGAGGAATTTTCCCTCCAGCAGCCCCTCGTTAGCTTTAAGGGCGGTGCAGTCCTCCACGGCAGGAAGGGCCGTGTGTCTCTGTTTCCAAAGGTTTCCCAGCTTTAAGAACGCACTCCACAGCAGGTAGGTTTCATACCCTTTATTAGCAGATGAAAGTGAAATGCCATTCCGACCTTTTTCAATCCTCCTGCCTTACGCGTTTCAAAGCACTCTTGCTTCTTTTTCAAAGGCATCCGTGATTGCACAGCAATGTTCCTTGATCACCGTATTCTGCGTGCTCCTTCATTTATAGGCCTCCGGTGTGCCTTCCTTGATAGGTTCAAAATTCACTGTTGCACGCTGGTACTTGTGGTCATATTTGGCGACTAATTATGCCTTCCAGTAGGCTCTGTGCACTTCACGCTGTTCAAAAGGACAAATTAAGCCCTCCAGTGGGCCTCGGGATGGAATTTCACCTTCTCAATTTATTGCACTGCTGAGTCTGATCCGGAGAGGAATTTTCCCTCCAGCAGCCCCTCGTTAGCTTTAAGGGCGGTGCAGTCCTCCACGGCAGGAAGGGCCGTGTGTCTCTGTTTCCAAAGGTTTCCCAGCTTTAAGAACGCACTCCACAGCAGGTAGGTTTCATACCCTTTATTAGCAGATGAAAGTGAAATGCCATTCCGACCTTTTTCAATCCTCCTGCCTTACGCGTTTCAAAGCACTCTTGCTTCTTTTTCAAAGGCATCCGTGATTGCACAGCAATGTTCCTTGATCACCGTATTCTGCGTGCTCCTTCATTTATAGGCCTCCGGTGTGCCTTCCTTGATAGGTTCAAAATTCACTGTTGCACGCTGGTACTTGTGGTCATATTTGGCGACTAATTATGCCTTCCAGTAGGCTCTGTGCACTTCACGCTGTTCAAAAGGACAAATTAAGCCCTCCAGTGGGCCTAGGGATGGAATTTCACCTTCTCAATTTATTGCACTGCTGAGTCTGATCCGGAGAGGAATTTTCCCTCCAGCAGCCCCTCGTTAGCTTTAAGGGCGGTGCAGTCCTCCACGGCAGGAAGGGCCGTGTGTCTCTGTTTCCAAAGGTTTCCCAGCTTTAAGAACGCACTCCACAGCAGGTAGGTTTCATACCCTTTATTAGCAGATGAAAGTGAAATGCCATTCCGACCTTTTTCAATCCTCCTGCCTTACGCGTTTCAAAGCACTCTTGCTTCTTTTTCAAAGGCATCCGTGATTGCACAGCAATGTTCCTTGATCACCGTATTCTGCGTGCTCCTTCATTTATAGGCCTCCGGTGTGCCTTCCTTGATAGGTTCAAAATTCACTGTTGCACGCTGGTACTTGTGGTCATATTTGGCGACTAATTATGCCTTCCAGTAGGCTCTGTGCACTTCACGCTGTTCAAAAAGACAAATTAAGCCCTCCAGTGGGCCTCGGGATGGAATTTCACCTTCTCAATTTATTGCACTGCTGAGTCTGATCCGGAGAGGAATTTTCCCTCCAGCAGCCCCTCGTTAGCTTTAAGGGCGGTGCAGTCCTCCACGGCAGGAAGGGCCGTGTGTCTCTGTTTCCAAAGGTTTCCCAGCTTTAAGAACGCACTCCACAGCAGGTAGGTTTCATACCCTTTATTAGCAGATGAAAGTGAAATGCCATTCCGACCTTTTTCAATCCTCCTGCCTTACGCGTTTCAAAGCACTCTTGCTTCTTTTTCAAAGGCATCCGTGATTGCACAGCAATGTTCCTTGATCACCGTATTCTGCGTGCTCCTTCATTTATAGGCCTCCGGTGTGCCTTCCTTGATAGGTTCAAAATTCACTGTTGCACGCTGGTACTTGTGGTCATATTTGGCGACTAATTATGCCTTCCAGTAGGCTCTGTGCACTTCACGCTGTTCAAAAGGACAAATTAAGCCCTCCAGTGGGCCTCGGGATGGAATTTCACCTTCTCAATTTATTGCACTGCTGAGTCTGATCCGGAGAGGAATTTTCCCTCCAGCAGCCCCTCGTTAGCTTTAAGGGCGGTGCAGTCCTCCACGGCAGGAAGGGCCGTGTGTCTCTGTTTCCAAAGGTTTCCCAGCTTTAAGAACGCACTCCACAGCAGGTAGGTTTCATACCCTTTATTAGCAGATGAAAGTGAAATGCCATTCCGACCTTTTTCAATCCTCCTGCCTTACGCGTTTCAAAGCACTCTTGCTTCTTTTTCAAAGGCATCCGTGATTGCACAGCAATGTTCCTTGATCACCGTATTCTGCGTGCTCCTTCATTTATAGGCCTCCGGTGTGCCTTCCTTGATAGGTTCAAAATTCACTGTTGCACGCTGGTACTTGTGGTCATATTTGGCGACTAATTATGCCTTCCAGTAGGCTCTGTGCACTTCACGCTGTTCAAAAGGACAAATTAAGCCCTCCAGTGGGCCTCGGGATGGAATTTCACCTTCTCAATTTATTGCACTGCTGAGTCTGATCCGGAGAGGAATTTTCCCTCCAGCAGCCCCTCGTTAGCTTTAAGGGCGGTGCAGTCCTCCACGGCAGGAAGGGCCGTGTGTCTCTGTTTCCAAAGGTTTCCCAGCTTTAAGAACGCACTCCACAGCAGGTAGGTTTCATACCCTTTATTAGCAGATGAAAGTGAAATGCCATTCCGACCTTTTTCAATCCTCCTGCCTTACGCGTTTCAAAGCACTCTTGCTTCTTTTTCAAAGGCATCCGTGATTGCACAGCAATGTTCCTTGATCACCGTATTCTGCGTGCTCCTTCATTTATAGGCCTCCGGTGTGCCTTCCTTGATAGGTTCAAAATTCACTGTTGCACGCTGGTACTTGTGGTCATATTTGGCGACTAATTATGCCTTCCAGTAGGCTCTGTGCACTTCACGCTGTTCAAAAGGACAAATTAAGCCCTCCAGTGGGCCTAGGGATGGAATTTCACCTTCTCAATTTATTGCACTGCTGAGTCTGATCCGGAGAGGAATTTTCCCTCCAGCAGCCCCTCGTTAGCTTTAATGGCGGTGCAGTCCTCCACGGCAGGAAGGGCCGTGTGTCTCTGTTTCCAAAGGTTTCCCAGCTTTAAGAACGCACTCCACAGCAGGTAGGTTTCATACCCTTTATTAGCAGATGAAAGTGAAATGCCATTCCGACCTTTTTCAATCCTCCTGCCTTACGCGTTTCAAAGCACTCTTGCTTCTTTTTCAAAGGCATCCGTGATTGCACAGCAATGTTCCTTGATCACCGTATTCTGCGTGCTCCTTCATTTATAGGCCTCCGGTGTGCCTTCCTTGATAGGTTCAAAATTCACTGTTGCACGCTGGTACTTGTGGTCATATTTGGCGACTAATTATGCCTTCCAGTAGGCTCTGTGCACTTCACGCTGTTCAAAAAGACAAATTAAGCCCTCCAGTGGGCCTCGGGATGGAATTTCACCTTCTCAATTTATTGCACTGCTGAGTCTGATCCGGAGAGGAATTTTCCCTCCAGCAGCCCCTCGTTAGCTTTAAGGGCGGTGCAGTCCTCCACGGCAGGAAGGGCCGTGTGTCTCTGTTTCCAAAGGTTTCCCAGCTTTAAGAACGCACTCCACAGCAGGTAGGTTTCATACCCTTTATTAGCAGATGAAAGTGAAATGCCATTCCGACCTTTTTCAATCCTCCTGCCTTACGCGTTTCAAAGCACTCTTGCTTCTTTTTCAAAGGCATCCGTGATTGCACAGCAATGTTCCTTGATCACCGTATTCTGCGTGCTCCTTCATTTATAGGCCTCCGGTGTGCCTTCCTTGATAGGTTCAAAATTCACTGTTGCACGCTGGTACTTGTGGTCATATTTGGCGACTAATTATGCCTTCCAGTAGGCTCTGTGCACTTCACGCTGTTCAAAAGGACAAATTAAGCCCTCCAGTGGGCCTCGGGATGGAATTTCACCTTCTCAATTTATTGCACTGCTGAGTCTGATCCGGAGAGGAATTTTCCCTCCAGCAGCCCCTCGTTAGCTTTAAGGGCGGTGCAGTCCTCCACGGCAGGAAGGGCCGTGTGTCTCTGTTTCCAAAGGTTTCCCAGCTTTAAGAACGCACTCCACAGCAGGTAGGTTTCATACCCTTTATTAGCAGATGAAAGTGAAATGCCATTCCGACCTTTTTCAATCCTCCTGCCTTACGCGTTTCAAAGCACTCTTGCTTCTTTTTCAAAGGCATCCGTGATTGCACAGCAATGTTCCTTGATCACCGTATTCTGCGTGCTCCTTCATTTATAGGCCTCCGGTGTGCCTTCCTTGATAGGTTCAAAATTCACTGTTGCACGCTGGTACTTGTGGTCATATTTGGCGACTAATTATGCCTTCCAGTAGGCTCTGTGCACTTCACGCTGTTCAAAAGGACAAATTAAGCCCTCCAGTGGGCCTCGGGTTGGAATTTCACCTTCTCAATTTATTGCACTGCTGAGTCTGATCCGGAGAGGAATTTTCCCTCCAGCAGCCCCTCGTTAGCTTTAAGGGCGGTGCAGTCCTCCACGGCAGGAAGGGCCGTGTGTCTCTGTTTCCAAAGGTTTCCCAGCTTTAAGAACGCACTCCACAGCAGGTAGGTTTCATACCCTTTATTAGCAGATGAAAGTGAAATGCCATTCCGACCTTTTTCAATCCTCCTGCCTTACGCGTTTCAAAGCACTCTTGCTTCTTTTTCAAAGGCATCCGTGATTGCACAGCAATGTTCCTTGATCACCGTATTCTGCGTGCTCCTTCATTTATAGGCCTCCGGTGTGCCTTCCTTGATAGGTTCAAAATTCACTGTTGCACGCTGGTACTTGTGGTCATATTTGGCGACTAATTATGCCTTCCAGTAGGCTCTGTGCACTTCACGCTGTTCAAAAGGACAAATTAAGCCCTCCAGTGGGCCTCGGGATGGAATTTCACCTTCTCAATTTATTGCACTGCTGAGTCTGATCCGGAGAGGAATTTTCCCTCCAGCAGCCCCTCGTTAGCTTTAAGGGCGGTGCAGTCCTCCACGGCAGGAAGGGCCGTGTGTCTCTGTTTCCAAAGGTTTCCCAGCTTTAAGAACGCACTCCACAGCAGGTAGGTTTCATACCCTTTATTAGCAGATGAAAGTGAAATGCCATTCCGACCTTTTTCAATCCTCCTGCCTTACGCGTTTCAAAGCACTCTTGCTTCTTTTTCAAAGGCATCCGTGATTGCACAGCAATGTTCCTTGATCACCGTATTCTGCGTGCTCCTTCATTTATAGGCCTCCGGTGTGCCTTCCTTGATAGGTTCAAAATTCACTGTTGCACGCTGGTACTTGTGGTCATATTTGGCGACTAATTATGCCTTCCAGTAGGCTCTGTGCACTTCACGCTGTTCAAAAGGACAAATTAAGCCCTCCAGTGGGCCTCGGGATGGAATTTCACCTTCTCAATTTATTGCACTGCTGAGTCTGATCCGGAGAGGAATTTTCCCTCCAGCAGCCCCTCGTTAGCTTTAAGGGCGGTGCAGTCCTCCACGGCAGGAAGGGCCGTGTGTCTCTGTTTCCAAAGGTTTCCCAGCTTTAAGAACGCACTCCACAGCAGGTAGGTTTCATACCCTTTATTAGCAGATGAAAGTGAAATGCCATTCCGACCTTTTTCAATCCTCCTGCCTTACGCGTTTCAAAGCACTCTTGCTTCTTTTTCAAAGGCATCCGTGATTGCACAGCAATGTTCCTTGATCACCGTATTCTGCGTGCTCCTTCATTTATAGGCCTCCGGTGTGCCTTCCTTGATAGGTTCAAAATTCACTGTTGCACGCTGGTACTTGTGGTCATATTTGGCGACTAATTATGCCTTCCAGTAGGCTCTGTGCACTTCACGCTGTTCAAAAGGACAAATTAAGCCCTCCAGTGGGCCTCGGGATGGAATTTCACCTTCTCAATTTATTGCACTGCTGAGTCTGATCCGGAGAGGAATTTTCCCTCCAGCAGCCCCTCGTTAGCTTTAAGGGCGGTGCAGTCCTCCACGGCAGGAAGGGCCGTGTGTCTCTGTTTCCAAAGGTTTCCCAGCTTTAAGAACGCACTCCACAGCAGGTAGGTTTCATACCCTTTATTAGCAGATGAAAGTGAAATGCCATTCCGACCTTTTTCAATCCTCCTGCCTTACGCGTTTCAAAGCACTCTTGCTTCTTTTTCAAAGGCATCCGTGATTGCACAGCAATGTTCCTTGATCACCGTATTCTGCGTGCTCCTTCATTTATAGGCCTCCGGTGTGCCTTCCTTGATAGGTTCAAAATTCACTGTTGCACGCTGGTACTTGTGGTCATATTTGGCGACTAATTATGCCTTCCAGTAGGCTCTGTGCACTTCACGCTGTTCAAAAGGACAAATTAAGCCCTCCAGTGGGCCTAGGGATGGAATTTCACCTTCTCAATTTATTGCACTGCTGAGTCTGATCCGGAGAGGAATTTTCCCTCCAGCAGCCCCTCGTTAGCTTTAAGGGCGGTGCAGTCCTCCACGGCAGGAAGGGCCGTGTGTCTCTGTTTCCAAAGGTTTCCCAGCTTTAAGAACGCACTCCACAGCAGGTAGGTTTCATACCCTTTATTAGCAGATGAAAGTGAAATGCCATTCCGACCTTTTTCAATCCTCCTGCCTTACGCGTTTCAAAGCACTCTTGCTTCTTTTTCAAAGGCATCCGTGATTGCACAGCAATGTTCCTTGATCACCGTATTCTGCGTGCTCCTTCATTTATAGGCCTCCGGTGTGCCTTCCTTGATAGGTTCAAAATTCACTGTTGCACGCTGGTACTAGTGGTCATATTTGGCGACTAATTATGCCTTCCAGTAGGCTCTGTGCACTTCACGCTGTTGAAAAAGACAAATTAAGCCCTCCAGTGGGCCTCGGGATGGAATTTCACCTTCTCAATTTATTGCACTGCTGAGTCTGATCCGGAGAGGAATTTTCCCTCCAGCAGCCCCTCGTTAGCTTTAAGGGCGGTGCAGTCCTCCACGGCAGGAAGGGCCGTGTGTCTCTGTTTCCAAAGGTTTCCCAGCTTTAAGAACGCACTCCACAGCAGGTAGGTTTCATACCCTTTATTAGCAGATGAAAGTGAAATGCCATTCCGACCTTTTTCAATCCTCCTGCCTTACGCGTTTCAAAGCACTCTTGCTTCTTTTTCAAAGGCATCCGTGATTGCACAGCAATGTTCCTTGATCACCGTATTCTGCGTGCTCCTTCATTTATAGGCCTCCGGTGTGCCTTCCTTGATAGGTTCAAAATTCACTGTTGCACGCTGGTACTTGTGGTCATATTTGGCGACTAATTATGCCTTCCAGTAGGCTCTGTGCACTTCACGCTGTTCAAAAGGACAAATTAAGCCCTCCAGTGGGCCTCGGGATGGAATTTCACCTTCTCAATTTATTGCACTGCTGAGTCTGATCCGGAGAGGAATTTTCCCTCCAGCAGCCCCTCGTTAGCTTTAAGGGCGGTGCAGTCCTCCACGGCAGGAAGGGCCGTGTGTCTCTGTTTCCAAAGGTTTCCCAGCTTTAAGAACGCACTCCACAGCAGGTAGGTTTCATACCCTTTATTAGCAGATGAAAGTGAAATGCCATTCCGACCTTTTTCAATCCTCCTGCCTTACGCGTTTCAAAGCACTCTTGCTTCATTTTCAAAGGGATCCGTGATTGCACAGCAATGTTCCTTGATCACCGTATTCTGCGTGCTCCTTCATTTATAGGCCTCCGGTGTGCCTTCCTTGATAGGTTCAAAATTCACTGTTGCACGCTGGTACTTGTGGTCATATTTGGCGACTAATTATGCCTTCCAGTAGGCTCTGTGCACTTCACGCTGTTCAAAAGGACAAATTAAGCCCTCCAGTGGGCCTCGGGATGGAATTTCACCTTCTCAATTTATTGCACTGCTGAGTCTGATCCGGAGAGGAATTTTCCCTCCAGCAGCCCCTCGTTAGCTTTAAGGGCGGTGCAGTCCTCCACGGCAGGAAGGGCCGTGTGTCTCTGTTTCCAAAGGTTTCCCAGCTTTAAGAACGCACTCCACAGCAGGTAGGTTTCATACCCTTTATTAGCAGATGAAAGTGAAATGCCATTCCGACCTTTTTCAATCCTCCTGCCTTACGCGTTTCAAAGCACTCTTGCTTCTTTTTCAAAGGCATCCGTGATTGCACAGCAATGTTCCTTGATCACCGTATTCTGCGTGCTCCTTCATTTATAGGCCTCCGGTGTGCCTTCCTTGATAGGTTCAAAATTCACTGTTGCACGCTGGTACTTGTGGTCATATTTGGCGACTAATTATGCCTTCCAGTAGGCTCTGTGCACTTCACGCTGTTCAAAAGGACAAATTAAGCCCTCCAGTGGGCCTCGGGATGGAATTTCACCTTCTCAATTTATTGCACTGCTGAGTCTGATCCGGAGAGGAATTTTCCCTCCAGCAGCCCCTCGTTAGCTTTAAGGGCGGTGCAGTCCTCCACGGCAGGAAGGGCCGTGTGTCTCTGTTTCCAAAGGTTTCCCAGCTTTAAGAACGCACTCCACAGCAGGTAGGTTTCATACCCTTTATTAGCAGATGAAAGTGAAATGCCATTCCGACCTTTTTCAATCCTCCTGCCTTACGCGTTTCAAAGCACTCTTGCTTCTTTTTCAAAGGCATCCGTGATTGCACAGCCTGAACTTCCACCAGCTCCTGCTGTGGAGTGCGTTCTTAAAGCTGGGAAACCTTTGGAAACAGAGACACACGGCCCTTCCTGCCGTGGAGGACTGCACCGCCCTTAAAGCTAACGAGGGGCTGCTGGAGGGAAAATTCCTCTCCGGATCAGACTCAGCAGTGCAATAAATTGAGAAGGTGAAATTCCATCCCGAGGCCCACTGGAGGGCTTAATTTGTCCTTTTGAACAGCGTGAAGTGCACAGAGCCTACTGGAAGGCATAATTAGTCGCCAAATATGACCACAAGTACCAGCGTGCAACAGTGAATTTTGAACCTATCAAGGAAGGCACACCGGAGGCCTATAAATGAAGGAGCACGCAGAATACGGTGATCAAGGAACATTGCTGTGCAATCACGGATGCCTTTGAAAAAGAAGCAAGAGTGCTTTGAAACGCGTAAGGCAGGAGGATTGAAAAAGGTCGGAATGGCATTTCACTTTCATCTGCTAATAAAGGGTATGAAACCTACCTGCTGTGGAGTGCGTTCTTAAAGCTGGGAAACCTTTGGAAACAGAGACACACGGCCCTTCCTGCCGTGGAGGACTGCACCGCCCTTAAAGCTAACGAGGGGCTGCTGGAGGGAAAATTCCTCTCCGGATCAGACTCAGCAGTGCAATAAATTGAGAAGGTGAAATTCCATCCCGAGGCCCACTGGAGGGCTTAATTTGTCCTTTTGAACAGCGTGAAGTGCACAGAGCCTACTGGAAGGCATAATTAGTCGCCAAATATGACCACAAGTACCAGCGTGCAACAGTGAATTTTGAACCTATCAAGGAAGGCACACCGGAGGCCTATAAATGAAGGAGCACGCAGAATAGTGATCAAGGAACATTGCTGTGCAATCACGGATGCCTTTGAAAAAGAAGCAAGAGTGCTTTGAAACGCGTAAGGCAGGAGGATTGAAAAAGGTCGGAATGGCATTTCACTTTCATCTGCTAATAAAGGGTATGAAACCTACCTGCTGTGGAGTGCGTTCTTAAAGCTGGGAAACCTTTGGAAACAGAGACACACGGCCCTTCCTGCCGTGGAGGACTGCACCGCCCTTAAAGCTAACGAGGGGCTGCTGGAGGGAAAATTCCTCTCCGGATCAGACTCAGCAGTGCAATAAATTGAGAAGGTGAAATTCCATCCCGAGGCCCACTGGAGGGCTTAATTTGTCCTTTTGAACAGCGTGAAGTGCACAGAGCCTACTGGAAGGCATAATTAGTCGCCAAATATGACCACAAGTACCAGCGTGCAACAGTGAATTTTGAACCTATCAAGGAAGGCACACCGGAGGCCTATAAATGAAGGAGCACGCAGAATACGGTGATCAAGGAACATTGCTGTGCAATCACGGATGCCTTTGAAAAAGAAGCAAGAGTGCTTTGAAACGCGTAAGGCAGGAGGATTGAAAAAGGTCGGAATGGCATTTCACTTTCATCTGCTAATAAAGGGTATGAAACCTACCTGCTGTGGAGTGCGTTCTTAAAGCTGGGAAACCTTTGGAAACAGAGACACACGGCCCTTCCTGCCGTGGAGGACTGCACCGCCCTTAAAGCTAACGAGGGGCTGCTGGAGGGAAAATTCCTCTCCGGATCAGATTCAGCAGTGCAATAAATTGAGAAGGTGAAATTCCATCCCGAGGCCCACTGGAGGGCTTAATTTGTCCTTTTGAACAGCGTGAAGTGCACAGAGCCTACTGGAAGGCATAATTAGTCGCCAAATATGACCACAAGTACCAGCGTGCAACAGTGAATTTTGAACCTATCAAGGAAGGCACACCGGAGGCCTATAAATGAAGGAGCACGCAGAATACGGTGATCAAGGAACATTGCTGTGCAATCACGGATGCCTTTGAAAAAGAAGCAAGAGTGCTTTGAAACGCGTAAGGCAGGAGGATTGAAAAAGGTCGGAATGGCATTTCACTTTCATCTGCTAATAAAGGGTATGAAACCTACCTGCTGTGGAGTGCGTTCTTAAAGCTGGGAAACCTTTGGAAACAGAGACACACGGCCCTTCCTGCCGTGGAGGACTGCACCGCCCTTAAAGCTAACGAGGGGCTGCTGGAGGGAAAATTCCTCTCCGGATCAGACTCAGCAGTGCAATAAATTGAGAAGGTGAAATTCCATCCCGAGGCCCACTGGAGGGCTTAATTTGTCCTTTTGAACAGCGTGAAGTGCACAGAGCCTACTGGAAGGCATAATTAGTCGCCAAATATGACCACAAGTACCAGCGTGCAACAGTGAATTTTGAACCTATCAAGGAAGGCACACCGGAGGCCTATAAATGAAGGAGCACGCAGAATACGGTGATCAAGGAACATTGCTGTGCAATCACGGATGCCTTTGAAAAAGAAGCAAGAGTGCTTTGAAACGCGTAAGGCAGGAGGATTGAAAAAGGTCGGAATGGCATTTCACTTTCATCTGCTAATAAAGGGTATGAAACCTACCTGCTGTGGAGTGCGTTCTTAAAGCTGGGAAACCTTTGGAAACAGAGACACACGGCCCTTCCTGCCGTGGAGGACTGCACCGCCCTTAAAGCTAACGAGGGGCTGCTGGAGGGAAAATTCCTCTCCGGATCAGATTCAGCAGTGCAATAAATTGAGAAGGTGAAATTCCATCCCGAGGCCCACTGGAGGGCTTAATTTGTCCTTTTGAACAGCGTGAAGTGCACAGAGCCTACTGGAAGGCATAATTAGTCGCCAAATATGACCACAAGTACCAGCGTGCAACAGTGAATTTTGAACCTATCAAGGAAGGCACACCGGAGGCCTATAAATGAAGGAGCACGCAGAATACGGTGATCAAGGAACATTGCTGTGCAATCACGGATGCCTTTGAAAAAGAAGCAAGAGTGCTTTGAAACGCGTAAGGCAGGAGGATTGAAAAAGGTCGGAATGGCATTTCACTTTCATCTGCTAATAAAGGGTATGAAACCTACCTGCTGTGGAGTGCGTTCTTAAAGCTGGGAAACCTTTGGAAACAGAGACACACGGCCCTTCCTGCCGTGGAGGACTGCACCGCCCTTAAAGCTAACGAGGGGCTGCTGGAGGGAAAATTCCTCTCCGGATCAGACTCAGCAGTGCAATAAATTGAGAAGGTGAAATTCCATCCCGAGGCCCACTGGAGGGCTTAATTTGTCCTTTTGAACAGCGTGAAGTGCACAGAGCCTACTGGAAGGCATAATTAGTCGCCAAATATGACCACAAGTACCAGCGTGCAACAGTGAATTTTGAACCTATCAAGGAAGGCACACCGGAGGCCTATAAATGAAGGAGCACGCAGAATACGGTGATCAAGGAACATTGCTGTGCAATCACGGATGCCTTTGAAAAAGAAGCAAGAGTGCTTTGAAACGCGTAAGGCAGGAGGATTGAAAAAGGTCGGAATGGCATTTCACTTTCATCTGCTAATAAAGGGTATGAAACCTACCTGCTGTGGAGTGCGTTCTTAAAGCTGGGAAACCTTTGGAAACAGAGACACACGGCCCTTCCTGCCGTGGAGGACTGCACCGCCCTTAAAGCTAAC
The DNA here is from genome assembly GCF_964204655.1 of Triturus cristatus. Classification (NCBI taxonomy): domain Eukaryota; kingdom Metazoa; phylum Chordata; class Amphibia; order Caudata; family Salamandridae; genus Triturus; species Triturus cristatus. The sequence continues at coordinate 1,694,868,524 of NC_140590.1, forward strand.
GAGGGGCTGCTGGAGGGAAAATTCCTCTCCGGATCAGACTCAGCAGTGCAATAAATTGAGAAGGTGAAATTCCATCCCGAGGCCCACTGGAGGGCTTAATTTGTCCTTTTGAACAGCGTGAAGTGCACAGAGCCTACTGGAAGGCATAATTAGTCGCCAAATATGACCACAAGTACCAGCGTGCAACAGTGAATTTTGAACCTATCAAGGAAGGCACACCGGAGGCCTATAAATGAAGGAGCACGCAGAATACGGTGATCAAGGAACATTGCTGTGCAATCACGGATGCCTTTGAAAAAGAAGCAAGAGTGCTTTGAAACGCGTAAGGCAGGAGGATTGAAAAAGGTCGGAATGGCATTTCACTTTCATCTGCTAATAAAGGGTATGAAACCTACCTGCTGTGGAGTGCGTTCTTAAAGCTGGGAAACCTTTGGAAACAGAGACACACGGCCCTTCCTGCCGTGGAGGACTGCACCGCCCTTAAAGCTAACGAGGGGCTGCTGGAGGGAAAATTCCTCTCCGGATCAGACTCAGCAGTGCAATAAATTGAGAAGGTGAAATTCCATCCCGAGGCCCACTGGAGGGCTTAATTTGTCCTTTTGAACAGCGTGAAGTGCACAGAGCCTACTGGAAGGCATAATTAGTCGCCAAATATGACCACAAGTACCAGCGTGCAACAGTGAATTTTGAACCTATCAAGGAAGGCACACCGGAGGCCTATAAATGAAGGAGCACGCAGAATACGGTGATCAAGGAACATTGCTGTGCAATCACGGATGCCTTTGAAAAAGAAGCAAGAGTGCTTTGAAACGCGTAAGGCAGGAGGATTGAAAAAGGTCGGAATGGCATTTCACTTTCATCTGCTAATAAAGGGTATGAAACCTACCTGCTCTGGAGTGCGTTCTTAAAGCTGGGAAACCTTTGGAAACAGAGACACACGGCCCTTCCTGCCGTGGAGGACTGCACCGCCCTTAAAGCTAACGAGGGGCTGCTGGAGGGAAAATTCCTCTCCGGATCAGACTCAGCAGTGCAATAAATTGAGAAGGTGAAATTCCATCCCGAGGCCCACTGGAGGGCTTAATTTGTCCTTTTGAACAGCGTGAAGTGCACAGAGCCTACTGGAAGGCATAATTAGTCGCCAAATATGACCACAAGTACCAGCGTGCAACAGTGAATTTTGAACCTATCAAGGAAGGCACACCGGAGGCCTATAAATGAAGGAGCACGCAGAATACGGTGATCAAGGAACATTGCTGTGCAATCACGGATGCCTTTGAAAAAGAAGCAAGAGTGCTTTGAAACGCGTAAGGCAGGAGGATTGAAAAAGGTCGGAATGGCATTTCACTTTCATCTGCTAATAAAGGGTATGAAACCTACCTGCTGTGGAGTGCGTTCTTAAAGCTGGGAAACCTTTGGAAACAGAGACACACGGCCCTTCCTGCCGTGGAGGACTGCACCGCCCTTAAAGCTAACGAGGGGCTGCTGGAGGGAAAATTCCTCTCCGGATCAGACTCAGCAGTGCAATAAATTGAGAAGGTGAAATTCCATCCCGAGGCCCACTGGAGGGCTTAATTTGTCCTTTTGAACAGCGTGAAGTGCACAGAGCCTACTGGAAGGCATAATTAGTCGCCAAATATGACCACAAGTACCAGCGTGCAACAGTGAATTTTGAACCTATCAAGGAAGGCACACCGGAGGCCTATAAATGAAGGAGCACGCAGAATACGGTGATCAAGGAACATTGCTGTGCAATCACGGATGCCTTTGAAAAAGAAGCAAGAGTGCTTTGAAACGCGTAAGGCAGGAGGATTGAAAAAGGTCGGAATGGCATTTCACTTTCATCTGCTAATAAAGGGTATGAAACCTACCTGCTGTGGAGTGCGTTCTTAAAGCTGGGAAACCTTTGGAAACAGAGACACACGGCCCTTCCTGCCGTGGAGGACTGCACCGCCCTTAAAGCTAACGAGGGGCTGCTGGAGGGAAAATTCCTCTCCGGATCAGACTCAGCAGTGCAATAAATTGAGAAGGTGAAATTCCATCCCGAGGCCCACTGGAGGGCTTAATTTGTCCTTTTGAACAGCGTGAAGTGCACAGAGCCTACTGGAAGGCATAATTAGTCGCCAAATATGACCACAAGTACCAGCGTGCAACAGTGAATTTTGAACCTATCAAGGAAGGCACACCGGAGGCCTATAAATGAAGGAGCACGCAGAATACGGTGATCAAGGAACATTGCTGTGCAATCACGGATGCCTTTGAAAAAGAAGCAAGAGTGCTTTGAAACGCGTAAGGCAGGAGGATTGAAAAAGGTCGGAATGGCATTTCACTTTCATCTGCTAATAAAGGGTATGAAACCTACCTGCTGTGGAGTGCGTTCTTAAAGCTGGGAAACCTTTGGAAACAGAGACACACGGCCCTTCCTGCCGTGGAGGACTGCACCGCCCTTAAAGCTAACGAGGGGCTGCTGGAGGGAAAATTCCTCTCCGGATCAGATTCAGCAGTGCAATAAATTGAGAAGGTGAAATTCCATCCCGAGGCCCACTGGAGGGCTTAATTTGTCCTTTTGAACAGCGTGAAGTGCACAGAGCCTACTGGAAGGCATAATTAGTCGCCAAATATGACCACAAGTACCAGCGTGCAACAGTGAATTTTGAACCTATCAAGGAAGGCACACCGGAGGCCTATAAATGAAGGAGCACGCAGAATACGGTGATCAAGGAACATTGCTGTGCAATCACGGATGCCTTTGAAAAAGAAGCAAGAGTGCTTTGAAACGCGTAAGGCAGGAGGATTGAAAAAGGTCGGAATGGCATTTCACTTTCATCTGCTAATAAAGGGTATGAAACCTACCTGCTGTGGAGTGCGTTCTTAAAGCTGGGAAACCTTTGGAAACAGAGACACACGGCCCTTCCTGCCGTGGAGGACTGCACCGCCCTTAAAGCTAACGAGGGGCTGCTGGAGGGAAAATTCCTCTCCGGATCAGACTCAGCAGTGCAATAAATTGAGAAGGTGAAATTCCATCCCGAGGCCCACTGGAGGGCTTAATTTGTCCTTTTGAACAGCGTGAAGTGCACAGAGCCTACTGGAAGGCATAATTAGTCGCCAAATATGACCACAAGTACCAGCGTGCAACAGTGAATTTTGAACCTATCAAGGAAGGCACACCGGAGGCCTATAAATGAAGGAGCACGCAGAATACGGTGATCAAGGAACATTGCTGTGCAATCACGGATGCCTTTGAAAAAGAAGCAAGAGTGCTTTGAAACGCGTAAGGCAGGAGGATTGAAAAAGGTCGGAATGGCATTTCACTTTCATCTGCTAATAAAGGGTATGAAACCTACCTGCTGTGGAGTGCGTTCTTAAAGCTGGGAAACCTTTGGAAACAGAGACACACGGCCCTTCCTGCCGTGGAGGACTGCACCGCCCTTAAAGCTAACGAGGGGCTGCTGGAGGGAAAATTCCTCTCCGGATCAGATTCAGCAGTGCAATAAATTGAGAAGGTGAAATTCCATCCCGAGGCCCACTGGAGGGCTTAATTTGTCCTTTTGAACAGCGTGAAGTGCACAGAGCCTACTGGAAGGCATAATTAGTCGCCAAATATGACCACAAGTACCAGCGTGCAACAGTGAATTTTGAACCTATCAAGGAAGGCACACCGGAGGCCTATAAATGAAGGAGCACGCAGAATACGGTGATCAAGGAACATTGCTGTGCAATCACGGATGCCTTTGAAAAAGAAGCAAGAGTGCTTTGAAACGCGTAAGGCAGGAGGATTGAAAAAGGTCGGAATGGCATTTCACTTTCATCTGCTAATAAAGGGTATGAAACCTACCTGCTGTGGAGTGCGTTCTTAAAGCTGGGAAACCTTTGGAAACAGAGACACACGGCCCTTCCTGCCGTGGAGGACTGCACCGCCCTTAAAGCTAACGAGGGGCTGCTGGAGGGAAAATTCCTCTCCGGATCAGACTCAGCAGTGCAATAAATTGAGAAGGTGAAATTCCATCCCGAGGCCCACTGGAGGGCTTAATTTGTCCTTTTGAACAGCGTGAAGTGCACAGAGCCTACTGGAAGGCATAATTAGTCGCCAAATATGACCACAAGTACCAGCGTGCAACAGTGAATTTTGAACCTATCAAGGAAGGCACACCGGAGGCCTATAAATGAAGGAGCACGCAGAATACGGTGATCAAGGAACATTGCTGTGCAATCACGGATGCCTTTGAAAAAGAAGCAAGAGTGCTTTGAAACGCGTAAGGCAGGAGGATTGAAAAAGGTCGGAATGGCATTTCACTTTCATCTGCTAATAAAGGGTATGAAACCTACCTGCTGTGGAGTGCGTTCTTAAAGCTGGGAAACCTTTGGAAACAGAGACACACGGCCCTTCCTGCCGTGGAGGACTGCACCGCCCTTAAAGCTAACGAGGGGCTGCTGGAGGGAAAATTCCTCTCCGGATCAGACTCAGCAGTGCAATAAATTGAGAAGGTGAAATTCCATCCCGAGGCCCACTGGAGGGCTTAATTTGTCCTTTTGAACAGCGTGAAGTGCACAGAGCCTACTGGAAGGCATAATTAGTCGCCAAATATGACCACAAGTACCAGCGTGCAACAGTGAATTTTGAACCTATCAAGGAAGGCACACCGGAGGCCTATAAATGAAGGAGCACGCAGAATACGGTGATCAAGGAACATTGCTGTGCAATCACGGATGCCTTTGAAAAAGAAGCAAGAGTGCTTTGAAACGCGTAAGGCAGGAGGATTGAAAAAGGTCGGAATGGCATTTCACTTTCATCTGCTAATAAAGGGTATGAAACCTACCTGCTGTGGAGTGCGTTCTTAAAGCTGGGAAACCTTTGGAAACAGAGACACACGGCCCTTCCTGCCGTGGAGGACTGCACCGCCCTTAAAGCTAACGAGGGGCTGCTGGAGGGAAAATTCCTCTCCGGATCAGACTCAGCAGTGCAATAAATTGAGAAGGTGAAATTCCATCCCGAGGCCCACTGGAGGGCTTAATTTGTCCTTTTGAACAGCGTGAAGTGCACAGAGCCTACTGGAAGGCATAATTAGTCGCCAAATATGACCACAAGTACCAGCGTGCAACAGTGAATTTTGAACCTATCAAGGAAGGCACACCGGAGGCCTATAAATGAAGGAGCACGCAGAATACGGTGATCAAGGAACATTGCTGTGCAATCACGGATGCCTTTGAAAAAGAAGCAAGAGTGCTTTGAAACGCGTAAGGCAGGAGGATTGAAAAAGGTCGGAATGGCATTTCACTTTCATCTGCTAATAAAGGGTATGAAACCTACCTGCTCTGGAGTGCGTTCTTAAAGCTGGGAAACCTTTGGAAACAGAGACACACGGCCCTTCCTGCCGTGGAGGACTGCACCGCCCTTAAAGCTAACGAGGGGCTGCTGGAGGGAAAATTCCTCTCCGGATCAGACTCAGCAGTGCAATAAATTGAGAAGGTGAAATTCCATCCCGAGGCCCACTGGAGGGCTTAATTTGTCCTTTTGAACAGCGTGAAGTGCACAGAGCCTACTGGAAGGCATAATTAGTCGCCAAATATGACCACAAGTACCAGCGTGCAACAGTGAATTTTGAACCTATCAAGGAAGGCACACCGGAGGCCTATAAATGAAGGAGCACGCAGAATACGGTGATCAAGGAACATTGCTGTGCAATCACGGATGCCTTTGAAAAAGAAGCAAGAGTGCTTTGAAACGCGTAAGGCAGGAGGATTGAAAAAGGTCGGAATGGCATTTCACTTTCATCTGCTAATAAAGGGTATGAAACCTACCTGCTGTGGAGTGCGTTCTTAAAGCTGGGAAACCTTTGGAAACAGAGACACACGGCCCTTCCTGCCGTGGAGGACTGCACCGCCCTTAAAGCTAACGAGGGGCTGCTGGAGGGAAAATTCCTCTCCGGATCAGACTCAGCAGTGCAATAAATTGAGAAGGTGAAATTCCATCCCGAGGCCCACTGGAGGGCTTAATTTGTCCTTTTGAACAGCGTGAAGTGCACAGAGCCTACTGGAAGGCATAATTAGTCGCCAAATATGACCACAAGTACCAGCGTGCAACAGTGAATTTTGAACCTATCAAGGAAGGCACACCGGAGGCCTATAAATGAAGGAGCACGCAGAATACGGTGATCAAGGAACATTGCTGTGCAATCACGGATGCCTTTGAAAAAGAAGCAAGAGTGCTTTGAAACGCGTAAGGCAGGAGGATTGAAAAAGGTCGGAATGGCATTTCACTTTCATCTGCTAATAAAGGGTATGAAACCTACCTGCTGTGGAGTGCGTTCTTAAAGCTGGGAAACCTTTGGAAACAGAGACACACGGCCCTTCCTGCCGTGGAGGACTGCACCGCCCTTAAAGCTAACGAGGGGCTGCTGGAGGGAAAATTCCTCTCCGGATCAGATTCAGCAGTGCAATAAATTGAGAAGGTGAAATTCCATCCCGAGGCCCACTGGAGGGCTTAATTTGTCCTTTTGAACAGCGTGAAGTGCACAGAGCCTACTGGAAGGCATAATTAGTCGCCAAATATGACCACAAGTACCAGCGTGCAACAGTGAATTTTGAACCTATCAAGGAAGGCACACCGGAGGCCTATAAATGAAGGAGCACGCAGAATACGGTGATCAAGGAACATTGCTGTGCAATCACGGATGCCTTTGAAAAAGAAGCAAGAGTGCTTTGAAACGCGTAAGGCAGGAGGATTGAAAAAGGTCGGAATGGCATTTCACTTTCATCTGCTAATAAAGGGTATGAAACCTACCTGCTGTGGAGTGCGTTCTTAAAGCTGGGAAACCTTTGGAAACAGAGACACACGGCCCTTCCTGCCGTGGAGGACTGCACCGCCCTTAAAGCTAACGAGGGGCTGCTGGAGGGAAAATTCCTCTCCGGATCAGACTCAGCAGTGCAATAAATTGAGAAGGTGAAATTCCATCCCGAGGCCCACTGGAGGGCTTAATTTGTCCTTTTGAACAGCGTGAAGTGCACAGAGCCTACTGGAAGGCATAATTAGTCGCCAAATATGACCACAAGTACCAGCGTGCAACAGTGAATTTTGAACCTATCAAGGAAGGCACACCGGAGGCCTATAAATGAAGGAGCACGCAGAATACGGTGATCAAGGAACATTGCTGTGCAATCACGGATGCCTTTGAAAAAGAAGCAAGAGTGCTTTGAAACGCGTAAGGCAGGAGGATTGAAAAAGGTCGGAATGGCATTTCACTTTCATCTGCTAATAAAGGGTATGAAACCTACCTGCTGTGGAGTGCGTTCTTAAAGCTGGGAAACCTTTGGAAACAGAGACACACGGCCCTTCCTGCCGTGGAGGACTGCACCGCCCTTAAAGCTAACGAGGGGCTGCTGGAGGGAAAATTCCTCTCCGGATCAGACTCAGCAGTGCAATAAATTGAGAAGGTGAAATTCCATCCCGAGGCCCACTGGAGGGCTTAATTTGTCCTTTTGAACAGCGTGAAGTGCACAGAGCCTACTGGAAGGCATAATTAGTCGCCAAATATGACCACAAGTACCAGCGTGCAACAGTGAATTTTGAACCTATCAAGGAAGGCACACCGGAGGCCTATAAATGAAGGAGCACGCAGAATACGGTGATCAAGGAACATTGCTGTGCAATCACGGATGCCTTTGAAAAAGAAGCAAGAGTGCTTTGAAACGCGTAAGGCAGGAGGATTGAAAAAGGTCGGAATGGCATTTCACTTTCATCTGCTAATAAAGGGTATGAAACCTACCTGCTGTGGAGTGCGTTCTTAAAGCTGGGAAACCTTTGGAAACAGAGACACACGGCCCTTCCTGCCGTGGAGGACTGCACCGCCCTTAAAGCTAACGAGGGGCTGCTGGAGGGAAAATTCCTCTCCGGATCAGACTCAGCAGTGCAATAAATTGAGAAGGTGAAATTCCATCCCGAGGCCCACTGGAGGGCTTAATTTGTCCTTTTGAACAGCGTGAAGTGCACAGAGCCTACTGGAAGGCATAATTAGTCGCCAAATATGACCACAAGTACCAGCGTGCAACAGTGAATTTTGAACCTATCAAGGAAGGCACACCGGAGGCCTATAAATGAAGGAGCACGCAGAATACGGTGATCAAGGAACATTGCTGTGCAATCACGGATGCCTTTGAAAAAGAAGCAAGAGTGCTTTGAAACGCGTAAGGCAGGAGGATTGAAAAAGGTCGGAATGGCATTTCACTTTCATCTGCTAATAAAGGGTATGAAACCTACCTGCTCTGGAGTGCGTTCTTAAAGCTGGGAAACCTTTGGAAACAGAGACACACGGCCCTTCCTGCCGTGGAGGACTGCACCGCCCTTAAAGCTAACGAGGGGCTGCTGGAGGGAAAATTCCTCTCCGGATCAGACTCAGCAGTGCAATAAATTGAGAAGGTGAAATTCCATCCCGAGGCCCACTGGAGGGCTTAATTTGTCCTTTTGAACAGCGTGAAGTGCACAGAGCCTACTGGAAGGCATAATTAGTCGCCAAATATGACCACAAGTACCAGCGTGCAACAGTGAATTTTGAACCTATCAAGGAAGGCACACCGGAGGCCTATAAATGAAGGAGCACGCAGAATACGGTGATCAAGGAACATTGCTGTGCAATCACGGATGCCTTTGAAAAAGAAGCAAGAGTGCTTTGAAACGCGTAAGGCAGGAGGATTGAAAAAGGTCGGAATGGCATTTCACTTTCATCTGCTAATAAAGGGTATGAAACCTACCTGCTGTGGAGTGCGTTCTTAAAGCTGGGAAACCTTTGGAAACAGAGACACACGGCCCTTCCTGCCGTGGAGGACTGCACCGCCCTTAAAGCTAACGAGGGGCTGCTGGAGGGAAAATTCCTCTCCGGATCAGACTCAGCAGTGCAATAAATTGAGAAGGTGAAATTCCATCCCGAGGCCCACTGGAGGGCTTAATTTGTCCTTTTGAACAGCGTGAAGTGCACAGAGCCTACTGGAAGGCATAATTAGTCGCCAAATATGACCACAAGTACCAGCGTGCAACAGTGAATTTTGAACCTATCAAGGAAGGCACACCGGAGGCCTATAAATGAAGGAGCACGCAGAATACGGTGATCAAGGAACATTGCTGTGCAATCACGGATGCCTTTGAAAAAGAAGCAAGAGTGCTTTGAAACGCGTAAGGCAGGAGGATTGAAAAAGGTCGGAATGGCATTTCACTTTCATCTGCTAATAAAGGGTATGAAACCTACCTGCTGTGGAGTGCGTTCTTAAAGCTGGGAAACCTTTGGAAACAGAGACACACGGCCCTTCCTGCCGTGGAGGACTGCACCGCCCTTAAAGCTAACGAGGGGCTGCTGGAGGGAAAATTCCTCTCCGGATCAGACTCAGCAGTGCAATAAATTGAGAAGGTGAAATTCCATCCCGAGGCCCACTGGAGGGCTTAATTTGTCCTTTTGAACAGCGTGAAGTGCACAGAGCCTACTGGAAGGCATAATTAGTCGCCAAATATGACCACAAGTACCAGCGTGCAACAGTGAATTTTGAACCTATCAAGGAAGGCACACCGGAGGCCTATAAATGAAGGAGCACGCAGAATACGGTGATCAAGGAACATTGCTGTGCAATCACGGATGCCTTTGAAAAAGAAGCAAGAGTGCTTTGAAACGCGTAAGGCAGGAGGATTGAAAAAGGTCGGAATGGCATTTCACTTTCATCTGCTAATAAAGGGTATGAAACCTACCTGCTGTGGAGTGCGTTCTTAAAGCTGGGAAACCTTTGGAAACAGAGACACACGGCCCTTCCTGCCGTGGAGGACTGCACCGCCCTTAAAGCTAACGAGGGGCTGCTGGAGGGAAAATTCCTCTCCGGATCAGATTCAGCAGTGCAATAAATTGAGAAGGTGAAATTCCATCCCGAGGCCCACTGGAGGGCTTAATTTGTCCTTTTGAACAGCGTGAAGTGCACAGAGCCTACTGGAAGGCATAATTAGTCGCCAAATATGACCACAAGTACCAGCGTGCAACAGTGAATTTTGAACCTATCAAGGAAGGCACACCGGAGGCCTATAAATGAAGGAGCACGCAGAATACGGTGATCAAGGAACATTGCTGTGCAATCACGGATGCCTTTGAAAAAGAAGCAAGAGTGCTTTGAAACGCGTAAGGCAGGAGGATTGAAAAAGGTCGGAATGGCATTTCACTTTCATCTGCTAATAAAGGGTATGAAACCTACCTGCTGTGGAGTGCGTTCTTAAAGCTGGGAAACCTTTGGAAACAGAGACACACGGCCCTTCCTGCCGTGGAGGACTGCACCGCCCTTAAAGCTAACGAGGGGCTGCTGGAGGGAAAATTCCTCTCCGGATCAGACTCAGCAGTGCAATAAATTGAGAAGGTGAAATTCCATCCCGAGGCCCACTGGAGGGCTTAATTTGTCCTTTTGAACAGCGTGAAGTGCACAGAGCCTACTGGAAGGCATAATTAGTCGCCAAATATGACCACAAGTACCAGCGTGCAACAGTGAATTTTGAACCTATCAAGGAAGGCACACCGGAGGCCTATAAATGAAGGAGCACGCAGAATACGGTGATCAAGGAACATTGCTGTGCAATCACGGATGCCTTTGAAAAAGAAGCAAGAGTGCTTTGAAACGCGTAAGGCAGGAGGATTGAAAAAGGTCGGAATGGCATTTCACTTTCATCTGCTAATAAAGGGTATGAAACCTACCTGCTGTGGAGTGCGTTCTTAAAGCTGGGAAACCTTTGGAAACAGAGACACACGGCCCTTCCTGCCGTGGAGGACTGCACCGCCCTTAAAGCTAACGAGGGGCTGCTGGAGGGAAAATTCCTCTCCGGATCAGATTCAGCAGTGCAATAAATTGAGAAGGTGAAATTCCATCCCGAGGCCCACTGGAGGGCTTAATTTGTCCTTTTGAACAGCGTGAAGTGCACAGAGCCTACTGGAAGGCATAATTAGTCGCCAAATATGACCACAAGTACCAGCGTGCAACAGTGAATTTTGAACCTATCAAGGAAGGCACACCGGAGGCCTATAAATGAAGGAGCACGCAGAATACGGTGATCAAGGAACATTGCTGTGCAATCACGGATGCCTTTGAAAAAGAAGCAAGAGTGCTTTGAAACGCGTAAGGCAGGAGGATTGAAAAAGGTCGGAATGGCATTTCACTTTCATCTGCTAATAAAGGGTATGAAACCTACCTGCTGTGGAGTGCGTTCTTAAAGCTGGGAAACCTTTGGAAACAGAGACACACGGCCCTTCCTGCCGTGGAGGACTGCACCGCCCTTAAAGCTAACGAGGGGCTGCTGGAGGGAAAATTCCTCTCCGGATCAGACTCAGCAGTGCAATAAATTGAGAAGGTGAAATTCCATCCCGAGGCCCACTGGAGGGCTTAATTTGTCCTTTTGAACAGCGTGAAGTGCACAGAGCCTACTGGAAGGCATAATTAGTCGCCAAATATGACCACAAGTACCAGCGTGCAACAGTGAATTTTGAACCTATCAAGGAAGGCACACCGGAGGCCTATAAATGAAGGAGCACGCAGAATACGGTGATCAAGGAACATTGCTGTGCAATCACGGATGCCTTTGAAAAAGAAGCAAGAGTGCTTTGAAACGCGTAAGGCAGGAGGATTGAAAAAGGTCGGAATGGCATTTCACTTTCATCTGCTAATAAAGGGTATGAAACCTACCTGCTGTGGAGTGCGTTCTTAAAGCTGGGAAACCTTTGGAAACAGAGACACACGGCCCTTCCTGCCGTGGAGGACTGCACCGCCCTTAAAGCTAACGAGGGGCTGCTGGAGGGAAAATTCCTCTCCGGATCAGACTCAGCAGTGCAATAAATTGAGAAGGTGAAATTCCATCCCGAGGCCCACTGGAGGGCTTAATTTGTCCTTTTGAACAGCGTGAAGTGCACAGAGCCTACTGGAAGGCATAATTAGTCGCCAAATATGACCACAAGTACCAGCGTGCAACAGTGAATTTTGAACCTATCAAGGAAGGCACACCGGAGGCCTATAAATGAAGGAGCACGCAGAATACGGTGATCAAGGAACATTGCTGTGCAATCACGGATGCCTTTGAAAAAGAAGCAAGAGTGCTTTGAAACGCGTAAGGCAGGAGGATTGAAAAAGGTCGGAATGGCATTTCACTTTCATCTGCTAATAAAGGGTATGAAACCTACCTGCTGTGGAGTGCGTTCTTAAAGCTGGGAAACCTTTGGAAACAGAGACACACGGCCCTTCCTGCCGTGGAGGACTGCACCGCCCTTAAAGCTAACGAGGGGCTGCTGGAGGGAAAATTCCTCTCCGGATCAGACTCAGCAGTGCAATAAATTGAGAAGGTGAAATTCCATCCCGAGGCCCACTGGAGGGCTTAATTTGTCCTTTTGAACAGCGTGAAGTGCACAGAGCCTACTGGAAGGCATAATTAGTCGCCAAATATGACCACAAGTACCAGCGTGCAACAGTGAATTTTGAACCTATCAAGGAAGGCACACCGGAGGCCTATAAATGAAGGAGCACGCAGAATACGGTGATCAAGGAACATTGCTGTGCAATCACGGATGCCTTTGAAAAAGAAGCAAGAGTGCTTTGAAACGCGTAAGGCAGGAGGATTGAAAAAGGTCGGAATGGCATTTCACTTTCATCTGCTAATAAAGGGTATGAAACCTACCTGCTCTGGAGTGCGTTCTTAAAGCTGGGAAACCTTTGGAAACAGAGACACACGGCCCTTCCTGCCGTGGAGGACTGCACCGCCCTTAAAGCTAACGAGGGGCTGCTGGAGGGAAAATTCCTCTCCGGATCAGACTCAGCAGTGCAATAAATTGAGAAGGTGAAATTCCATCCCGAGGCCCACTGGAGGGCTTAATTTGTCCTTTTGAACAGCGTGAAGTGCACAGAGCCTACTGGAAGGCATAATTAGTCGCCAAATATGACCACAAGTACCAGCGTGCAACAGTGAATTTTGAACCTATCAAGGAAGGCACACCGGAGGCCTATAAATGAAGGAGCACGCAGAATACGGTGATCAAGGAACATTGCTGTGCAATCACGGATGCCTTTGAAAAAGAAGCAAGAGTGCTTTGAAACGCGTAAGGCAGGAGGATTGAAAAAGGTCGGAATGGCATTTCACTTTCATCTGCTAATAAAGGGTATGAAACCTACCTGCTGTGGAGTGCGTTCTTAAAGCTGGGAAACCTTTGGAAACATATATATATATGTATATATGAGTAGGAATTCCCTGTCCTTAGGTGGTATGTATATATGTGGTTTCTTAGGTGTGAATAGGCCCTAGGGAGGGGGTAACGTTCTGGCTGGGTTAGAGAGGCTCTGTTGAGCGGGTTCTATCTGATCCAAAAACCCAAGCAGAACAAATGTCCAGCGTACGGAGATCTCTTATATCCTCTGCGGTAGGCATCTGTTGTGTGGACCTTGTTAAATGATCCAGCGGAGACTCTTCAGTAGTGGTAGTGAAGTGTTCTAAGTAATCATAATGAAAATAAGATCGAGAATCTGAACCATAATTGAAACCATAAACTATTTTGCCCTCGTAAGTGGTAAATTGTTCTCTGTAGATAAATACAGGTATGCACATGAGAAAGGCAAGGAACCAGATGCCAAAGCACAACCCAGAGGCCATGCCCACAGTCCGATGGTTCTGAGACCACACTGGCTGCATCACCAGCAAGCACCAATCCAGGCTAATGGCTACCAGGATGAAGACGCTGGCAAACATGTTGAAGATGATGACTCAGGGGAAAAACTTACAAAGGATGCTCCTATGGTGCCAGTGTCCATGCAGGGCTACCTCGGCAATTTAGAATGGCAGGAAGAGGCAGCACAAAAAGTCTGCGACTGCCAAGTTCAGGAACCAGATGGTGTTCACTGTGCGTTTCATCTTCAGACCAGTGAACCATATGACTATGGCATTCCCAGGAAGGCCAAGGAGAAATGTGATGCTGAGAATAGCCATGGTGATCATGGATCCTGGAGAGACGCTTGGGGCCACATCTTCAGTCTCATGGAAGTCGCTTTCATCATTCCACAAGGAGGGCATCTTTGCAGGCTGAAACAGATGAGCATAATACATACTGAAATGCAGGATAATGTAGAAGATGGCCGGCAATGTAAGTATCATTAATTCATCTCTTCAGTATATATCCACTTACTTCTTCAAAATACACATTTATTTATTTTGCAAGTTTTATATAATGTGAACATGACCCTTGGGTATTAGAGCGCTTCACATAATAAATAAGTTATCCGCCCTTATATTGATGGTGACATGTTTTGTGTAGTTCTCAATTAGTTACTTACAAGTTGCATGGTTTCTGGTATGCACATATAATATATATACACTGTAGTGTACATCGTTAGTGTTATGTCGGACATAAACAATCGATCCACCCTTAGTGTGGTAGCATCATAGTCTGGGAGGTTACCACCGTGTTACATATTGTTCTAGTCTGTATGTATATTGTATTTAGCCTTTATAATAACATGCATCTGCCACCCTTTTTCCACTCTTTACTTCATATGCTACCTTTCTGAATAATCCTTCACTCAATCACTGAGCGATCCATCCAACAAATTCTTTCTCATTTAACACAATTACATCTCTAGTCTAACATACTGTTGCACATCTTTATTCTACCACATTGTTGCACTGTTTCATCATCACCCTGTTTCTACCTGTATCTGTCTTTCCAAGTCTTCCACCCATAACCCATTCAATCCCAAAGCATTTATGAATTTTCTTACTTTGTATTAAACCATACTCATGTAGAACACAAATATGTTTTGCCCTCTGATTTTTAGTCAGGATCTAGTAGGGGAAGGGATGCTGAGTCAAGATCATTCATAGGCAAGGCTTTCGACCTGAAGGGGGACACAAGGCTTCATTATGGTGGTACCAATACAGCTGGGAAGGAACAATACTTCCAAAAAGTGAGTAAGAGTGACTACTTGGAGGAAAGGGGGGGGGGGTAAGTGAGTTGTGCCAGATATGTTCTATTGGGGTGATGAACGTAGGTCCAGAATTAGTATAATCACTTTGTAAATGGCTTCAGCTTAGACCAGTTGTGTGTGAATTGGATAACCTGAAAATATAGCATTGGACCTAGATTCCTAGGAGGGACCCTGTAATCAGGTTCGAACAGAAATGCAATCTCATGTATGGCATCATACTACAGGTGTGTAAAAACTTTGTAAGGTCTAATCCCGATCTCCGGGTAAGGCAGTCCATATTTCAAACATCATTGCAAAGACCTACTTGAGTTCCTCAAATTCACAAATGCAAAAACCCCAACTCAATCTCCAACACACTGGAACCATCTCTCTTCTGACCCGCTTCACCACTGTTATAATCTGCCTTCTCCTCATTCAAGCTTCTGGAGACACCGAGCTGTTAAGTTTTGTCACCAAGATAAAAGCATCTAACTTGCTCCTGGACCCCTGCTCAACCTCCTGCCTTTTGGTTCTCCTTTCTCTATTCTCTCTCTCATATAATACACTTTACACACATAATAATTGCATTCCTCAAGATGGGAGATGTATCTAGCCCTCTGTAACATACAATCATCTTCCCTCCACTAACAACAGTGAATACTATATTTTTTCGAACTCTCCTCAAATCTCAAAAATTACTTTTCCAGCAAAATCCAAGAAAAGGACATGGCAGGCCAAGTGCAAGATTACTATGAACTGAATCACTTCTTCTGTGACCTTCAGTTTGGACTTAAAACTTCAGAAGGCTCTCAATCAGCTCTAGCCGTTGTGTGACAAGCATCTCGTTGCCTGGAAGAAAGAGTGTAATCTTAAGATTTTGGGAGCCCTGGGCAAGACATATTTTAGGGGCCTCTGTTTGAGCCACCTTTGTATTTTATTAGCCATTTCTGCTAAATCAAGTCTCATAATGGCAACCAATATCGAAATATATATATTAGGTTGAGACAGAAAAACAGAAAGAGGTGAGATATAGAGAGAGAAAGTTCACTTTCCAAGGGGCCCCTTGAAAGGTGGGGGCCCTGGGTATTGCCCATTTTGCACATGCCTTAAACCATCTTTGGGAAGAAGTTAAGAAAACAGCCCTTACACTCTTCATCTGGTCTGTGGCCTACAACACTGAAAACCGCACAATATCCGTAGTAAGGTTGGAACAGTGGGGTGGGTGCAGCTTGGCCTGATCTGTCATGGGTTGCTTGCAACTTCAGCCAAAGAACCAGGATCCAGTTAGATGAGTCTTTTGTGAGCTAGAGGCCTTTGAGTGTCCCCAAGGATCATCCCTGTCTCCCTCTCTTGTCTATTGTTTAAGATCTAGATTTCTTCTGTGGCTAATTAACCCCATAAATACCATTTGGACTTCCAAATGTATGCAGACGACATGCAAATTTACTCTTGGCTAGGTAATCAACAAAATAATCCAAAAGCACTGCCTCATGCTTGGACCACGGACTCTATTCAATTATGAGCAGAGCGAAAAATGAGATCCCTGTATTGGTAAAAACAGAGCCCATTCCACTACCTTTGGATGGCCCATCAAGTTCAAGAAGTCCTTGCTTTAACTTTCAAAAAGCTTGGAATTTTGAAGGTACTTTTCGGCTCTAAACTTTTGTGTGCCCAATCAATCAATCAATCAATCAATCAATCAATCAATCAATCAATCAATCAATCAATCAGGATTTATAAAGCATGACTAATCACCCAATAGGGCATCCAGGTGCTTGCAGGACGCGAAGGCTTATTCGAACAGCAAGGTCTTGAAGTCCATTTGGAATTCCGGAAGTTCTGTGATGGTCCGGAGGTGTGTGGGGAGGCTGTTCCAGGTCTTTGCTGCGATGTGGGAGTTGAAGCGTCCTCCACTGCTGCTTCAGTAGATGCGGGGAGGATGGGCAAGTGAAAGGGAGGTGGAGCTTAGTCTTCTCAACAGTTGGTGGAAGTTCAGGCGGTGGGTAATCTATGCGAGTCCTTGGTTGTGTAGAGCATTGTTTGCGTGGGTCAGCATCTTGAATTGCCATCTCTTCTGTACGGGGAACCATTGGAGTTGCCTGAGGTTGGGTGTCATGTGAGTTCGTCGGGGAAGGCAGAGGATAAATCTGGCTGCGGCGTTCTGTGTGGTGTGAAGTATCTGTAGGAGGTGTGCTGTGATTCCTAAGTAGAGGGCGTTGTCATAGTCCAGTCGGCTGGCGATGAGGACCTGTGTCACGGTGCATCTTGTGTGTAGGGGCAGCCACTTGAAGATCTCACATAGTCTGCCTAGAGTGAGGAAACAGGCGGAGGAGATGGCGTTGATCTGTGATTTCATGGTGAGCTTGTTGTCAATGATGATTCCGAGGTTTCTCGCATGGTCGGAGGGAGTGGTTGCAGGTCCTAGGTCTGATGGCCACTAAGAGTCGTTCCATGTGTTGCTACTGTTTACAAAGATCAGTACTTCAGTCTTGTCTGTGTTCAGCTGCAGGCATTTGTTCTTCATCCAGTTGGTGATGTTTGTCATGTGTCTGTGGAAGTTGGTTCTGGTGGTGTTAGTGGGGTCGTTGGTGAGTGAGAGGATGAATTGGGTGTTGTCTGCATATGAAATTATGTTGAGACAGTGGGATATGATGATTTTGGCCAGCGGGGTCATATATGCATTGAAGAGCATGAGGCTCAGGGATGAGCTCTGAGGGACACCGCAGGTGATCACCTTGGGTTCAGAGGTAATAGGTGAGAGGTGTCTCTTCTAGGTTCTTCCAGCTCTGAGTACTTCTTAAAATCCCCTTACATCACCAAGCCAATCATCCACTGGAGCTGAAAGGAACCATTTTCATGGCACACACTGGGCTACTGAAATATCATCTAGACTGATAGCCGAGAGTACAGGGCACTAGATTCTAGAATGCCCTCAACCTCTTCATGTGAGTCCAAACACTTGGGATTCAGGCAACTCCTGAAGACAGAACTTTTCAAATGCCCTTTCTAAATAAACTCACAGATTTAGGGCTTGAAAATGAAGTATGTCAGATATGTGCTCCAACCTTCTGACTGGACTCCAACATTGTTGTCTCTTAACATATCTGTAGGTGGCCAGATCCTCTGGTGCGCAGAAACAAACAAAGATTCCCACATAGCACTGTATTTAACCCCCAAATATATCAAGTAAGAGTATCTTTTGCTGAGAAGCATTGACTTGTGGTACAAGGGAGAGGAGTGAATATCCTCTTCTTCAGGGTAATGTGGAAGGTAACATTCTGCTCCTTTGACTGGGTGACCCATAAACCTTGTCAGTCTTCCTGATATTGGGCAATGTCCCCAGGATAAGATAAGGCCTGGTGGAAAGGTGTGGTGAGGTCATACTGGGAATATGAGACTGTAATTGACATATGAGGATGTATCTGGTCATAGAAGTCTGTTCATGGCATAGGAAACGGCACTGTGGAATCAAAAAATTGAGCGAAAGAGAGATGTGGACATAAAATGTAATTTTGCTGTTTCATATGTAAATGAAGTCTGGTATCCAGCCTGAGCAGCCTTTGGCAGCATCTGATCCTACTTCCCACTTTCCCACCACTGAGGTCTTTATATAAACCCTAGGGGCTGGCTGCTCTCAAGGAAAAGCAGGATGTGTCGACATAGACAAAGTTATTTCTGATGAAAGCATAGTTTGACAGGCCTCCCATGCTTGAAATATCCTTGGTGGCTTTCAGTTCCTCTGTAAACTTCGTGTGCCAAAGACCTTGCATGACCGTTGCACGATGCTTCACCTCCTTCCACAATAAACTCAAAATCTGACTCTCGATCCACCGCAAGCTACTGAAACCTCATCCTGAGGCAACCTTAATTTCCACAAAACTGCCTTATGACTTCTAATGGAACTGTTGTAGTTATTATTACCCAGAAATTATTTACACTTAATCACCTATGTGCAGTGTAAAATGCTCTCTGACCATCAAAACTGCATTATCTTAAGGAACCAGGCAGACATGTGCCTTTGTTTCTAACTTTATTGCAGCAAATTTTAGTTAATATTTCCGAGGACGTCTTGAGATTAAGAGTCAGTTTGGTTTATAAACTTTATTCAGCTTGTTGACAACAGCCATAATTGTACATTTACATAAAATAGTCCTGTCACGGTTTGCGGGAATGTACATACAATGCCAAAGTTTTTCTCTTATGCTTTGCTTTATTGTTTTTTTCTTTTTTTAATATAGAGTTTATATACATCAGAAGATATGACAATCTCTTCTTGTCTCTCCCTCCTCTATCTTCACTTGCTAGGCTCTGTATGCCACAGTTCTTCATGCTTCACATCCTGGATAGGGGACAGCCTCAAAGGTAATAGAGATGCCAAGGGTAAGTCACTTTTCTTACTTAAATGATTAGGAGAATGCTACTCCTGAACGATATAGATACCTTTGATTTGACTCTTATAGCATCCCAGAAATAAGGGGCTCATTATGATGGCGGGTGGACATCAGCCTGCCCGCCATCATAGCGGTGCTGGCACAGTCCGCTAGACGTGCGGTGGCCCCACCAGTGCAACTAGGATGTGCCCACCATACTGGCGGGCGCATTCTGGCCTTTTAACATTGTGTGTCCGGTGGTCCTGGCTGCAGCACCGCCGGCAATGTCAAAAGAGCATGCACAGCATTTCCCTGCACAACGTGGCAGGCACCACGTGGTGCCTGCCACTTGGTACATGGAACTGACCCCCCCAGTGCACCCCCCTCACAGAGGGGGCCTGTAGCGGCCCCCAAGACAGTCTCTGCCTGTCTTTTTGCGGTGGGATATCCGCCGCAAAAACACATGCGGAAAGGGATACCGTAGTCCCTACGGCGGTGCCTGCACGGCACCGCTGCAATGTTGCCCTGGTTCCGGGTTCAGCACGCAAGGTGGGCGAAAAAGGACCGCGTTGCAGAACCATGGCAAACCGCAGCAACATTGGGATTCCCACCGCCATCCTAATTTGGCGGTGAGAATGTTCTCTAGGATGGCAGAAGGACCGCCGGCCCGGCGGTCCTTACGCCATCATAATGAGCCCCAAAGATCCAAAACGAGAAAATAAAGGGAAGAGCACGTCAAGTGAAGATAAACTTCATTAACTGCCACAACAAAGTCATTAAATGAAAATGGTAAATCAGAGTTCTATACCGAGATAGGTGCAGCATATTTTCTAAGGTTGCCTTTGATACCAACCCAAGAGTGGTGTCTAGAGAAAGAAACAATTATTGTGAGAAACATCAAGAAAATGAATTCCCCGTCAACCCAGTATAGACCACTTAAGCCTCCCTTCCCTCCCGTTTGCCCAAGATCCGGCCCTGTACCTGACTGAGCCACGTTTCTCCTGAAACGCGGCGGGGCTGTGCATCCAACCAGGGGTTTGGCCAAAAACTGTCTTTCCAGTCCGGTCGCAGGGATGCCGCTCTGTAGAAGGTGTTGGCCTTTTTTTTCTTCTCCTTCAGTGAGGCGCCGTCCTCTGGGCTAGGTTTTGAAGTGGAGAACACTCGCGTACCTCCTCTTCTCCACTCCTGAGAGAGAAACCAAGTAGGTCTTGGTTTCGCGTTCTTCTCTGTAGTCACCTCTGGGTTTTTGGGCCGCAGTCCTCTCTCTTCCTGCGTCTGTATCCCGCCTTTTAAGGGAGTCACTCTGTATTTCTATTGGTCACGGACTTACCTCGTGATCAGGGTCATTGGGTTTGCTTCCTGACAGATGCTGTACGATAGTTTCCTGTGAAACAGAGTCTGCACCTGGCTGTGGCTGTGTGGAGATAGCACTTTGTTCGGATGAGGGTGACAAGGGTGTACGGATGACATGCCACAGGATATCTTCCTCCTCCTCTATATCCTATACCCGTTCACATATACCCTCCTTAAGATTTTCCCGTTCGGGGAAAAGAGGCATCCAGGAGAGGAAATCAGCGTTAGCATGTTCCTTCCCCTTCGGATGGGCGACCTTAGAATGGAGATGAACCACTGGAGGACTCTGGGGTCCCTATGTTCCGGCACTTCCAGGTTAAAGGAGCATGATCCGTATAGAGGATGAAAGGGTGACCTTCTAGGTAGTACCTCAATTTTTCAACAGCCCATTTAATCGCGAGACACTCCTTTTCAATGGTAGAATATGTTTGTTGTCGGGGAAAGAGTTTTCGACGTATGCATATAATTGGGACATCTAACTCCTCACTATTATTTTGTGATAGAACAGCCCCCACCCCACTATTGGAAGTATCAGTTTGAAGGAGAAAGGTTTAGAGAAATCAGGAGAGGTAAGGATGGGACCAGAGGTAAGGGTATTTTTAAGCTCCTGAAATGCCTTTATGACTAGTAGAGAAGGGTTTTGAAGGCTTTGTTTAGATACATTCTTCTTCAAGAGATCAGTGAGAGGAGCTGCGATTTCGGAATAATGAGGAGTAAACCTACTATAATATCCTAGAAGGCTTAAAAAAACCTGAATCTCCTTGCAGGTTTTTTGGAAAGGGGCCTCTGCGATAGCGCTCATCTTTTCCTCCTGTTGTTCAATCATTCCGTTTCCCAATATATACCCTAAGTATCTTACTTTATTGAATCCCGGTCAGGATTTTTACATTGATATGTAAGTGCGCGTGGTATAGCTCTTTGAGTGTCAAGTGCATCTCCCTAGTAGGGCTAAATATTGCTATATCATCAAAACATGCAGAGGCGTATGCTTGATGATTCTTGAGTACCTTATTCATTAACCTCTGAAAGGTTGCAAGGGCCCTGTGTAGGCCAAAAGGCAAGACTGTGAATTCAAACAGACCGTCTAGCGTGGAGAAGGCCGTTTTCTCCTGGTCTTCCTTTTTTAGGGGACTTGCCAATATCCATTTGTTAAATTTAACATGGTGATGTATTTAGCTTCCCCTAACTTTTCAATGAGTTATTCGACCCTGGGATGAGATAGGCATCACATTTAGATGTTCCATTGACCACCCGAAAGTCTATAAGGAAACTTATAGACCCATCTGGTTAGGGGCGAGTACAATTGGGGATGACCAGTTGCTTTTGGAGGGCTGGATTACTCCCATTTGCAACATGGAGGATATTTCTTTACTGGCTGCCTCCCTTCTGGCTTCAGGTATTCTATAAGGTTTTTGTTTTACTACTGTGTCTTTCTCTGTGGGGATAGTATGCTCTGCCACTTGAGTACAGCCAGGTGATTCAGAAAACAATACTGAGAAAGTTTGTAAAACCGATATCAGGGACTCTTTTTGGTTTTTACTTAGTTCTTGATAAAGGGCCACTTTTTATGGTACAAGAATCCTCTTTTTGAAGAAGGTATTCTTTCTCCCGGGTTGGTCCTAACCATTTTTTTGACAAGTTTATGTGGTAGGCTTGAGTTTTGGACGGACTTATTCTTATCCTGTAAGTGGATCTTCCTATTTTGTCTATTATTTGATATGGACCTTTCCATTCAGACTACATTTTCTTGATAGAGGTGGGATGTAAAATAAGAGCCTAATCGTTTACTTGGAACTCCCTCAATTTTTTTCCTTTATCATAAAACTTTTTTTGTTTTGCCTGACTTGTGCTTCTGTCCCTTTATACTTTTGACAAGCTTCTCTGGTCATTTCAAGTAAGGTTCGTGGTTGTCGACCATATAGGAGTTCAAAGGAAGAGCACCCTAAACTTCTTTCAACCTATCCTCTGATGACAACGAGGGCTAAGGGAAGGAGGAGGTCCCAGTTTCTCTCTTCTCCTAGAAGCATTTTTCTGAGGGTAAGCTTAAGGGTCCCATTATAACGTTCTACTAACCCATCTGTTTGGGGATGATATACTGATGTATTTAAATAAGTGAGACCTAGAATAGTACATATTTCCTTCATTAGTCTGGAGACAAAAGGGGTACCTTGGTCAGTATTAATTTCTTTAGCGAAGCCTACCCTAGAGAATATTTCGATAGTGATATTAGATATGTTCCTTGTAGTGGCTGCTTTAAGGGGAATGTCCTCTGGATAGCCAGTAGCATAGTCGATGACTACAAGGATATTTGTGTTTCCAGTCTTAGGGCTCGATTCATAGAACTAACTTAAGACAAAATCCTAAACTTACTACCATTTTCGTATTCACAGAAGGCACTTACTCATTTTGGTATTCACAGAAGACACTTACTCACTTCCGTATTCACAGAAGTTAGGAGTCCTAACTTTAGGACTCCTAAATGCCTTCTGTGAATACCGAAAGTCTTAAAATTAGGATTTTTCTCAGTTTAGAAGTCCTAAAGTTAGGACTCCTAACTTTACTACTACTAAACTGAGAAAAATCCTAATTTTAAGGCTTTCGGTATTCACAGAAGGCATTTAGGAGTCCTAAAGTTAGGACTCCTAACTTCTGTGAATACCAAAATGAGTAAGTGCCTTCTGTGAATACCAAAATGAGTAAGTGCCTTCTGTGAATACCAAAATGGTAGTAAGTTTAGGATTTTGTCTTAAGTTAGTTCTGTGAATCGGGCCCAGAGATGTTTGGAAGGGACCAATCAAGTCCATTCCGATTCTCTCAAATGGTTTGCCGACTATAGGTAATGGCTGTAATGGAACTGTGAAAGGTCTAAAAGGGTTTTTTCATTGACAAACCTCACACTCCTGACAATATTTTTTTATCCCCTGCATAAATACGTGGCCAATAAAAGTATCTCAGAACCATTTGTGGTAATTTTTATGCCCCTGTGTGCCCAGCCAAAAGGTGGGAATGTGAAAACAATAGGATTTGTTCCCGGAAGTCCTTTGGGACCAGGAGTTGTGGATCAGAGCCAAATTTTCCTACTCTATATAAAATACCCTTCTTAATGAGAAACTGGGGGTACTGAGATCGGGGGTTCCTTTCGTGTTCGGTGGCATCTCTCCATGCGTTTTGTAGAGTAGCGTTGTTTCTCTGGGCGTGGTGGAAGTTATGTTATGTTATAAAGAGCTTGTAGCGCGCACAAATACTCTAGAGTGTCCTGGCGCGGGAGTGAGCTGGGGGTGGAGCAAGCAAGAGCTATTTAGAAGAGCTGACTGAACAGATGCGTCTTTAAACATTTTTTAAAAAGACGGAAGTCTTGAATGTGCTGTAGATCCGAGAGGAGAGCATTCCAGGCAACTGCTGTTTTTACAGAAAGAGACTGGCCCCCCAAACGTGATCTACGAAATCGCGGAATAGTCTTCCGACGTAGAGAGGCAGACCGCAGGGATCGATTGGGCACATACCGAGCAAAACGCCTCCTGAGATCCACAGGGCCTTGTGCAGAAGGGTAAGGGCCTTAAATTGTACCCGCTGGGCTACAGGCAGCAAGTGCATGCTGTCGAACACTAGGGGCCGATTCACAGAACTAACTTAAGGCAAAATCCTAAACTTACTAACATTTTCGTATTCACAGAAGGCACTTACTCATTTTGGTATTCACAGAAGACACTTACTCACTTCGGTATTCACAGAAGTTAGGAGTCCTAACTTTAGGACTCCTAAATGCCTTCTGTGAATTCCGAAAGTCTTAAAATTCGGATTTTTCTCAGTTTAGCAGTCCTAAATTTAGGACTCCTAACTTTACTACTACTAAACTGAGAAAAATCCTAATTTTAAGGCTTTCGGTATTCACAGAAGGCATGTAGGAGTCCTAAAGTTAGGAGTCCTAACTTTACTACTACTAAATTGAGAAAAATCCTAATTTTAAGACTATCGGTATTCACAGAAGGCATTTAGGAGTCCTAAAGTTAGGAGTCCTAACTATACTACTACTAAACTGAGAAAAATCCTAATTTTAAGGCTTTCGGTATTCACAGAAGGCATTTAGGAGTCCTAAAGTTAGGAGTCCTAACTTTACTACTACTAAATTGAGAAAAATCCTAATTTTAAGACTTTCGGTATTCACAGAAGGCATTTAGGAGTCCTAAAGTTAGGACTCCTAACTTCTGTGAATACCGAAATGAGTAAGTGCCTTCTGTGAATACCAAAATGAGTAAGTGCCTTCTGTGAATACCAAAATGGTAGTAAGTTTAGGATTTTGTCTTAAGTTAGTTCTGTGAATCGGGCCCGACATCTCCTACAGATGTTGAAGAGGAGTCTGGCTGCAGGATTCTGTATAGTTTGCAGTTTTTTCAGCAAATACCCAGGAATGCCAATGAACAAAGCACTGGCATAGTTGAGGCGTGAGAGAATCAAGGCACAGGCTACCGTCTCTTTAGCCTCTCTAGGGAGTAGGGGAATGAACCTTCTTAAGGCCTTGAGGGTGCCAAAGCAGACTTCAGTGAGCTTTTTAACATGATCAGCGAACCGGAGATCCTCGCTGAACCACACCCCTAAGTTTTTTGCCAGGCCTCCCTCAGAGTTAGTACAAGGGAAATCTGGGGGCCACAGAGATTGTCTGAAGGCCGGAGGAAACTGGCCGTACAGGAGAACCTCCGACTTGTCCTCATTGCACTTCAAATGGGCCTGTGCAAGCCAGTGAAATACGGACGCTAGGCACGTCTGGGCGATGTTTGTGTCCAGATCCGAGCCCCTCCAGGTGAATAGCAACTGGGTATCGTCTGCATCCGCTATTATTTTTGCTCCCAGCTCCTCTGCCAGATAAATCAAAGGGGTTAGATATATATTAAAAAGAAGAGGGCTCAGAGTAGAGCCCTGAGGAACCCCCGTAGAGAGTTTCCTGACAGAGGATGAAAAAGGAGCCATGCAGACCTGCTGCGTGCGACCATCCAGAAAGGGTTTGACCCACTCCCATGCCGGACCGGCAACGCCGATAGATGATAGTCAGGCAACGAAAAGCTGGTGTGGCACCGTATCGAAGGCGGCAGAGAGGTCCAGTAAAATCAAGGCAGCCCTGACGCCCCCATCCAGGCACTCCCTGATTGCTTCTGACATCTCCACCAGAGCGGTCTCCATGCTATAGGCAGTTCTAAACCCAGATTGGGCTGGATGTAAAGCACCCGATGTTTCAGCAAAGGTCTCAAGCTGCCGAAAAACCACCTTCTCACAAAGCTTGGCCAGGGCTGGTAAAAGAGAAATAGGGCGATAATTGGCTGGTACCAAAGGGTCCAGCGAGGGTTTCTTGAGAATGGGTACCAGTTTGGCCTGTTTCCATCGCACGGGAACCGTGGCGGTCCGAAGGGAGAGATTAACAATCGCCATTACCTCAGGAAAGACCTCCTCGGCTACCCCAGCCAATACTCGAGCCGGGCAGGGATCAGTAGGAGAGCCTGACTTGAGAGATCTGAGGATGACCAAAATGTCAGGCTCAGCAGCGGGCATAAATAGTGTAAACCGAGGGGTGGGGGCACTGGAAATAAGGGGAGACACCACAGGAGGAATCCCTAGTACCCTAGAATGTGTGCCCACGCTGTCCTGAATCCTTAATATCTTTTCAACAAAAAAGGTAGACAGCTCCTCGCACCATTGTTGGGAGACAGGAAGAGTCCTTTGCTCCGCACAAGGCGATAGAAAGCTCTTGACAATGGCAAAGATATCCTTACTGTTGTTACGTGCCATCGCAATCCTCCCAGCATAGTAATCGCTTTTAGCTTTCCTAATGGCTGTGTAGTAATCCCTCTGCGCTACACGGAGGGCCGACTTGGCGGAAGTGCAATACTTCTGGCACCAACAGCGCTCAAGTTTTTTACACCCCAAGTTCATATCTCTGAGAGCATTTGAAAACCAAGGCTTCGACGGTGGAGAGCACTGTTTAATGCAACGAGCTGGTTTGGAGCAGGAGCTAATCTCCCAGCCAATCCAGCAGTCAAAGCTGTCCACCGCCCCTTCAAGATCCGGGACGGGGACCGGGCGTGCCTGAAGCAAAGCCTCTGAGAGTGCCAGTAGATTAATCTTCCCAGGATGTATATCAGAGGGCAGAACAGGGGTTCGAGAAAACTTGCCCATAGGCCAAGAGAACCTATCAAGTAGTGGTCAGACCAGGTAACGGGTTCTGGATCCCCTACCTCTACATCAAAATTAGTGCACATAAAATCAATTAGATAACCACCCGAATGCGATGGCAACTTGACCTATTGAATCAGCTGAGCCAAATTAAGTGAGTCCAAAAGAGCCCTCGAGTCAGGCGCATCAGGAGCATCCAGATGGATATTAAAATCCCCCAGAAGTAAAAACTTGGAATAGTGAAGGGCACGAGGGATAATAACGTCGTCAAGCACCTTCAAAAAAGGCTCCAGGAGGACCAGGCAGTTGGTAAACCAACGTGCCACCCGGCCTAAAATGAGGGGAAAGGGTGAAAGTGAAATCCAAAGCCTCTCCCTCCACCCACTCCCCAGAGACTTCGCATGTAAAAGACCACAAATCCCTGAACACCGCTGCCATCCCCCCCCCTCACCCCGTTCTACAGTCACCACAGACAATTTTATAGCCCCTAGGGATGGCGAGCTCCACTACCGGAGCACAGGACTCACTCAGCCAAGTCTCCGTTATAAAAAGAACATCCAATTTAGCATCCAACAGAAGCTCATATATGTCAGGTGCATGCTTGGACATGGAGCGGGCATTAATGAGTGCTGCCTGAATCCTGGGCTCACTCGCAGTCCTTATCTAATTGTCATAGTTCGGAGGTAAGTACGTTGTTTTAACATTGCAGAGTTTGGTTTCTTTTTTCTTAGGAAAAAGGTAATTGATTCAAGAACATGGACAGGAATTCCGAATTATATGTGCCTAATATAATTTCTTTAGGAAGATTCGGTACTACCCCTACTTCCAGCCTTATGTTTTTCCCTGTTTGTGTGGTTACCATTATCTTAGCGACTTTTTAACATTTCCGTGGACACACTAGTATTCATTTGTTGATAAGTTAGAAATTGTGAGGGCTCTACTAAATTCTGTTATATAACTGATTGTCGGCACCTTGAATCTAATAAAGTCATAGGGGGTTGGTCTTTGAGGTAAAGACTTACATAGAAACAGCGACCCATTTCCTGGGAGTAATGGACAGTGTGGGGTATAGAGCTGACGTCCATAGGTTTTTCCGTGGGTTTCTTGTGGGGACACGACCGAGACACGTGACCCCACTCACCACAGTCAAATCATTGAGGGCTCCTGAAGGGAGGTGTAATTGTCCTGAAAATTCTAACCTTAGAATGTTCCGTAAGAATCTTACTGGATTTCTTATCATTTTTGTGTACATTAATATTACTGCCCCTGATGGTCTTTGTGATAAGTTGGCGTGGCATATGCTGTCCACTAATTAAAGTGTGCACCTTGCACCAGTCCAAATGACCCTTATGGTGTATGAGGTCAAAGATAACCTTTAGAAAGATATCCCTAGTGGTAGCTGTGGAGAGAAGCCTTCAGGCGTAATCTTGAAGGAATGTAAAGCAGCTTGTTTTACCAAAATATCAGCTTTAGAATTAACTAAATGAAAGGAGAACCACACAGTAGTTAGAAAAATATGTATTTATTTATATAACACTCTCTAGTATCCTCTACATGAGGATACAACACAAAGCACACAATACTTTAGCAAGGAAACAGTTGTAAGTAGCACAATACACAGTGGGCTCCAGGGGGAGATCAAACCATATACTAGAATAGTGGTATAAGAACCACGACTTGAGTTGAGACAGTGCCTAGAGCACTTAGATTCGCTGGGACCCCAAGGAACCACCCAAGGTGAGTAAACGGGGAGGACGGGTCCAGTGTGGGAACACCACTGCGTGCTCCGTACAACTCTATGGGAAGGTCGCAGTCGGAGTTTTAAAGTTTAAGGACCCTTCTCGTGGACTTCGAGGAAACCCTTTAGAACTTAGAAGGTTGGAGAGCCATCCCACCCGTGGATACCGGAGTACCTGAGTTACCTATCCCAGGGGAGCCAGGTGCTTAGGTCTGAAGTGGTGTCGGAAACTGGCATTGTTTTTAATGGAGGACTTCGAAGATGAGCTGCTGCCGGGAAGTAAGAAAGTGTCCGTTGGAATCCAAGGGTGGATTCATGATGAGAGAAACCTGAAAGCAGAGGGGACAGAGTCTGGATCACTTCAGGGTGACCAGGGGCTCAGTAGACGAATGTCCACCAACGTCGAGTGCTTCAGGTGCGAACAAGGGATGCTTGACTCTGCAGCCACAAGTACCACGAGACTTCAAAGATGACCAAGAGCCGGATGCGAGCTGTCCCACCAAGGATGTCGAGGGCTGAGGGGTCAGTGTTTGGCGGTAGCACCAACAAGCCTTGTCAACAGCAACCCACGCAGGAAGGCCAAGCAGGTTACGGTGTGGACCAGCAAGGTCCAGGGGACTCACCAAGCAATGGGGAGTCAGGGCATATCTGGAGCAACCAGGGAAGCCCAACAGAATTCAAGATAACCCTCAGGAGGACCCACAATCCAAATGACCAGGAGTTGCGAGGGGACCTCGAGTAAGATCACAAAGTACCAGCCCACGGAGCACTCGGTGTGAGTAAGCCGGAGTTCTTTGGTTGAAATACTGCTCAGGGTCAGGACTACACGGAGTCCAATGTACAAGCTTGGCAATCGCCAACAAGCATATGCACTTGCAAATGTACGCTGTGCACAGGGGTTCGGGTTGTGCGGTCCCCACGAGAGATACTGGCCTCAAACTTGGTGAGATGGCAAATCAACCTCAGGGCACATCGGAACCCACCTCCTGTGTTGCTGGAGCCTTCGGAGTCCGCAGGAGCTCAGGATCAGCAGACCAGTCAGTTGCGTTGCGGTGCCTGCAAATGCAGGGGTGTGACTCCTTCACCCCAAGGGAGATTCTTCAGATGTCTTTGATGCTCCACAGGTTCTGCACAGAGCCTGTATGGTGCATGGACACAGACAAGGCTTTGGACGGAGAGGGAGACGAAGTTGGGCCCAGTCAAAGTCCAGCAAAGTCCAGAGTGTCCAGAC
The DNA here is from genome assembly GCF_964204655.1 of Triturus cristatus. NCBI lineage: Eukaryota > Metazoa > Chordata > Amphibia > Caudata > Salamandridae > Triturus > Triturus cristatus. The sequence continues at coordinate 1,694,898,321 of NC_140590.1, forward strand.
CGTCGAAGGTCAGTGGTTTCTTTTTCCAGAATCTTGTCCAAGTCAAATCTAATGTCTCACAGCCAGGTAAGACCTTATGTTCCCACAGGAGAGGGTTGGACAGATTCAGGGGACCCACCCAGAGGAGGGTCTGGACAATGGAGAGGATACTCCCCTGTCCTTTGTCCAGTTTTGCACCAAAGCAGGAGCCAACGGCTCCCAGAACTAGTTTGAACAGGTCTATGCACAAGGACACCAAGTGTGCCTGTGCAGACTTTCAGGCAGTTTGGAAGTGCCCCCACCCAGCCCCAACACACTAAATCCTGTCTGGGAAGTGATCACACCTCCCTGTGACAGGTTGCCTATTTTCCTGCCTTCCCCTGCTCGAGCTTGGCTCAGCAGCAGGAGGGCAGAAATGTGTCTCTGGTCAGCAGCAACCATTTTGTGTTGCCCTGGTTGAGAAGGCTGGCACCGGATAGACCAGTGACCCCACGAAATTTGCTTCAGAAGGGTGGAATCATACCTCCACACCGGTTACTGGTGTGGAGGTATGATTCCAAGGTGTTTGATACCAAACACAACATGTTTTGTTTCAGCAGTTTTCAAGATAGCATTAACCGCGAGGTTATAATGCACCTCTACCTATATGTCTGGCTGAGTCACAGACAACCCGGGAGCATGGTCTCCGAAGGCTGCAGAGGGGCTCTGCTTATGCAGGGACACCCTCTCACATAAAGCCCAGCACCATGCCTTCAGGATTGTTAAGGCCTGCTATAGGGGTGACTTATATGTTGTAGTGACATATAGATATAGTGAGCCTATATCTAAAGTAAGTGGTGCTAGTACCAACTTACACAGGCTGGCTGCAAAGGCAGGCCTATAGTTCCATTTTGCATGGCTTCTCATGGGTGGCATAATACATGCTTCAGCCCATGGGAGTCCTCTGGGGTACCTATGCCATGGGTACATGTGTACTATATACTAGGGACTGATAAGGGGTAACCCAGTATCCAATCTTGAGTGTACCCAGTACATGCATAATGGTTAGTATTATTTAAATGAAAGTATTGTGTGCTTTGTGTTGTATCCTCATGTAGAGGATACTAGAGAGTGTTATATAAATAAATACATATTTGTTTATAACTACTGCGTGGTTCTCCTTTCATTTAATTAATACTAAAGGTGATATTCTGGTAAAACAAGCTGCTTTACATTCCTTCAAGATTAACACTGAAGGCTGCTCTCCACAGCTACCACTAGGATAGCTTCCTAAAGGTTATATTTGACCTCATACATCCTAAGGGTCGTTTGGACTGGTGCAAGGTGCCCACTTTAATTAGTAGACAGCATATACCAGGCCAACTTCTTACAGTATTCACTGGTTCCCCAACACAAAACCGGAGTTGAGCTACTGAAAAAGTAGTGGCCATTTCTACTTCTTGCTCAATGGTTAAACCAGTATGTTGTTTGAGCCTTTTTTGGGTTGCCAGAGGAAGAGCCTCGGTGTACTGTTCTACATATACTAGGTTCATAATCTCTTCTTTTATATTCTCTAAGGGTTTGAGCCACTTATATCCGCGGCTAGTTTTAACTTTAAAAAAAGAGTCTTGGGAGTATCTCCGGGTGCACCTTTCTCCTGTCTGGATTTCAGGTGGTAGGCTTCTGCATCTAGCCCTAAATGGTCTAATATGACGCTCTTAATTTCTTCGAAAGATGTTGTACCATAAGGATTGGCTACTTGATACGCAGGTTGGGCTTCACCCACTTACAGGGGAGCTAAAAAAAGGCATCTCTTCTGGAGGCCATGCACGCGCCTTAGCAGCACATACAAAATGTAAGAGGAATGCGTTTGAGTCTTCCGCAGGAACATACTTCTGTAGGGAAATGTGTGGTTCGAAAGGGAAAGCACGTGAAGTACAACTACTGGAGGTCAATTGGAATTGATCCTCTGCCACTTTGTGAAAGCTCTCCACTTGTGCTTTCATAGAGTCCTTAAATGTTTCTCGATCCGCTTTGGTGGAGGACATCTGTCTCTCTAGGGCCCATTCTAGTTTCCTTTGCCCTTGAATAGGTTGGTGTACTACGTTGTCCGTTTTTTTTTCAATTGAGGTTAAGTTGTCACGGTTTGCGGGAATGTGCACACAATGAACGTTTTTCCTTATGCTTTGCTTTATTTCAGTTTTTTTCGTTTTTTATATAGAGTTTATATACATTAGAAGATATGACAATCTCTTCTTGTCTCTCTCTTTCCCTCTTCTTTCTTCATTTGCTAGGCTCCGTATGCCACAGTTATTCATGCTTCACACCCTGGACAGGGTAAAACCTCAAAGGAAATAGAGATGCCAGGGGTAAGTCACTTTTCTTATTTAATGATTAGGATAATGCTACTCCTGAAAGATATCGATACCCATGATTTGAATTTTATAGCGTGCCAGAAATACGATCCAAAACGAGAAAATAAAGTAAACAGCACATCAAGTAAAGATAGACTTTGTTAACCGTCACAACGTTGTTAAAGGAAAATGGTAAATCAGAGTTGTAAACCGAGCTAGGTGCAGTATATTTTCTAAGGCTGCCTTTGATACCAACCCGAGGGTGGTGTCTATAAAAGGAAACAATTACTGTGAGAAACTTCAAGAAATTAAATTCCCTGTCAACCCAGTATAGGCCACTTAAGTCTCCCTTTTCTCCCGTTTGCCCCAGATCTGGCCCCATACCTGACTGAGCCTCGTTACATGGTGGGGCTGTGCGTCCGACCAGGGGTTCAACCACAAACTGTCTTCTGTCCGATCGAAGGGACGGTGGTCCTTCTCCTTCAGTGAGGTGCGACGTGTCCTCTGGGCTAGGTTTTGAAGTGGAGAACCCTCACGTACCTTCTCTTCTCCACTCCAGAGAGAGGAACCAAATCGGTCTTGGTTTCACTTACTTCTCAGTAGTGACGTCCGGGTTTTGGCCCGTAGTCATCTCTCTTTCTTATTCTGTAGCCCGCCTTTTAAGGGGGTCGCTCTGTATTTCTATTGGTCCCGGAGTTACCTCGTGATCGAGGTCATTGGGTTTGTTTCCTGTCAGATGCTGTTCGACAGGCTGTGGCTGCGGGGCGAAAGCACTTTCTTCAGGTGAGGGAGACAAGGGTGTATGGATGACATGCCATGGGATATCTTCCTCCTCCTCTATATCCTGTACCAGTTCACAAGTCCCAATAAAAATTACATCTCAATAAAATAGATCTATTTTATCTCCATATCGATTAAAACCATACAAAAGACAGTTTAAGATCAAGGGCACACTGAGTGTGCAACGCTAATCGAGGAAAGGGACATAAAGATGGCATTTATTACAGAAGCATGGACTGACGAAGCTTCTGGCCCTGATTTAGTGAAAGCCACCCCACCAGGGTTCTTATGCCATACTTTAAACAGGCCTAACAGGAAGGGGGGGGATTGGCAGTTATCTATCATAGCTCCATTAAGGCCATATTTCGCTCCGCCTCCAATTCAGCCTGTGAGGCATTGTCTTTTAACCTTAGCCTATCCCACCGTCATACCTTTAAAGGTATCTTATTGTATAGACCGCTGGGAGCTAGGAACCCCTTCATAGTATCAATTGGAAATTTGCTAGAAGTAGGTCTATTCACTTATGCCTATACAATTATGGGAGACTTTAACTATTATCTGGAGGCTTTCACGAACCAGATACACCGACCCTTATCGATATGGTGAATAGCGCGGACCTCAGGCAGCACGTAATAGGCCCTACTCATGTGGCAGAACATACCTTGGATGGTATTTTTTCTAACCACCCTTGCCTCTCATTCACTGGTTTATTGCCTCTCGTTTGGACAGATCATGTCACTGATCAATTTGAGTTGGATCTTACGGACCAGCGTGCGGGTGGGGAACGTCCTAAGAGACAGAGAGAAATCAGAGCCTGGAATAAAGTTGAGGGCACTGCTCTACAGAAATTCCTCACCACAACGGCGGGCCAAATGCCTTCGGGAATGGAGGAGGCTACCACCACATATACAAAATGGGTGGAGCAAGCCTGTTGCAAATTAGCCCCAGTAAAAACTCCTTCTCCCAAAAGATTACAACCCTCCACCACATGGTTTACGGAAGAATTGAGGATTCAAAAACTCACATGTAATTCAAAAACTCACATAAAGCTATATAAAAACAGCCTCCTAATTTATAAACAACTCCTTTTTACCACAAAAAAAATTTCTACGTAAACCGAATTGATTTAGCAAAACATACAGCGAAAGAGCTCTTTGGAATGGTATCTAGCCTGGCCTCCCTGTGCCCAGCTAAAATTCAGTCAAGTCAGGAATTAAGACATCGCTTAGTTCTTTTTGAATAAAGTGGAGATGATTTTCTCTGCGTTTAGCGTCCCGAGTGCAGTAGGGATGGCTACGGTAAGGAAGGAACATAAGTCTACTGAGGTTTCCGCAATACCTTTGATAAGTTCGCAACATTATCCATGAACTACACTCTCAGGTTCCTCATGGCAGCAAGATCAGGGTCGCTATATAATGATCCATGCCCGGTGGCTGTTATCAAACTGGCCCCGGGTCCGGTTGCCCTATCACTCACATCTATCTACAATGCTATGTTTGAAACAGGGCAGTTCCCTAAACTTTGGAAGGTGGCCTCGATACTGCCCCTTCTAAAGAAGCGTAGCCTGGACCCTAAGGACCTAAATAACATTCGCCAAATTTCGCGTCTTCCACTTCTAGCAAAAATGATTGAAAAAACAATGAATCTACAACTTAGTCCCTTTTTTCACGAAACCCAAGCCTTGGATCCCACCCAATATGGCTTTAGAGAGGGACATAGTACTGAGTCAGCTCTCATCAAAGCCACAGAGGAGATTAGGGAAGCTGTGGATCGGGGTGGTAAGTCCGCCCTGATCTAACTGGATCTGTCTGACCTGTTGATCCAGGCTAAAGCATGGGAACTTTTAAAATAATTTTTAACAGACATATCACCAATTGTATCTCTGGGTGAATACCACTCCAAATATTTTGCTCTGCCCTGTGGAGTCCCGCAAGGGTCATCACTGCGCCCTACACTTTTTAACGTGTATGTTTCATCTCTGGCCCCTCTTATTAGTGCCTTTGGTTTTGGCCTCACCTCGTATGCGGATGACACCCAAATTGTGGTGTCTCTGCTACCAGGACAGGAGGTGGGAATGGACAAACGCTTCCTAGACTGTATGGAGTCAGTCGGGAGATGGATGTCGGAAAATTGCCTAAGCTTAATTCGGGCCAAACGGAAGTCATACTGTTTGGGAATGATACCAATTTCTGGACCCCAAATTGGTGGCGGGACTCTATAGGCACTCGTCCTACCCCCCAAAGAAAGTAAAAAATTTAGGAGTAATAGTGCACAACAGACTTAACTTTGGTGACCAAGTAAACGCAGTGGTATCGACAACAGCGTATGTTCTCAGAACATTCAAGAGAATTCTGCAGTTTCTACCACCTGTTAGCCGGCAAACAGTGGTTACTGCACTGGTCATCTCAAGGCTGGATTATTGTAATAGTCTTTATTTAAACATTGAAGAATGTTTTATGAATGAACTCCAAATGCTGCAAAATGCAGCCGCGAGACTGCTTACTGGTACGTCCAAGTTTTCTTCAATCTCTAAAGAAATTAAAAAACTGCACTGGCTCCTGGTGAGGAATCGAGTGCGTTTAAAATCTCTCTGCACCGTTTTTAAAGCCCTTCAAGGAATAGAACCTGGCCATTTAAAATGACAGTTTCAGTGGTACATACCCAAAAGAACTCTTCGTTCGCTGGGAGCCAAGTTGATTAGAGTACCATCCACAAAAAAAGTAATGTGGGGTGGAAGAAGCTTTGTCTTCTGTGCGGCAAAAGCCTGGTATGACCTTCCCTACCACCTGAGAAATGCCATTGATCTCTTGGCATCAGGAAGGGATTAAAAACCTGGCTTTTTAACAAGTAAAACTTCTGTTTATTGCTCTTAGGATAAGTAACTAGCGCCAGGACACCCTTGGGGAACCGTTGGCCTCTAAAAATGTCTATAACATAACATAACATAACATAACATAATACAAAACTCTTTTCTTTACATGAATAGCTTTCAGACTAAAAAGGGCCACACTGTAACTCAAAGGGTTTGCATAGTGCAATCAAATATTTCATAGCAGCCTTTTTTGATCCGATATTACATCTACCACAATAGGTTTTAGATAGATTAAAAGTCAATAACAAGATGTGCGAATAACTCCAGTAACTTGGAAAGTTGGTCACAGTTGCCTCTTATCTACTTCACCTTTCCCCATCAGACTGGAGCTTTGTAAAATTTCACATCATCAAACATCTGCGCACCCTATGGAGAACTAATATTCAAATTAGTGGACTCTCTACAGCCAGAGAAGGATACATTTTTATTGCAATCATGCTCCAATGGTGGTGATTTTGTACATGCAGTCAGGACATTGTTTACAGTACATAAATGTATGTAACGTGGCCCATAGCCAAAGCTGCAATCTCTCTATGGAGTTATCTATGTGGGACACAAAGTACACAGCCACAGGCCATGATCTTGTGTGCCATGTATATTTATTAAATGAAATCAACGATGCAAGCCATGTGTGGTACTTTTGTGTGTTACACATAGTGCACAGCTGTAGGTGAAGCACTGCGTGAAACCCATACTGGCAGTAAAGATGGTGTGCAGCCACAGGCCATCTTTTGGGTAACCTGAGTGTGTCACACAGTGTTCAGCCATCGACCAGGCTCTGGTGTCCCAGGGGCAAGGAATAAACACAACGAAAAGTACAGGCCATGTTTGAAATGTTTGAGTGTTACACACAGAGGTGCCATTGTTTCAGGCACTCAGTGTACTGAACCACACACATGTACTACATCCTGACTGATGATAAATGCTAGCTGAAGGCTAGCACCATCTATGGGGTCCCTTGAGAGGTTTGCCCATAACCTGTGAATGCTACAAAATGTAAAAAGACCCAGTGCTTGCCAGCCATACATAAAGCAAAGAAGGTTTAACAAATGATTAGCAGATGATATAATTGTCAAAGCACTGATGTCATCACAAACAATATGAACAATGACATTCCTCACCAATGACATCATATTTCACATCACCAATGATTCTTTTGGTGACCAATTACATAATTTCCAGAATGTCCACATTGGCTATCAGGTTGTCAGTCCTCCAATCACAGAAGGGCTCACTCACGGGATTGTTTGCTCTCTTATTCACTCATTCCCTGGTTCAGTGATGCACCCACACATACATTCATTGACTGAAACATCCACTCACTCGCTCACGCCCAGTAAGTGACAGACAAAATTATGGGGAAACAGTTGGATGAATGGAGCAACAGGTGGATGGATGGATACACAGATAGATAGACAGGAAGAAGCTGGAGAGACAAATGGGTGGATAGAGAAACAGACTGAAGAATTCAGATACAAATTAATTAAATGTATGGACAGTTGGATGATGTGTCAGACTGACAGATGAGAGGGACGTGGCCATGGGGACACAGATAAATGACGAACAAGGCATCAGGTAGATGGCTGTAGAAAGATAGATGGATAGACAAATCTATAGATAGATAGATTACAAAAGTGGAGGGAGAGAGAGAGAGGTGAGGATAGATAGATGGATGGATGGATGGATGGATGGATGGATGGATGGATGGATAGATAGATAGATAGATAGATAGATAGATAGATAGATAGATAGATAGATAGATAGATAGATAGATAGATAGATAGATAGATAGATAGATAGATAGATAGATAGATAGATAGATAGATAGATAGATAGATAGATAGACAGTGAGCAAAATGAGATTGGGCAATAGTTTTACCTATCAGTTATAGAGCATAGAAATAGCAGACATCTGATATAAAGGCGGTACAACCAACGGCGTCTCTAGGTTGGTGCTAGGTGGGGTCGTTGTCCCAGATGTATTCATCCTGCCTTCCCCTTCTGCCCTATCACCCCCACAGAGAACTAAGTTATTGCCATAGCAACCAACATTTAACAGTAATAAAATAGAGGGTTTGAGTTGTTCAACTGAGCCTGTAGAAGGAGGTGGAGCTGAGTTGCGACTGCGCAAATTAAGATGGTCGTCGACCGCTGAGCGAGTGCGGAGATCGTCCTTTATTGATGATTTAAATTGCTGATCAAGGCTGCTCTTACTTCTGGTTTCTGCCTCTGGTAAATGTCTGTGACCAACAATCTCCAGGACTTTGTTTGATGAGGTTTGGTTATTTAATTTTCAGGACCCTCCTTCACTTGGTCTTCCCCCAATGAGCTCTCTCAGGTATTGTCGACGTATGCAGTCAGAGGGGCGGAGTCAGTCTGTGGAAAGGGTACAGCTAAGGCCTAGAATATCCCCTTGGCTAGAGTTAGCTGCTGCATTGCCTCTTTTTGCAAAGTATTACTTCTACTTGCCATCTTCTTCAAGTATTATTGCACCTATCATAAATACAAGTTTGTCTTGATATGGAAGGGAAAAATGTTCATGTAATGCCTAACAAGCATAAACAAAATATTTCTCCTCCGCCCGTTAAGTCAAAATTGATAGAATCAAATGAACCTTCTTTATCCACACAACTTGACGAAATACAAGCTGTTCGTTCTAACACAGATAACATTGTGTCAGAAATAAAAAATATGAGCAAGGACATGGCTGGTCTTTCTATGAAAGTGTCTGTCAATTCCATTAAAATACAAGATAATAAAGCCAAAATTGACAGTTTTGTGCCTTTAGCAGCAAAAATAGAATCAATTAGTAAATTACTCCTCGATTTAGAAAATCGTAATCTGCAGTACAACTTGCAAATATTTAATTTACCAGAAGATGTTGACGGTAATGACTGCAGGTTGTATCTGGAAAATGTACTACCTGGTCTTTTCGTATCAAATTTCCAGTCAAATTTGAAATACACAAGGTGCATAGAATTCCTTCATATCATAGTGTTCGACAGAATTAACTTTGTCAAATAATATTTAAAGTCCTGCATCATCGTCATTTAGTGTTAATAAGGAAGGCGGCAAGAGAAATTCCATCTGTAATGGTGAATGGCAATAAAATATTCATCCACCAAGACTTTGCCAAAGAGACTATTAAAATTTGAAAGAGTTTACTGATCTTCACCAAGACTGAGAAGCTTTGGTTATAAATATTGCCTGTTTGATCCTTCTACTATGCGTATTTGGAAGGATGGTTTTTGAAAGTCATTCTAGCTTCCTGAAGATCTTTGTCTCTTCTTAGATCACCAATCGCAACTAGTCATGGAAATAAATGAATCCGGTACTTGAGCATAAGCTTACTTTTCCAAGTTTTCTCTAAGGACATTTTTGGTGTGTACGATTCAAGAGTATTATTTATGTTTATATGCTGTCTATTTAGTGTTTGTCTGCTTCTTTCCTTTTCCTTAGCTTTTGAGCTACTTCTTATTCTCTCAGTTTTACTGGTTCTATCTTTTTTACTGTCTTCACTTTCCTCTGTCAATTAATAATATTAAAGGTATTGAAATTGTTTCTTTTAATGTTAAAGGCTTACGTCATCCTGTTAAACATACTAAGATTTTGGATTACTTAGCTAGACATAAAGCAGACACATGTTTATCGCAGGACACTCATAGATGATACTGTTTTATCCTACATGAATAAAAAATGGGTTGGTGTTATTATTTCTTCTCCTGCTCTCAATAGGAAACATGCAGTTACTATTCTTTTTGCAAAGAAATTAAAGCTTAAAATATTACATAAATATTCTTAATCTGATGGTCGCTATCTCATTGTTAAAATCAAACGTAATACTACTGTCTTTCATCTAATTAATGTGTATGGTCCTACAAATGATGATCCAGATTTTTGGTCACTTTTCACATCAGAAGTGTTAAAATTGGGTTATGGTCCACTTATTATTGGAGGTGATTCTGACCTTATATGTGATCCTTTACTGGAGAGAATTTCTCAAGCTAAATTTCGTCTTCCAAATGCTTACTTTGCTTTGAAAGCCCTTTTAAAAAATTCTAAATTGGTAGATGTTTGCCGTTTACATCATCCTACAGAAAAACAATTGACTTTTTTTTCTAATCCTCATAATTCCTACTACAGAATTGATTATTTACTGATATCCTGTCACTTAATACCTACAGTTTTTGTTCCTGCTATCAAGAATATTGACATTTCTGATCATGCGCTTCTATGATGCAGTTTATGTCCGAACTCCTCTCAACAATCTCAAGATCGGTGGCGCATTAATACCAATGTTGTTCTTAATGAAGATAGCAAACCAAAAATGTTAACAGCAATACATGATTATTATTCTTTCAATCCTGAAGTTTCTACTTCAATAATTAATCGATGGGATGCATTTAAGCCATATGTCAGAGGGGAGACAATTTTTATTATGGCACATAATAGTAAATCCTTTAACTCGAGAATTAAACAATTGGACAAACAAATTGCAAAATATGACCGTCTTTTTATTAGATCTAATCACATCAAATATGCAATACAATTCCAAAAGCCTTGTTATGATTTAGATTCCATAATAAGTAACAGGGCAGCCATCCAAATTTCTAATGAAAAAGCTTAATTTTAGTTTTAATGCTAATAGATCTGGAAGATTTTTTACCAATTATCTTTGTATTAACAAAGACAAAAATCAAATGAATACTATCCAGAGTTCTAATGGTCAACTTGCTCTTTCCCATAAAGAAATCGTTAATGAAATTATGAATTATTATTCAACCTTATATAATAAACCTCCTCCTCAGGATAGGCTACATATTGATCATTTTCGGAGAGGTATGGTCTACCTTAAATTTCTCCATCAGTTCAAAATAAGTTAGAGTTACCCATTACCTTAGAGGAAATTCATTTAGTTATTAAATCTTTTAAATTACATAAATCTTTCGGCCCAGATGGTATTCCTGCTGAATTTTGTAAATACTTTTCTCCTCACCTTCAACCTCATCTACTCAGTCTATTTACTTACTTTAGTAATACAGGATCCACTTCTCGGTCCTTTACTGAAGCTTTGATCATTGTCCTCCCGAAACCTAATAAAGATCCCGCTACTCTTTCAAATCAACTGAGCTGATTAATATCGGCAATATGGAGAGTTTAAGCTTCTGTATTAAGATCTTGCCAGCTCTCTCCTTTGCAGGGCTACTGATATATAGACTGCCTGGTTGTTCTTATGGCTTTATACCTGAACAATGCAATGTCATTGCCCAGTTGTCACTACACTATGCTAACTTTACGGTCCTAGGTGATTTCAGTCTCCATGTAGATGATCCTAGTTACTCCCAGGCTTCTCAGCTAATCTCAACACTCATTGGATTTAACCTCACTCAGCTCATTGCCTCCCCCACTCATAGAGCTGCCCATACATTAGATCAAAGATTTTTGAACAGCCATACTCTTGAAGTGGAGGCTCCCCTTCATATGGTTTGGACTGATCATTTACTCGTTCAGGCTGGAGACTAAACAGCTGTTGGAGGGAGAATGAATTGAACTAAAGAGGAATTGGAAAAAGTTAACAGTTGACACCCTGGTGTCAGCTTTACTAGCAATGGAGCCACAGCTGTTGGGCAATCCCGACATTAACTCCTCCTCGTTTAACTCCTGGATCTCATCCACTTTAGACATAGTGGCACCTGTCAGGCCAATCATGACCCCCAGAGGGTCCCTCTCTGGGGGTGGTTTTCAGTTGACCTTAAAATGGAAAAGAGTAGGTGCAAGAGGTCAGAGAAGTGCTGGAGAAAAACTAACACTCCAGCAACAAAAAATGCCTATAAATAGGTGCTGAAGAATTTCTGCAAGCTGATGCGGGCTACTAGGAGAGAATATTTGGTCAGGCGCATAGAGAATTTGGAGTACTCGGTAAAGGAAATGTTTAAGATCGTTAGATCTTTTACCAATCTGTCTGCATGGGAGGGTATTATCCACCCTTCCCCCTCCCAGTGCACATGTTTGACGGACTTCTTTGAGGAATAAATCGTAAAAGTGTATTCCTCATTTCCAGCTGGGGCTGAGGTCTCGGCTATGCAGCATACTGTAAGCTCGAACTCCCATAGCTCCTTCTTGGAATTTCTCCCTATGACTCTCGAGGAATCCCTGACTGAAATCCTGAGATGCAAATCAGACTCCCCAGGGGATCCCTGCCCTCCTCAGCTCTTTAGATTTTTGTCCCAGCTGCTAAACCCTGCACTGAACCAGATCTGGAACACCTCGCTAAAAACCAGCACTTTTCCGGATATCTGCAAACAAGCATTTTTACTACATTTACTGAAAAAATGTAATGCGGATCCGGCTGTGCTCACCAATTTTCGACTGATTTCCCTTCTGCCGGCACCTGCAAAAATGCTAGAGAAACTGGTGCAACGTCAGCTAGCCAAGTTTATTGAGATGAACAACCTCCTACATGATTCTCAATCTAGATTTCGGTTGGGTTACAGTACTGTAGCTTTGGTTGAATTGACAGAATCCGTGAGAATGACTGTGGATGCTGGCGCTTCTGCCATACTAGTATTGTCAGAACTATCAGCGGCATACGACATGGTAGCACACTCAATCCTACTGGATAGACTGAACCAGCTGAGTATTCATGGGGTGGCACTCTCCTGGATTTGGTCCTATCTTAAAGACAGCTCCCAACAGGTTTTTCTTCGACCATTTCGATCTGCATCTAAACCCTTACTGTGTGGAGTACTTCTGGACTCTGCTTTGAGTCCATTGCTTTTTAATATCTACCTGGTGCCACTCTTTGCTCTCATTGCTTCATGGGGGTTGAAAGTAGTTTCCTATGCAGACGATGGATGCTCAGTTGTTGTTCTCATTTAAAGAACATTCCGAGGCTGCCTTCCTCAGATTCAAGGAGTGCCTGAAGGACATATCTAGATGGATGAACAGCAACTGTCTGAAATTAAATGCAGTCAAGACGGAGGTCTTGTTCTTTAGTCAGGCTCCTCCTCCCCCTGCAGGCCTCTGGTGGCCTCTGGTGGCCTGTAGCACTGGGGTCACCGCCAGCCCCGGCGGAGACAGCAAGAAATCTTGTCATTAAGTTCGAAATGTATCTTTCTCAGCTTAAGTACATCAGATCTCTTCAGTGTGCTTTGGGAAGCTGAGAACCATAAAGAAATTCCTTGACCTACTGCCGGAGGACAGCCGGAGGACCATTGTCCATGCGGTGGTGACTTCTCAATTGGACTACGCCAATAGTCTATATCTGGGGCTGCCAGCCTACCTGATTTATAGACTACAGATGGTTCAGAACATTGTGGCAAAACTAATTCGGCAGGTTCCTTTTCGCCATCATATTTCTCCACATCTGAGGCAGCTACACTGGCTCCCGGTAGCTAAGAGGATAGAATTCAAGGCACTGACCTTGGCTTTCCGAGCCGTCCGTAACTTGGGCCCAGGTTACCTCAAGCTTAGGCTCAGTCCTGATCTTCAGCAATGGACATTGATATCTATCCATCAGTGTCTGCTCTGTGTCCCTCGCTATGCTAAGTCTCGACTTGAGGGAAGATCTTTCGCGGTCAGGACCTCCAGACTTTGGAACTCGCTGCCACCTCATTTGTGCCAGATAGAGTCGGAACAGGAGTTCAGGAAGACCCTAAAAACCTGGCTCTTTAATCAAACGTAGCTACAGGTGGTTGGCCTGCCCTCTTCTGCAGTCTCTGCGTAGCACCGGAACACCTCTATTTGCGGTAGCTGTATGCACTATAAATGCATATTGATATTGATTATCTCCCCATTTATTTAATTATTCAAGGCTGTAAACTTTATGTAAAAATTCTTGCAACTAGGTTGGTTACTGTGCTTCCTAACATCGTGCACATTGATCAATCGGGTTTTATAAAAATTTACACTCAGGGGCACATGACTCAAAGGTTTTTGCGAGCGCAAACGGTGCGATTCGCAAAAATCGTCCGTTTGCGCCCGCAAAAAGACCTTTTGCGATGCATGAAGGGTCATGGCACTCGCAACTTGAGAATTCGCAAATATTTGCGAGTTCTCAAATTGCAATTGCATTTAAGGAATCGCATATTGAGATTCCTTAATTGCAATGCATTAAGGTAAAAATATTAGCGATTTCGCTAATACGGGGTGCAAATTACCATGAAGTAGAACTTCATGGTAATTTGCAAAAACCTTGAAAAATGCACTAAAGTGCATTTTTCAAAGTTCCATTTTACACACACACACACATCCCCTTGGGGCATGTGTGTGTGCAAGATGAACTCATATGCAGATTTCAGGGGTGCAACGGGTGTCCTTTTGACACCCTGGCACCCTTGAAATTGCATTCTCAATTTGTGATTCTCTAATTGAGAATCGCAAATTGATAATGTCTTCCCATTCATTCCTATGGGCCTCTAGGCCCATAGGAATGAATGGGTAGGTATTCCTTAATTGTGACTCTCAATTTGCGAGTCGCAATTAAGGAATGTTTAGAAATCGCTAAGTTCGAGGCATATGAGCTGCAGATTGTACACTTTTGCATAGATCGCCATCTGGTGTTGGGCCCGGATGTTTGCAGTTTGTTTTTGTTCTTGGACAGTCTTTGGAAGTCACGAGTTCGGTGACTCCTCCTTCGGTCCGTACTGCGCATGGGCTTCGCCTCCATCCTCAGATTGTTTTTTTCCGCCATCGGGCTTGGATGTGATACTTCGTGCTCCGACTTCGAACTTTTCCAGTTCCAGCCTCGACGGAAAATCCTCGTCCATCGAGATTCTTCATCAAAATCATCTTCTTCATCTCTCTTAGAGGCACTTTCTCGATTCCACTCATCGGCACCGGCCTTCGGGCCCTCCTCGACTCCGGTCTCGGCCGATGGAAAGGACTCCGTTCAAAAAGTGCCCAAAATTGTGGGTCTAAATTTCCCCACACCGTCCTCCATCAGGTGTGTAACCTTTGCCTCTCTCCCGAACACGAGGCTCGTGACTGCCCCGCCTGCAAGTCTTTTCGATCGAAAAAGACCATCCGGGATCGAAGGGCTCGACGCACCATGGTGCACTCCTCGACCTCGGCTCCACCGGACATCTTCGGAGACGACACCGGAGCTTCGGGGCAACAACACACCGAGCAGGAGGAAGACATCGTCAGCGCTTCCGAGGCCGACGACTCCGACCTGGAGGACATCACACGGGCGCAGAAGGTCGTGAGTACTCTACCCCCTCCCGATCCCGCGCCCATTTCCAAAGAGACTCAGGTTACACCTTCGCCTCCAGGCCTAGGGAAAACCAAACATGCAGCTTCTATCACCCCACCTTCGGGCCCGGTGTCGAAGCATCACAAGTCTCACGGCAGCTCCGGCTCGAGCCAGCCTACTCCTGGTGCCGACAAACACCGTTCGGCACCGAAGAAAGTGACACCCAGCTCGGCTCCGAAGCCACCGGTGCCGAAGCTTGGACTTCCGGTGCCGACGAAACACAAGCATAAATCCCTCGGCACTGACGCTCCCGCGCCGAAGCCCACCTCGACGCCGAAAAAACCGGAGGTTCCAAAAAAGCATGGCGCACATAAACCACCCAAGCCCTCGGCTCCGAAAACATCGGCGCCAGCGGGCGATTTGGCGCCAACGGAACTATTTACACCTGATCCTTCTCAAAAAACCTTGTCAAAGGATCCAAAGACTGGGCTCTTGATTTTGTCTATCAAAAAAAGACGTCTTGACACACCAGCTCCTCCTCCACCGCCGAAACGGAAGGACTCTGCCACATCTCCTCTCAGAGTGCCCTCCCCACCACCTCCTACACCTCCTCCACCTCTTCCACCTCCTCTCCCTCCCAGGTCTCCGCCACCCTTGCCTCATCACTCCCCCACCCCATCCCCAGAACCTGATTATGGGGATCCAGATTATGATCCAGCTGATGCCCCGATGGATCCCACACCCCCAGGGACCCCAGACCCATGGGAGGATTACCAAAACCCTGACATACCAGATGTGCCTCAAGATGACCTCTACCCATCCAGGCCATCTCCCCCGGAGGACTCACTAGGGTTTCACCACTTAGTGCAGCGAGCAGCACACTATCATGGGGTGGAACTACATAGCGAACCAGTGGAAGAAGACTTCTTACTGGATACATTTGATATTCAGGATAAATCTACAGCCATCTTGCCCATGCTTAAGGGTATTACCAAACATGCTGCAGAGGTGTTCAAAGACCCTGTCAGGGCCAGGGTCTTAAACCCCAGAATAGAAAAAAAGTACAAAGCAGCCCCCACAGATCCTGCATACATTAAAGGACCTGCTCCTTTAGATTCCCTGGTTGTGTCCACAGCTAGAAAGCGGTCCAACTCCCAGTCCTCAGGTGAGGCTCCACCGCCAGATAAGGAATCAAAACTCTTAGATGCGTCTGGTAAACGCACTGCCTCGCAAGCCGCAAACATCTGGCGCATTGCGAATACACAGGCGCTACTTGCGCGTTATGACAGATCACACTACGATGAGCTTGAGGCTCTTATGCAACACCTCCCGGAGAAACACAAACGTAAAGCTCATGACCTAATACAAGAGGGAAAGCTCATTACTAACACCTCCATTAAATGTGCCCTCGATGCAGCGGACACTGCTTCTAGAGCTATAAATACTAGTGTCCTGCTTCGCCGTCATGCCTGGCTCAGGATCTCAGGGTTTAAGCCAGAAGTCCAGGCATCCATACTAAATCACCCCTTTGACCAACAACACCTATTTGGGCCAAAGGTGGACGAAGCATTAGAAAAAATGAAAAAGGACACGGACACAGCAAAGTCTATGGGGGCATTACAATCCCAAACCCCTAGACGCTCCTTTCGACGTTCGTCCTTTCGTAGCACAGGCAGAGGTTACTCCACAGATAGTGCCTCTACCTCCTACAAGTCCCCTCCTCAAAATACCTTCTCAAAGGGCTACCAAAGAGGTGGATACAGGGGCAACAACAATAAGGGCAGGGGCAAAACCAACACCACCCGTTCTGCCACACCGCCCACACAATGACTTCCCCTCGCTCCCCCCAGACCATCCCACTCCGGTCAGGGGCAGACTACAAAACTTTATTCACGCCTGGGAGTCCATAACATCGGACAAATGGGTGACCCAAATTATTCGGTCAGGGTACTGTCTCGAGCTAACATCTACCCCACCCAATATCCCACCAAGGCACCGTCCAATGTCACAGGAACATTCCACACTGCTCAAACAGGAGGTGATCTCCCTCCTCCAAAAACACGCTATAGAGCAAGTCCCCGTCAATCAGCAAAATGTAGGGGTCTACTCTCTGTATTTCCTAATACCGAAAAAAGACGGGACCCTGCGGCCCATTCTGGACCTCCGGCCTCTAAATGCATACATACATTCGGACCATTTCCACAGGGTCACCCTACAACAAGTCCTCCCACTCCTCTGTCAGGGAGACTTTCTCACTACCTTGGATCTGAAAGACGCATACTTTCACATTCCAATACACCCTTCTCACAGGAAGTACCTCAGGTTTGTGGTGGACGGTCAGCATTACCAATTCACGGTTCTCCCCTTCGGGGTCACCACCGCACCACGGGTGTTTACCAAATGCCTAGCGGTAGTAGCAGCACACCTCAGACGTCAACATGCCCTACACATGAGAAAGGGCATACCCTGGACCAAGTGTTTTCGTCGGTCCCGATTGCGGATATTGAAACTTTGCCTGTGCTCTGGAGGAATCACAGGTTGATCAGGTTCTCCGTGTTCGAGAACGGGCGAACGAACAGCAGTGCCCCCATACTGCCCAGACCAGCTGTGAGAGCGCTGCATAGAGTGACACCCGATATGTTGGAGCAGGCGCTTGTGAATCATCCATGCCCCTTTTCTGGCGTGTTGGAACAGGACACTGAGGCTCTGCAGCTATGGCTGACTGAAAGGCTGAACGATCTTGCCCCAATGACGACCCCCCGGTCCACGGCAATTCGGCGATCTGCGCCGTGGTTCACGGAGGTGCTGCGGTTGGCTCGCAGCCAATGTAAGGTTGCTGAGCGGGCCTGGCGCCGTCAGTATGACGGGAAGGCCAAACTCGCCTATAGGTCGGTGATGAAGGCTTATCACCGGGATATCCTGTGTGCTAAGAAGGATTATCTCGCTAGGAGGATTGAGGAGTCGGTGAACTCCTGTAAGGAGATCTTCACTGTGGTGAAAGAGTTCACAACCCCCTGCTCCAACCTGCCCCTGCCAGTTTCACCTGACATGTGGGCGTGTGATCTTGCCAGCTTTTTTACAGATAAGATCAAGGCGATTCAGGCCTCTTTCTTGGACAGGTCGGAGGAGGGGTGTTGCGGCTCTGGGGCCGGACACGTTCCATCGCCCACGCCTGTTGCCGTGCTGTCGGATTTTCCATCTGTTTCCAGCGATGCGTCCCTGTTGCTGCTGGCCAGTTTGAAATCGGGTTCGCCGCTTGACCCCTGCCCTGCCAAATTTTTGGCCATGATGGCAGCGGTGGTGAACCCACTGGTTAATTCTTTTGTTAATGCCTCTTTGAGGGAGAGGAGTGTCCCACGTACCTGGAAAAGGGCGATGGTGATCCCCCTTCTGAAAAAACTCGGTTTGGATGCCGAGGTCCTGGCCAACTACAGGCCTATTTCTCTTCTTCCGGCTTTGGCGAAGATTACAGAGAAACATGTTCATGGCATCCTGTCGGGTTTTTTAGAAACAAACAATCTACTCCACCCATCCCAATCCGGATTCCGTCCTAATTTAAGTACGGAAACGGCTTTGCTGGAGGTCTCGGAGGTTATTCGCGAGACTTTGGATGCTGGAGGTAAGGCCATGCTTGTCATGTTAGACCTGTCGGCGGCCTTTGACACCGTCCCCCATGCGGCGCTCCTCGCCAGGCTTCATGCCATCGGCCTCAGGGGGACGGTGTTCAAATGGTTTACATCTTTTCTTGAGGGCCGCCGCCAGACGATCTGGGTTTCCCAGAGCGCCGCCGAGATGCCGCCATTGGCAGTCGGAGTTCCACAGGGTTCTGTGCTGAGCCCGACGTTGTTTAACATCTTCATGTCTCCCCTGGCGGCCTTGGCGGAGGCTCATGGGGCCCAGATCGTGTCTTACGCAGATGACACGCAACTCCTCTTCACATGCGGAAAAGATCAGGCATTTGATGGAGAGAGCATTCGGGGGTGCCTGGGGATGGTCTTCGACTGGTTCCAACAGAATAGTCTGAAGGCCAATTCCGGTAAGTCGGAGGTTTTATTCTTCGGCTGTGCCACTGACCCGGAGTGGCAGGATTGGTGGCCGTCGGACATGTGCCCTCCTGCACAGTCATCGCTGGTTGCCAAAAACTTGGGAGTTAAACTGGATAATAAACTGCTGTTGAGAGCGCATGTTCTTGGCTTGGCTGGCACCTGCTTTGGCATTCTGAAGATGCTCCGCAAGTTTTTACCATTGCTTTCTGTGGAGCACAGGCGGATCACTGTGCAAGCGCTGATTGGATCCAGGTTAGATTACGCGAATGCCCTTTTCCTTGGTCTCCCGGACTATTTGGTCCAGCGCCTGCAGGTGGCGCAGAACTCTGCTGCTCGTGCCATTTTTGGCCTTCACAGGCGAGCGCGAGTATCTGGGCTGCTGCAGACGCTCCACTGGCTGCCTATCCGGAAGCGGATTATGTTTAAATCCTTGACGCTGATGCACAAAGCTCTTTTTGGCTCTGGCGCAAGATATCTGCAACGGAGGTTGTCTTTTTACCGTCCAGCCCGCTCACTGCGGTCAGATTCTCTTTTCATGGCCGTGGTTCCGCCGGTGAGGAAGGCGCGCACGGGGGGGGCGCTCCTTTAGCTTTAAGGCTCCCCAGCATTGGAATTCGCTCCCGCTAGGTCTACGCAGCACTGTTAATTTGCTGCAGTTCAGGAAGAGCCTGAAGACCTCGCTTTTTAACCTTTAGGTTTCTTTTTCCCTTGTTGCCTTGTGTTTTGTCGTTTGTCTGTTGTGTTATTTTACACTGAGCTGCATGTGGAAAGCGCCGGGACACTCCTCTGGAGTAGCCGTGCGCTATATAAACACACTATAACATAACATAACATAACATATTCATGTCTTCCCTTACTTAGACGACTGGCTGATAAAAGCCGCGTCCTACGACCAATGTGTGCAACATACAAACAGCACCATCCAACTGCTCCACCAGCTAGGCTTCACGGTGAACTACCAAAAGTCCCACCTCATACCATCTCACACAAAGCAATATCTCGGGGCCACTATAGACACCTCCAAGGGTATAGCCTATCCCAACTCAGCCAGGATCGCAAGCATACAAGCCTTGCGCCAAACGTTCATTGCTCAGCACTCTCTCCCAGCAAGAGTGTTCATGAAGCTAATAGGGATGATGGCATCTTGCATTTTCATAGTGCCCCATGCAAGACTCCACATGCGTCCACTCCAAGAGTGCCTAGCACGACAGTGGAACCAGGCCCAGGGACAGCTGACGGATCTGGTGTTGGTGGACGGCCGCACCCATCACTCTCTGCAGTGGTGGAACACCACAAACCTTTCCAAAGGGCGGCCGTTCCTGGACCCGGTTCCTCAGGTCGGCTGGGGAGCGCACCTCCTACACCTCACAATGCAAGGTCTATGGACGCCACAGCAAAAATCGCTCCACATCAACCATCTGGAGCTATTGGCGATCTTTCTAGCCCTAAAATCTTTTCAGAAACAGATTTCAGCCAAAGCAGTCCTCATTCGCACAGACAATATGACTGCAATGTATTATATTCATAAACAGGGGGGGACACACTCTCCCCAGCTCTCCCGCTTAGCACAGAGCATATGGAGATGGGCAATTCCACAAAACATCTTTCTCCTGGCACAGCACGTCCCAGGCATACAAAACACCATGGCAGATCTGCTCAGCAGACAAACGCAACAAATACACAAATGGGAACTGCATCCACAAGTTCTTCGCCCATTCTTCCGCAAGTGGGGGCATCCTCAGATAGACCTCTTCGCCACCCACGAAAACAAAAAATGCCCAAGCTTCGCCGCCAGATACCCACACCCATTGTCCAAAGGCAATGCGATATGGATGAACTGGTCAGGCAAATTTGCATACGCCTTTCCACCTCTCCCACTAATTCCATTAGTGGTCAGGAAACTACAACAGCACTCCCTTACACTCATTCTGGTAGCCCCAACATGGGCCAGGCAGCCGTGGTACACCACACTATTACAGCTATCAGTGGTACCACATCAAAAACTGCACCTGTCCCCATGCCTCCTAACTCAGAACCATGGAGAAATCAGACACCCGGACCCAGCTCAGCTCAACCTTGCGATCTGGCTCCTGAAATCTTAGAATTTGGGTACCTTAACCTTCCCCCTGACTGCATGAATATTATCAAGGAAGCCAGACGTCCTACCACTCGAGCATGCTATGCCGCAAAGTGGAAGAGATTTGTTGTTTACTGCCGTAACAATACAATCAACCCTTTAGATGCATCCATACAACACATTATATGCTATCTACTCCATCTTCAAAGGTGTAACCTGGCATATTCTTCCATACGCCTACACCTAGCAGCGATTGCTGCTTACCTGCAAAACAGACAGCATTTATCACTGTTCAGAGTGCCCGCTATTAAAGCCTTTATGGAAGGCCTTAAACGCATAATTCCACCCAGGGCACCACCTTCTCCTGTATGGAATCAAAATGTAGTTCTTACAAGGCTCATGGGTCCGTCCTTCGAACCACTGCACAAATGTGAGCTACAGTTCCTCACCTGGAAAACAGCTTTTCTCGTAGCTATCACTTCCCTTAGAAGGGTTAGTGAAATACAAGCGTTCACTATACAGGAACCCTTCTTACAAATACATCACAGCAAAGTGATACTTCGTACGAATCCAAAATTTCTGCCCAAGGTCATTTCCCCCTTCCATCTCAATCAATCGGTGGAATTACCTGTTTTTTTCTCGCAACCTCAATCTGTTGCGGAAAGGGCTCTACATACACTTGATGTTTAGAGGGCTTTACTGTACTACATACAAAGAACGCAACCTTTCAGAAAGACTAAACAATTGTTTGTCTCCTTCTCTCCACCGCATAAAGGCAACCCCATCTCTAAATCAGGGATAGCTAGGTGGATTGTAAAGTGCATACAAATTTGCTATCACAAGGCAAAAAGAACATTATCTGTTCCACCTAAAGCCCACTCTACAAGAAAGTTAGGGGCTTCTATGGCCTTTCTAGGGAACATACCCTTAGATGACATCTGCAAAGCAGCCACATGGTCAACACCGCACACCTTCACAAAACATTACTGTGTAGACGTGCACTCCAAGCAACAAGCTAGTGTGGGCCAGGCTGTACTAAAGACACTATTTCAAACCGCTGCTAGGGCTGGGTACTGCTATATAATCTATGCAAAAGTGTACAATCTGCAGCTCATATGCCTCGAACGGAATATGCTACTTACCAGTATGCATCTGTTCTTGGCATGTAGAGCTGCAGAGTTGTACACGCCCACCCGCCTCCCCGGCTGCCTGTATCCGTTCCAGTCTATCTTATTTAGATACTACACACATGGGTTTCTCACTGTTATCACTACGCTCCATCATTTCCCTGCTGGCGAAAAACAATCTGAGGATGGAGCCGAAGCCCATGCGCAGTACGGACCGAAGGAGGAGTCACCGAACTCGTGACTTCCAAAGACTGTCCAAGAACAAAAACAAACTGCAAACATCCGGGCCCAACACCAGATGGCGATCTATGCAAAAGTGTACAACTCTGCAGCTCTACATGCCAAGAACAGATGCATACTGGTAAGTAGCATATTCCTTTTTAAACGATTTCTACATGCATGGGCTTTTGCGATTCCTTATTAGCGAATCCTTATTTTTCGCTAATAAAGAATCGCAAAAGGCATTTTTGATGCATGTGCCAGTCAGTGAATAACATACGATTATTATTTCATTCGATTGAAGCTTGATCGTCATTACATTAACCAGCCGATGTCCTGGCTTTAGATGCGGAAAATGCTTTTGATAAAGTCCATTGGCAGTATCTTTTCAGTACCCAGTATGCATTTTATTTTGGACCTTTGTTTATTTGTATAATTTCAGCTTTATATTATGGTCCCTCTGCCAAACTGTTTAGCAATGGTCAGATTTCCAATACTATTTTCCTTTTTAAGGGTACTAGAAAGGGTTGCCCCTTATCTCCTTTGCTTTTCCCAATTCCTATTGAACCTTTCGTAATTGCTATTAGAAATTCTTCAGATATAGAGGGCCTCGCTATAAATAATGTTCCTATTAAAACATTAGCTTATGCTGATGATGTTCTCCTATATATTGGTAATCCTGAGTCTTCCATATCTTCTTAACTAGGTTTAATCAACACTTATTCACAGATTTTGGGATATACACTAAACACTAATGAAACAGAATTTTTTACTTTAAATGTTCATTGTACTCCTGATATGCTACAGAACTAAGACATTATTTGGCAAACAGATAAACTTAAACATCTTCGCATACTTAATTACCACTCCAAAAAACAACCTGTCTTTAAAGTGGCATTCTACTCTAGATCATATTAAAGAGAAATTTCTAAAATGGTCAGCTTTACATTGAACTTGGTGGGGGAAAGTTGACGCTATTAAAATGGTCATTGCTTGATATTTCTGAGAATATGGACACATTTCTTTCATAATTTATTTGGAATAATAAATCTCCTTGTTTATGTAAAAAAATAAAATAGCAAAGTGCAGTTGTGGTTTTGATTTACCAAATTTTCTTAATTATCATAAAACCATTATTTTAAAACAAAGCACCTGATGCTTCCAGCAAACGGTGTTTACTAACTCACCTTCATGGCTTCGTATTGAACAAAGCTTGATTCCACCATTTCCTTTACCTGTGTTGCTCACTATGGCTAATTCAGCTACTCTGCTAAAGAGATCAGTTATACTGAAGTCGACTAAATTAATACTACAAGATTTGGATTTGATTATTCAATCTCATATGTCACGTGCATTACACTTATTGCTATGGTATAATCCTATGTTAAAGCTAGCTCATCACTCAAAATGTTGACAATCCTGGATTAAACGTGGTATTTTTTATTTAAAAGATGTTTATCATAACAATGCTTTTTAAACTTTTCATGAATTACAGCCAAGATTTAAATTACAGTCATCAGATATTTATAAATATGAAATCTTATGTAATTCCATCCTTGATTTGTTTCCAAATAATTATCCTCATGGTACTATCTCTAATTTAGAATTGTATATTCAAACAATTGCTTCATCATCCCATGCGGTGTCATTGTTATATATAATATTAAATGTTGATGCAGGTGTTAATATTGACTTTCACTCTTCATTGTGGAATGCAGAACTAGATATGTCGTTATCTCCAGATATTTGAAGGAAAATTTGGCTGAATAATATCTCTGGATGGCTGCCTGTTTCTTTATATCAAACTAATTGCTTTATATTATACAATTGTCTATGGACTCTGTTACGGCTATTTAATGCAAAACTTTTGGATTCCCCTAATTGTTGGAACTGTTCTTTGAATATTGGATTGTTAGGATATGTTCTTTATGAGTGTCATATTATTAGGAAGTTTTGGAAAATTGTTACTAAAATATTGACTATCTCAGAAAATTTCTCAAATAAATTATTAATTTGTAAGTCAGCTTCACTCACTACCAAATTATCTGTTATTAATAGCAAACCTTTAGATTTTTTGATTACCGCAGCTTTAATATCAAATACTGGCAACTCAAAAAATGCCTCATTACTATCAAGTAATGCATGGTGGGATTGGATAATTAATACCACAACTGGAGCAAATTTGACTTTATTAGGCATAGTCCATACTAATAAGTATCAACTGTTCTGGAACCAATCGATGATTATTTTGCATTATATATTTAAATGAATTCTATTAATAATAGTTTGTAGTTTTTTTTTAAAGTATATTGGTTGAATTTAGTAGCTCTTTAAAGAATTATTTGTATTGATGATTATATTTACTCTCCTTTTTTCTTTCCTTTTTCTTCTTATTGCCCAAGTATAATTGTTATTGTATTGGTAGTATATTAGATCGCCTATATTTTTATCTTACATTATATTGTTTTATAGTCCAGTTAATTCATTGATATAATTTATTATGTACTTTCTCTGGTGCCCTTTTCTGTATGGTCTATTTGTATGTAATTTTCCAAAAATTGAATCAAATATTTTGAACACAAAAGAAGGAGGCGGGGCTGAGTGCCCCCCATCCAAACAATGCCGGTATGGTTGTCCACCAGACAATTTAGGTCCCTTAAGAGATAGGGGCGGACAGTAGCCCACCATCAAAGAGAATACATTTTGGAACATACCCAGCGACAGAGTTTAGTAACTTTTCTCTGACGCTTTTTTGTGTCTTCTCCAGTGGGCTCTAACCTGCAAACTGGAGAACAGAGGAATATGCGATGTTACATCGCATAAGCTACAATCGCATGCAATTACAACGCGTTCGTTACAATGACCGCATTGTTACAATGCAAACCATTACATCGCAAGTCGTTTCTACGACTTGCTGTAGGGGGCGTGCTGGATTTAGGAATAGTGGGCCCGATTCACAGAACTAATCTGAGACAAAATCCTAAACTTACTACTTTTGGTATTCACGGAAGGCATTTAGTAGTAGTAAAGTTAGGATTCCTAACCTTACTACTACTAAACTGAGACAAAATCCTAACTTTATGACTTTTGGTATTCACAAAAGGCATTTAGTAGTAGTAAAGTTAGGAATCCTAACTTTACTACTACTAAATGCCTTCTGTGAATACCAAAAGTAGTACGTTTAGGATTTTGTCTCCGATTAGTTCTGTGAATCGGCCCCAGTATAATTTACTATTCCAACTCCAGCATGTGCAACAGTAGGGAAGGTGTTGGAATACTAAATTATACTATTCCTTAGTTTAGTGCATCGCCTACAGCAAGTCATAGAAACAACTTGCGATGTAATGGTTTGCGTTGTAACAACGCGGTCGTTGTAACAACCACGTTGTAATCGCATGCATTGTAGGACATGCGATGTAAACGCTGTTTCCCTGAACAGAGGGGTGAGTGGATGAAAGGGTGGTGGAATGGATTAGGGTTGTGTGAACGGACAGTGATAGAAGAGTGCGGATGGAGACAGATGCAAAGGTAGATGATGAATGAAAGAACAGATGGATTAGAGGTGCACAAACGACGGTAAACTCTCACCTGAGATGCCGCTATGGAAGAGCAGATGTGCTGACTTACAAAAACACCAGATTGGCCCTTTGAGGCCAGAGCTCCAAGTCCTTATTCGTCAGGTGAAGTGACCTTGACACACAGCTGATGTTTCCTCTATAGTCTAAAATCCAGGACCTCAACACCAGGAGCGGGTGATTGATGGATGAAGAGCTGAGCTGGCTGATGAAGTCTTGTGATAGCAGCCTGTCTAGATGTCATAGATCGGCGTTTTGAAACGTACCTCCGTCCTTGGTTCCTTTAAGCGCTAACTTTCTGTGTGCTTTGCATTCTTTGCCACTTTATGTCACTGTGTGAAATCGCTGGTCTCTCTTTCTCATTCCTTCACTTCAAATGAAAGAGAGGTGGGGAAAAGGGAGGGGTGGGCGTTGGGTTGTGGGAGTATGAGGGTCCAATCTCTGTGCTCATCGCTGCTGCCATGGATTCTCCTTTAAGAGCCAGTAGTTTAGCAAGGATGTCATGTGCCTGATGCAAGCAAGGGACACAGCCCTTTGCCTGCTGTCATGGTAGTAAAATGAGCAATTATCAGGGTTGAGCGGGCCCCTCAGGTATCTGTGACTCAGTGCCACTGCACCTGCTGCACCAATGGTAGCTACACCTCTATTAAGAGTCTAGAAAGGGGTTCACTTCCCATGTCACAAAGTCAGTTTGTTAATTGCTGAGTCTCATTAACAATATGAGAGGCCCTTTTGCTCGTCTTCCTTGCCGAACCTGTCCTGTGCATCACCAGGGCGTTCTGGCATCTTTCACTAAGCTCCAAAGGGGCAGAGTTCCGAGCCCACTTCTGGGACAAAGCTCACCGGGCTCCAGGACTTGTGAACAGACTGGCCTGTAAGGCAGTCTTTACTCTGTCCATCAGGGTGGAGGAGAACATCCCGTTTGCCACCCCGATGCACAGAAGACCGCCATGTTTCAGCGCTGGCGCAGCTTTGATCTGTGGACTTCCACACAAGCCGCCGTCACAGCGGTTTCTCTGAAGGTGCTGAAAGTTTGGTGGGCGGGCCTTGTAGGTTTTAACAGTCGTCCACCAAACTTAAAAACAAATAAAAAATCCCAAAGTCGGAGTTTGTTCTCGAAACACAAATAACTAATGAATCCCACTACTGGGAAAAAACGTCTGAGGTGTGAGGGTCATAATTGTGATTTTTCTACTCATCTCTGTCAGGTTCCTCCTGGTGGTGACAGGAGAAAAAGGACATCAGTCATCAGCCCTAAATAGGGCGGGTGACGTGATTACCTTCCTCTGACAGCCAGCTCTCTGTCAGACATTGGAGAAAGCTGTCTGTCGACTGAGCCAATGGGAGCCCCACAGGAGGAAATCTGATGTACGCCCGATTTTAAATTGGAGAGGTCAGGTGGACCAAGAGGTTGGTCGACAGCTCCTCCATCATGTTTGTAACAGGATCCCTGTCTGCCAAACTGTGTATCAGGTCCTATGACCCGCCTCCGGCCACTGCCCCTTACACAAGTCACACTCACCAGCTCCATAGAGCCCCTGCATCCACCGAGTCCTTGAATATTAACGGGAGGTCAGTGGCAAGGTCACCCGGTTTTAAGCTTCATAAAGGAAGATGGTTCAAATTCTATTACCACTTGGAACTGGAGCTCTGAATCAGAAGGAAATGGGCCCCGTGCCAAGAGTTCAGGGCCTTGTCCTTAACAGCAGATGTTAAAAATCTGAAACTGTGAACATCTGACGATCAGAAGTTCCTACCTAAATCCTGTTTATGAGTCTTCCAGTATTATACATGCAGTGTTACCGCCTGCATTATCACCGCATGTGGTACTGGTGGGCTCAAACCTGGTGGGACATCTCCCCTGAAAAAGAGCAAGAATTCAGGAATTCCATGCTGAAATCTGTATGGTAACAACAATTTCCACCATTTTATTTCCTTTTCTAGATGTTCAACCAGTAGTGGCCCTTACCAAGGTGGAGTACTGCCGCTCAGTATATGTAATACTGAGTGTGATATTACCCCAGGATACTCATAATGAGGGCCACAGCGTTTAGTGTCCGGTTTTTGTATTAGAAATGGGGGTTTCTTGTTATAAGTGGTATGCACCCTGTCCAAGGAGACACCCTTCCAAGTCAGTGTAAGAGGATCAAACAGCTAAGATAACCCCTGGCCACCCCCTTGGTAGCTTGGCACGAGCAGTCAGGCCTGTCTCAGAGGCAATGTGTAAAGTAGTTGTACATAACACACACAGTAGCACAGTGAAAACACTACAAATGGACACCACACCCGTTTAGAACAAGCATTTGCAATGCAATAGGTCTCGCACTGACATTATTTTGAGCTGTTGGCATTGTAAATGATTTTTATGTTTTTTTGTATCCTTTTGTGAACCATTAATCAAATAGTACAATGCCAAATGGCAATAGCTCATGTTGTTATTTTGTAATGTATTGCATTTGTACTAGTGTGAGTTTTTTTATTGTAAATGGTACTGTCTTTTAGTTACGAGTTGTTTGTGTATTATATTAATTTAATGCATGATTAAGGTTAATACCCACCTATTTTGGAATAAGGACTGTGAGTGGATATTACTAATCACACATTAAAGGTAATATCACACCTAAATCCAGACACATAGTGTATTCACAACTTTCTTAAGTAATAGTCCCTTACACCTACATGTGCAGTTATACTAATCTCACACCTATATACACAGGGACAGTGATCTCATACGTATAAGTGCTGTGATAGTAATATCACACCAATATCTACAGTAATACAAATGACACACCTATATCAACAGCAATATTAATTTCACCCCTATATTTACAGTGATAATAATGTCATACTTATATAAAGTCATAGTAATTTACACCTATACCTGCACTAACATAACCTCAGACGTATATGTGCAATAATGGTTATGTTACACCTGTATCTACAGTGATAGTAACCTCACACCTATCTCAACTAATCAGGATTACATACCTATGTCTGCATTAATATGCATCTCACACCTACGTGTGATGTAAGAGTGATCTTACACTTATATCTGCAGTGATAATGATCTCGCACCTATCCAACAGTAATGATAACATCACACATATGGCTGCAGTGACAGTAATCTCACACTTTTAACTTCAATAATAGTAATCACTATTATTTCAGACATGTGTTTTAGATTATTGTTACTGCAGATATAGGTATGATACTAGTACTGTAGGTGTAAGATCACTATTACTGCAGCGACAGGTGAGGATCAGTGTGTTTGCATCTGGCTAGAGCAGAGGTCTTCAAGCTGGAGGGCCTCCAGTGATCCTGGGATTGTGCCAGGCTCTGGCCAAAAGATGCACTATACTGATAACAGTGCTTTGTTTTAAGCAGGAAATGAGCAGCAGTAAACAGCTCTGTAATGGGCCATCACTAACATCTTTTGTCATTTATATACTGGCTGGAAGAAGGTGTCAAAAGGGAAGAGACTCCAAATAATCTTTAAAACTCCCACCCCCATTTCTAAAAATCACACTATGGATACTTTACACGTTAGTAAGGCCTGGCTGACCAGAATAGTATGTGTGGCAATCATGTATTTTATTGCATTTTTCAAATAATAACAGAACTTAACTGCAATGTTTAAATATGTCTATACATATTTAAACTTGCCAGTTTATAGAAATAATTGTGAACATTTTTGATTGGGGCCCCGGTGATTTTTTTTCCCACTGGTGGGGGCTCTGGATTAAAAAGTTTAAAGACCACTGGGCTAGAGCCTCGCTCAAGCTTTCAATTGCTCGTCCGCTTTTTAGTAAAACCTCTATCACCTTCTGAGAACTGTTTACTCTCCAGCTTCCGAGGAGCTCTAAATGTTGTTAGATAAGAGAACGTGGGCAGGGAGAGAAGAAGTAAATTGTCCAGGATCACACAGTGTGGCCTAGTGGGTATACCAGACTTACAACTCTCTTATCCTGGTTCTTAGGGCACACTGTATTCACTAGTCCCCAATAAAGAGGCTCCTCTCGCTGTATAGCGCCTACGCCACGGCAGCATTGTAGTGTCTCACGCTCTGTGAGGATTGCTGCGGTCTGCGGTGTCTCGCCCTGTATCACGCTGAAGACGAGGTGCAGTCAGTCACCCCCTACTGTACTGCAGGATGTCTACACATGGCCTCCCTCCTTCTGGGCCTGCCCATTCCCGGCTGTGGGGGAGGGGGAGGTTTGATCCTTTCCTGGAATAAACCTTTCACCTCCGCAGATTGCCAAGACCCCGCCCCCTCCCCCATCTAGGGACCCAGCGGAGTACACATGGTGAGCAGCAGCCGTTAGAGGGCCAGGACCTGTCTGAGATCAGAGGGGTGAACGGAGTGTGCGCCCCAAGCTCAATGTGTATGTATTATATTGTAATTGCATTTATATAGAGCATAATACCCCTGACGAGGGGTCGAAGTGCTTTTGTGAACGAGAAGTCTGATGCTGTGTACTTTTATGTTTGTGATTGTGTATGTCTTTGTGTGTAATTGTATGTGTCTGCCTGAGGGCATCTGATTGTATGCCATACACAACACCATTTCAGAAGAAAGAAGTGGGAGTGTTAAAAAAAGTATCTGGGGAACGTATTTCCCAGATCGCCTTCTATTGAAATGGGGCACTTCCAGGCAGGAAACAGCTGAAATAAAGCATTTCTTTTGCTGTACAAACCGGGAGCCTCCCTGCTGAATTGGCTGTTGGCATGTATGATATGTGTCTGTTTGTATATGTGGTCACGTGTAATCCACACTATGGGGCGCGCCAGTTAACAGAGACCGAGGCAGACAGACACTGGAGAGAGCATCGCAGTACAACGGGGACTGCCCTCTCCTGTTTACTTCAGTATTTTAGAGTGAGCTTTTTAAAAATATAAATGTGCAAAAAACATTTATTTTAATCGTGTGTTTGCGTGTGTGTGTCTGTAGCGGTGGGCAAGCTACTGAAGGCTCAAGGTAGTCTCGAACCAGATCCCTGGCTGCTGCTCAGCACTCGATCTTGGACTGTCGGACCAAAAACGAGCCGAGCTTTCATGTGGCTTCTGCATGCCAGAAGCCCTCTACGTCATGCACCAAACATTAACTAGAACAGGCCTCAAGTCTGATGAAAGTGAGTGTTTAATAAAAACAAGAAAACAGCAACAAAAGCAGTGTCGGAGCGTGACGAGCTCCGAAGTATGGCCAGACTGATGCTGTCAAAGATGCTTATTTTGTATTTTTACGCTCCGCGGTGGAGAGCCGCACGGGCTTGCTCGCTCGCACGGGCCTCAGTGTACAGGGTAGTGCCTGTAGACTTTCTTATCTTTAGGGGGGCCATCTGGTTCTAATTAGCATGGCCGCGCTAAGGCCATGCTAATTAGAAACAGATGCCCCCCCTGCAAAGATAAGAAAGTGCTTCACGACAGCCGTGAAGCAGAGGATCCTGTCCGGATGGGCCGAACCAAAAGGGGAAAGGGCGGCAACAAAAAAAACTGATTTCCAATGGCAGGCCACCGTTTAGCATAAACGGTGATGCCAGCCAATGAAAAAGAGGGGCAGGGCTTCAAGTCCACTTCTGAAATCTCCTTGTTCACAAGAGGTCTTGCAGAGCAAGCAGCGCATTGCGCTGCAACGCTGTGCGAGACCTAAAAATAACCAATATTCATCTAATTAAAACAAGACCAAAATTACAAAAATTCAATCTACATATATCAAGAGATTACTTTAAAAAGGTTTACAAACAGTTCAGTCCATATAAAACTATGACTGCGTAACTTTTTGTGCAAAGTACCTGCGATGCGTCAAAATTACAATCCGAAAATAGGTGCAGGGGAGGTGAGGCACCGAGAAGTGAAGCAATGCATTGGTTCATTACACGTAGGTAAGGTGATGCATCTGTTTCTTGCTCCGAGGGGAGGTGATGCGTCGGTTCCTCAGTGCTGCACAGGGAAGGTGATGCGCCGGTTCCTTACTGTGAGAGGAGGTGATGTGTCAGTTTCTTACTGTGTGGTAAGTTTATGCATCAATTCTCCAGACATGCGGCCTCGGCTCCTTTCTGAAGCTCAGCGTCGATGTAGACTTGGCACCCAGGTGCGATGTGTGGAAATCTGGACACGCTGGAAGTCGATGCGGCGACGGCAAACAGGCGTTACATCAATTTCTTCAGCCGCGGTGCAATGATGCGTAGTGCTTTTCATCCGCAGAGCAGGGCCTGCGTTGAAGTCAGTGAGGTGGTCTCGGACTTCAGAAACAGGTTGTGGCGGTTTCTTCAGCTGTGGGCAGGCACTGCATCGATTTCTTCAGCTGCATGACAACAGTAAGTGAAAATTTCTCATGCACAGCGGTGCTGCTTTGGAAAAACAGGCGCTGGAAGAGCGGTGCACCGATTTTTTAGTCTTCTTGCAGATATTTGTAGCAGGGCAGACCTCCAAGGGCGCAGCACTGGTGTTGGCAACACTTGGCATGTCAGACCTCCCAGCAGTGGAGTTTGGGGGTGCTGCAGATGAAGTCTTTGATGTCCCTGAGACTTCTTAACAGTAGGCAAGCACACACAAGCCCTTGGAGAATCTTCATAAGCAGGATACCAAAGTAAAGTCCAGTCTTTGTCCTCTCCAAGACAGAAGCAGCCACTGCAGACCGACCCAGCAAAGCAACACGGCAAAGGAGCTGTACTCCTCCTGACAGCACTCCACCTCTTCCTTTTGGCAGTCTCTCCTCTTGATCCAGAAGTGTTCTAAAAGTCTGAGGGTTTTACATATAACCCTTTTTGCCTTTGAAGTAGGCATTCCTCAAAGGATTGTCTTTGTAGTGCATACATTCTTATCCTGCCTAGTCTTGGCTCCAGACACACTCAAGGGGGGTGGAGACAGCATTGTGAGGCCAGATACAGCCCTATCTGGGTGAAAGTCATCCCACCACTCTAGCTCAGACAGGCCTATCAGCCGGTGACGGGCCTTCAGGATATGCAGGGCACACCTCAACTCCCTTTGTGTGACTGTCTCGAGTGAATCCACAAACAGGCCCCTGTCAGTCTAAACCAGACGTTGATTCCACAGGTAGGCAGAGGCACACAATGATAAAGGAAGAAAATGCCCACTTTCTAAAAGTGGCATTTTCAAACACACAATTTAAAAACAATCTCTAGCTGTCACCAATTGAAAGTTACACTTGTAAAATGGTACAAGGAATCGCCAATGATAGCCTGTGGAAGAACTAGTCCTTGCAATAGTGAAAAAAGTAATTGGTAGTATTTCACTTTCAGGACATGTAAAACACATCTGTACATGTCCTACCTTTCACATACACTGCACCCTGCCCATGGGGGTACCTGGGGCATCTTAGGGGTGCCTTACATGCAGTAACTGGGAAGGTTTGGGCCTGGCAAGTGTGTACTTGCCAGGACAACATGGCAGCTTAAAACTGAACTCACAGACATTGCAATGGCAGGCCTGAGACACGTTTACAGGCTTACTCATGTGGGCGGCACAACCAGTATTGCAGGACCACAAGTAGCATTTGATTTACAGGCCCAGAGCACACATGGTGTACTTTACCAGGGTCTTACCAGAAAATCAAATGGGCCAATCATGGATAACCAATCATGATCACAATATAGACGAGAGCGTATGCACTTTAGCATGGATTAGCAGTGACAAAGTGCCCAGAGTCCTCAAGCCAGTGCTTAATTTGAGACAGTGGTTTTGGGTGCCTAGCACCGACACTTAATTGTAAGCTCCTATACCTATTGCAGTCTGCCACATGTTGGCACTCTTTTCTGAATTCAGAGATAAGCACAACAACTGTTGATTATTAATTCAATATACACTGAGAATGACTAAAACCTGCTGCTAAATACATTCTTTTAACTTTAGGGTCCTGAAAATCTCAGAATTGTCACACTTGTAGGAGTGTGACTTATTTGTTGTGCTGTTACTCCAATTGACAGCAGCAATGGGCAGTGCAAGCGAAAGTGGCCTGCTGACTAGAGCCCTGGCACTTATGTTTTTTACAAATTGAGCTCTGCCTAAAGCCAACAAAAGGAGGGTCAGTAAGATAGGAAGTAAAGGCAAAAGGTTTGGGGATAAACCTGCAAAACGGGTGAGGTCAAACACTTTGTAATGCTGACACTTGTAAAAATGAAATGAATGGTATCTCTGTAAAACCCCTTAATTTAAACACTGCTGACATGGGGGTTGTTAGGCAGAAGTAGACATTTTACACTCAAACTAGTCCTCCAGCACATATCTGTGCTTCAATGTGCAAATGATACGGCCATTCTAGATGCAACGGCGATAGGGCTAAACAATCTCTTGTTGCATTAAATAAATGCAGCCTAAACAATTACCTAGTAGTAAATATCTGTTAAAAAATAAAAAAAGAATCACTTGTGAGACGAACAGGCACTTTTACATCTGAGAATGGGAAAAAGACCTATAGATGAAGAAGGTTCTTACCCGTGCTTTGGGGTTTGGCAAAATAGGAAGAGGGCACATAAAACTCATTTCATCACTCAGAAGCTCAAAGCCATCTTAGTACATCACCAGCTAAAGAGGCTATAGGGGCTGATTTATTGTATGTCAGTCTTTGTCCATCAGGGTGCTGGAGGACATAACATCCACCTCCCTGATGGACAGCGGATCACTATATTTAGAAATCACCGCCAGCCCACTAGTCACCTCTGTTCCTTCAGAGCAACTGTTGTCTCGCCAGGTCCTCTGCAGGTGCCCAAGGTTTGTTGGATGACTGCCATCAGTTTTATGGCCATCCACCAAATGTTTTGTATTTAAAAAACAGATAACTAATGACGCCAACACTCAGGAGTTTTTTCCTTGGGTGTATGGATCATTATTTTAATTTTCTCTTTGTCACTACTAGATTTTCTCTGGTGATGATGGACAGGACAAAAAACATCAGACAGTCTCCCTTAGATAGATCAGGCAGTCTGGTGCGTTTACTCTGAAGGCCAGTACTCCATCAAGCCATCTGAGTAAGCTTTCCGTTGAAGAAACCAATGGGGGCACCACTGATGGAAAGATAATGGTATGTCCTACTTACATTTTGCGACTGCTAGTGGGTCGCAAATCAACCTACCTCATGAGGTAGGTTGCAATTTGCAAACCTATGGGAATCGCTAAAATCACGGGGGATGGTTGCCTGCTGGGGTCACCAGACCACCATATCTGTGATTGCTTTTAAATAAAGCAATCATCTTTTTTTTAAATGCAACCCATTTTCCTTTAAGGAAAACGGGCTGAGTTTAAAAAAGAAAAATGAAAAGTTTTCTTTCCATTTTTTAAGAGCAGGCAGTGGTCCGTTGAACCACTGCCTGCTCTGAAAAAATGTTTGTATTACCATACACAAAGTGGAAGTGGCCCCTTGTGACCCCTTCCCATTTGCGAAGGATTACCACCAACTTGAAGGTGGTGGTAAAAAGTAGAATTTTAATGTCCACATTTTTATAATATTTTAATGTAAATTTAATTGTCATTTTTTTCTAGTGTGATGATCTTAAATGATTTACAACAAACATATAGTTTATCTTCCTTTATGGTCTTAGTGAACCTGGTGCTAGATGTACATAAAATTGGTCGCGAAGTACCAGTCGCAAATTGCAACCAGTATTTTTGTGACCTGTAAACGATTTCTAGAACCAACATAGGTAGTAATAGGTGAGTTCATAAAATTCCAAATTGTAGTGGTTGTAATCTGAACTACCTCATGAATAGTAATGAGTTAGGTTGCAAATTGTGACTTACTACAATTGGGGTCCATCACAGGAATGGTGGCCTGCAATGGTCAGAAGGACAACCATGTCTGTGATTGTTTTTTAATAAAGTAATTGTTTTTATTGCAGCTCATTTTTCTTAAAGAAAACACTGCCGCATTAAAATGTTTTCGAGGCATATGAGCTGCAGATTGAACACTTTTGCATAGATCGCCATCTGGTGTTGGGCTCGGATGTTTGCATGTTGTTTTTGTCTACGAAGAAGTCTTGTAGTCACGAGGTTGGCGACTCCTCCTTCGGTCGACAGTGCACCTGGGCATCGGCTCCATCGTTAGATTGTTTTTTCCACCATCGGATTCGGATGTGACTTGCTGCGCTCCTGGTCGGTGTCGTTATCGAACCCCCTTTCAACGAGCAATCACATCCAACCAACGGTATTGTCTCAATCACATTCCTTTCAAAGTGCACCCTCGACGGCAACTCTCGAAAAACTTTGACACCTGTGAACTTCGACGCGGGCCGCTGGCCCTACCCGCGCCTGTAAAGACGGACGTTGATGGAACGGACTCCCTTTAAGAAATGTCCCCAGTGTGGTGCTAAATTCCCACACTCGGACCTCCATCCTGCTTGTAATCTGTGCTTCTCTCCAGAACATCGAGAAGATGACTGTGAAGCTTGTCTATCCTTCAAGTCCAAGAAGACCGTCCGTCATCGTGGAACTCGATGCCACGTGATGTCCCGAGGCACAGGTTCAATTCTGGACATCTTCCATCCAGGTCCCGATAGCCTTCTGGAACCAGAACAGGTCCCGGACTCCGAAGCAGACATCTCTGACGCCGAAGATGACATCACCCCGACTCAAAGGGACGTGAGTACCGAAACCCCCGCCCCACCCAAGTCCATAACAAAGGCTCCAGTGACACCATTGCCTCCGGGCTCAGGTCCACACCGTACAAAGACTTAGAGCGCTCCGCCTCTGGGCCAGACTCCGAAGGACAAAGAAAAGTCTTCTGGCTTGAGCCAGCCACCCGGTCCCGAAAAACCATCTTCAGACCGAAAGCTAAGTCACCCAAGATGCCGCGCCCTTCTCCGTCAGCACTGGAAAAACATTCGGCACCAAAACCGCCAAAAGACCCCTCGACACCGAAGCAGTCGGATAAGACCTTGTCACCGAAGCAGTCGGATAAGACATCAGCACCAAAGCAGCCGGAGAAGACCTCGGCACCAAAGCACACAGAAAAGACTTTGAAACCGAAAACTTCGCAGCCAAAAACATTAAAGGACAAGCCTCCCATAACTAAGTGTAAAGATTAGATGAAAGATAAGATACTCTTCATAGTATTTTATTAATCAGCGACATCCCAGCTGAGCTCCCAGCTCAACAGCCTCTTGAGTTCATCTGTCAACATTCTATGTCAAGCTGACATCATACATTCCATGATGTCACCTTAGCATATCTCCACACATCTCCCGCCCCAACATTAAACAAGAAATTAAGCTCTTATAACAAATTCTAGGAGAACTATACAATACAATAACAGAATTCGAAAACACACTATCACAATCATGGTGGATAACCAAAATAGAACAATTTTAACTCATACAGGAGATGATAATGCTGAATTATAAAAGATTATAAAATTATCTCATAACTTTACACACATCACCCACACTTCTAGTAGTTCCATTTTCCAAAACTACCACATTGCGTTTGACTTCTTTCACTTTACAAGGATCAAAATATTTACTTTCACCTTTATGGACAAACCCTTTCTTTCGCACAACAATCCAGTCTCCAGACACCAGCCGAGATCTTTTCACACCCATTCTCTTATTGTAGTACGAAACATTCTTACCATACGACTTCATCACATTTTTCTTTATTTCTTCACGATCCACAATAACTTCCACATCATTTTTCAACCATACTGGACACTCTTTAGAATTTGGCACCCTTCCCTTGAGGGAAACAAATGGTGCAATACCAGTTACTGAATGGGGAGTGATCCTATGCGACCACATCAATCTTCTTAACTCCTTTTTCCATGACAACTGATTGGCCAATGACAGTTGTATATTTTCCAGAATCAAACGATTCACTCTTTCCACCAGACCATTGGCTTGTGGACATAAAAGAGCAACTCTTTCATGGACAATACCTAATCCAGTCAAATAAGACACCATTTCCTTAGACACAAATTGTACCCCATTATCAGAAACAATGGTCTTTGGTAGTCCCTCATCCATGAAAGTCTCTTCCATGAAATCAATAACCACAGATGTGTTTACTTCTGGTACAATTTTGACCACGAACCATTTAGAATGATAATCCACTAACACATAATACATTTATTCGCAGTTCCTAATTTAGCCACAAGTCCCAAAAAATCAATCGCTAAGTTTTCCCAAGGTTTACTAGGAAAGTTTGACATTTCTAATGGGGGCTGTCTTATTACTTTAGACTTATCACTATTAGCACATGCCACACAATTCTTCACTTTTTCCTCCACATCATGATCAACCCCCGGCCACCAAAACACCTCTCTGACTATCCTCTTCATAGCACTACGTCCAAGGTGACCTTCATGAATAATATCAAGAATTCTGGATCGAATACCAACGGGAGGAACAAATTGACTCCTCCTCCTGAGTTTACCGCCAACTATGCTTAACTCATCTTTGACCTTGAAATACTCACGTATGTCAATGTTTTGAGCATCCCTATCATCCCATCCATGCACGATCTTCTCCTCAACTTCTTTCATAACATTGTCACCTTCTTTGGCAATTGCCCACTCACTAGCAACAATGGATAATTCCCCTTCAATTGACAATACTTCACTATAGCCAACCTCAGAAACAACTCCTTCTTCAGGCATCCTTGATAAGTAGCCAGCAACTATATTATTACTGCCTTTGACGAATTCAATCTCAAAATTGTATTCAAACACGCCTAACAACCACCTCGTAATACGAGGCGTAACATTCCCTTCTAAACCTTGTCCACCTTTAAAAATATAAGTCAACGGTTTGTGATCTGTACTTAATCTGAAAGGAATTCCCCACACGTAAAATCTGAAACGGTTAATTCCCCAACAACAGGCAAGAGCCTCTCTTTCAATCACAGAATAGGTAGTCTCAGCACCTTGTAACCTCCTTGATGCAAACCCAATGACATTTTCAACCCCTTCATGAACTTGAGTAAGGACAGCTCCGATCCCAACATTGCTAGCATCAGTGGTAATGTATGTCTTCCTTGTCACATCAAAATGACCTAAGGTCGGGGCACTCACTATAGACTTTTTTATATTGGTAAAATAACTCTCACACTCACTTGTCATCAATCTCCTCAAAGGTTCAACAATTTCTGTAATTCTTTTTTACATATTTAGAACAATATTCCGCCAACCCCAGGAACGATTTCGGTTCATCCTTGGACTCAGGTTTACGTGCATTTTCCACAGCTGTCACAATACTTTTCTTTGGACTAATTCCCTTAGCATTAATAGTGTGACCTAAGTAAGTAACCTCCTCTTTCCTAATTTGGCACTTTTCCTTCTTCACAGTAAAACCATATTTCTCTAATCTCAACATCACTTCTTCAAATAACTTGTCATGACTGTGGTTACTATCTCCTACAATGAGCACATCATCTTGGAAACATAATACATGTTTTAAGTCTCCAAAAATGTTCTTCATTACTCTTTGGAAAACAGCGGAAGCTGATGCTAGTCCGAAAGGTATTCTTTTATAACGAAAAGCCCCTAATGGAGTAACAAAGGATGTCAGATGACGTGACTCATTGTGTAGATCCACTTGATGATAGGCAGAGGACATGTCCAGAACACTGAACACAACTCCTTAACCCGCCATAGTTAGCATTTCAGAAATGTTTGGTAATGGTTCTCTGTCCACCCAGATGCTCTTATTTAAATCGCGCAAGTCAATACACAACCTGATCTTTCCATCTCCCTTAGGTGCCACCACACTGGGGGCTAACCATTCTGAGGCTTCTATTGGTTCGATGATCTGTTGTTCTAACAACTTGTCTAGTTCTTCCTTCAAAGCTTGTTTCATAATGTTAGGCACGTTTCTTACTTAGTGTACCACCGGCTTTACACCTTGTTTCAAAACAATTTCATGAGAAAATCCTTTCAACAAGCATAATTTATCTGAAAACATATTAGGAAATTTCTTCATCAGTGCTTCATGGTTTTCCGAAGAAACTTCCTCTATTTCGTATTCCTCAGTTAACATTTCAGGTTCTTTAGCTCAAAGATTGATAATTATGCTTAAGTCATGTTGATGGCGCCAACCAAGAAGATCTGAACCATAGTCAGTTACATACATTCTTCCAAAAACCTTTCTATTTTTAAAACTTATTGTTGTCCATTTCAGTCCCAAAATTTCTATTTTCCTTCCAGCATATCTCACAGCCTTTATATCAGATTTCAATAGCGAGGAGTCACTGAATTTCATAAATGTCTCTCTGGAAATAAGGGTAAATAAGCTTCCAGAATCTACTAATACTCTTATAGAGGATCCATCAAAGAAAATATCACAATGTGGTTTCTCTAATTTATTAGTGCTCTCTAATTTTACATCTGATGGCTTGACTACAGTCATTCCATTTCCACTGGAAATTTCTTGTTCCCCTTCTACAGTTAAGGTTATTTCTTGAACATTTACACAAATGTCATCCACTTCTTGATCTACTAACTGAACTCTTTTTGTATCTCGATTCTCCATTTTGGTTTTGCACATCTTAGCGAGATGTCCTCTCATCCCACACCTCCTGCACAGTGCAGTTCTAGCCGCACACATTGTACTAGAAGCGAGATGTCCTGGGGCACCACACATGAAGCATTTTATTTCTCTCCAATTTAAATTTTTCTGCCTTGTTTCTAATTCCATTTTTTTCTTACTATCAGTCAGTTTCTTGATATCAGTACTCTTCTCAAAACTCTTTTTTACTGGTTGAGAAATCTCTACTTCAGCCACAACGCTACTCTTCTTTTCCGAACTGGTACTATCTATTTCCTTTTACCATATAGCAGTATGTTCCATTCCCTTAGCAATGTTTATGGTCTCTTCTAAGTTAGGATCTTTCGTTAACAATTTTTCTTTGATCCTCTTGTCATTGGTGCAATGTACAATTTGATCCCTAATAAGAGAATCTGTTGACAGCATAAGGCTAAACACCTCAAGGTAGCAACGTAAGATGCTATGTCTTCATCAGACTTTTGCACTCTAGAAAAAAACTTATGTCGCTCTAATACCAAATTTGTCTTAGGGGTGAATTGTATATCTAACATTTGCATAGACATTTCGATAACATT
The DNA here is from genome assembly GCF_964204655.1 of Triturus cristatus. NCBI lineage: Eukaryota > Metazoa > Chordata > Amphibia > Caudata > Salamandridae > Triturus > Triturus cristatus. The sequence continues at coordinate 1,694,939,583 of NC_140590.1, forward strand.
GTTTGGTTGCCCATCTCCCATCCCCAACGATACCTCGGGCAAATCTTCATAAATCCTTCTTCCTTCAATGCCCAAGTGATGTAGAAGGATGGCTTGACGTCTAAGTGGACCATAGCGATCTCCAACTATAGCTAATATATACTTAAGAAACCATTTTTTCCATTGTTTCCATGGTACAGGTGGGTCCCCAGGAGAAGCCAAGAAAGGTGGAGGTGAAGCCATACTTTGATCACCCATCTCTGAAAATAATATATATAATGAACCAAAATAAGTAACCAAAATAATAAATTAAAATAATAATTTAATATAAGAGACTAAAATAATAATTTAATATAATAAATTAAAATAATAAATCAATGTAACAAACTAATACAAAAATTTAAAATAAATGTTTTTGGTGTGTTCATCTGTATTTAAAGTCTTTCTTTCCTTTTTGTAGTGTGATAGGATTGGAGAGTCCTTCCTCTATTACCACCACCATGACGAGGATCGTTCTTCAGGGAGTCACAAGGTGAGCTCGTAACTCATATTACTGATTAAATCATTAAACCATTAGAGCCAGCGCATTGAAGCTTTCTCTCACTTTGCCAGAGCCAGCGCGTGTGCAGCGCGTTGGAGGTTTCTCTCACTGCACTCGTACTTTTTACCAGAGGTAGCGCGTTGATCACTCGTGGTGGTATTAGCCTCGCTCAAAGACTCTGAGATCGCGCACTGAGCAATGACACTGAGATCACATGCTGATTGCTTGCGGGTGTGCCTGCTACTTCCCTCGTGCAACTATAATGAAGATCGCGGTTGAGGTCACGTGCGCCAATGGCTCGCGCCAGTGTGCCTCTTAAGTAAAGTTTTGTCGTTATAAAGCATCAATTAATGAAAGCATTAATCATCAAAGTAATACACAGCTCTTCCCTCAAAAACCCATCAGGAACATGCCGATTATGTTGTCCATGCTGTTACTTCGTTTAACGGTTATATAACGTTTGTTACAGTCCATCAACAGTCAGAGCAAATCCTACTTCCGGGATTTTAACGAGTTATTACGAGTTGATCACAATGCTAATTATCATGGAACTGAATTAGTTTTGCTTATAAAATCAATATGAAAACTTGCCTTTAATTTTCACACGCAGGTCCAATTCATCCAGGGGTGGAGATGTCGCATAACTGTCCCCTGCACAGTTCTTTCAACTCGTCGCCAGTGGAAAGATTAGATGAAAGATAAGATACTCTTTATAGTATTTTATTACTCAGCGACATCCTAGCTGAGCTCCCAGCTCAACAGCCTCTTCAGTTCATCTGTCAACATTCTCTGTCAAGCTGACATCATACATTCCATGATGTCAGCTTAGCATATCTCCACACTAAGCCTCCTAAACAAACACCTCCGGAGCCGAAACAACCCGCACCACAGGTCTCGGAGCCAGGGAAAGCTTCTGTATCGGACACTGTCACTAAACAGCCAACACCAGTTTCCAAGGAAAAATCTTCTACAACGATGAAAACTATTGATTCATAAGAACTTTTTCTCCACGATCCGAAGCAGACCACCATCTTAATTCATCCAAAGACTGGTCATATATGTACCAAGCTACCTACAAGGAGGAAACCAGAACATTTACCACATGCACCAGTTCCTCTAAAGAAATTATACATAGCTACTAATACTTCACAACCATCTTCACCCACTCCACCAATTAACCCTAATTTACTCATTTCTCCAGCACATTCTCCACAACCAGAGGATAGTGACGATTCACATGGGGATTGGCAAGAAGATGAAGATATAGTACCATTAGACACTGAGGATCCGGATGATCCACCACAGGATCCAGGCCCATGGCATGACTATAATACTGATCCTGATCTAAATAACGATCCGGACTTCTACTCCTCAAAACCATCTCCGCCAGATGACAATGTGGGTTTTGCCCAACTAATCAATAGGGCCGCAACAAACCATGGAGTCAAACTACACTCAGACCCTGTAGAAGAGGATTTTCTTCTAGAAACCTTTGACCAGCCACAAAAATCTGCACATGTCTTGCCTATGCTAAAAGGTCTTCTTAGACATGCCCCTGAGGTGTTCAAAGACCCAGTTAGAGCTAGGGTTCTTAACCCCGGAATAGATAATAAATACAAGGAAGCTCCCACTGACCCCATACACATCAAGGGTCAACTTCCTTTAGATTCCCTGGTTGTAGCCAATGCACACAAGAGAGAAAACTCTCAGGGGTCAGGTGACACACCACTTCCTGACAAAGAATCTAAATTATTAGACGCATCAGGCTAACGTATGGCGTCTCAAGCTGCAAACTCCTGGAAAATAGCCAGCACACAAGCCCTTCTGGCAAGGTATGACAGGGCTCACTATGATGAACTGGAAAAGCTCATTCAACACCTACCTCAATGTTAGACTTGGGGGTCTCTAGTTGGCACAGGTATGCACTTGTGACAAATAGGGACCCTCGCCTCTAGTCAGGGTAAAGGGGTACACTCCTAAAATAACCCCTGCTCACCCCCTTGGTAGCTTGGCACGAGCAGACAGGCTTATCTCAGAGGCAGTGTGTAAAGCATTTGTGAACACATACAGTAATCAAGTGACAACACTACAGATGGACACCACACAGGATTTATATAAAAAAAATAAGTGTTCTTTATATAGATTTACCACAAGACCATTAAACGACAAAAATAGACAATACTGTTACTTTAGATGGTAGAATTTTGCTTAGTTCTCTTTAGTTCTTAAATGCCACACTTTAAGTCAATGTACCTTTTAGATGCGACACGCAGAGCAACAAAAGTGTTGCAACGATGTTGATGCGTTGAAGATATTGGTGCAAACAAAAAAAGACGTGAAGATCTTCCAGATGCGGCACGCTTCTCCGATGTTGCGAGAAGACTCGATTCGATGCGTCAGCTGCAGCGGCGACACACTTTACGCGATGCGATGACAGCAGCCTTGGCGGCGACACTCTTCTCCGACGTTGCGAGACGCTTCTGCTCGATGCGACAGCTTGCAGCGGCGACACACTTTACGCGATGGAACGACAACAGCTCCGACGCCGGCACACTTCTCCGTGGATGCGAGGCGCTTTTCTTGATGCGGTGCAATGCGACAACTACGATGGCTGCGATGGGGACACGCTTCGTCCTCGATGTGAGACTTTTCTCTTGATGCGGTGCAATGCATCAGCTACGATGGCTGCGATGGCGACACGCTTCTTCGGCGTTGTGAGACACTTTCTGGACGATGCGAGACGCTTCCGCTCGATGCGACAGCTGCAGCGGCGACAACAGCTCCAACGGCGGCGCGCTTCTCCTTCTTGAGTCGCGCTTCCAGCTCCTTGCGACACGCAGTCCCTCAGAAGGCGCAACAACAGCAGCAGGCACTTCCAAAGAACTCTGGGGAGCTGAGGGATGAAGTCTGTTGTTCCTGAGACTTCAGCAGGAGTCATGCTCTTTTCCAAGCCCTTGGAGATCCTTCACAAGTTGAGCAAAAGTACACACAATGTTCCTTTCTCCTCTCTTTGGCAGTAGACAACCCCTGCAGGCCAATCCCCCAGTTTCAGGGATAGTCTCTCCTCAGTTTCTTCTTGGTTCCTCTCCTCAGCAGAGTTTCTTCTTGTTTCCCAAAGTGATTTAAATTCTTGGGATCAGGGTCCCAATGCTTATACCCCAAAATCCTTTGTCCTCTGAGGGCAGAGGGGCCTTTGCCTTGTTCAAACCGGTTCTGGTCAGTCCTGGAGCACTTTGTTTACCTGACTCCTTCTTCTCTTTCAGAGTGCAGGGCAGAGACATCAGACGCACCACAGGAGGTGGAGCCAGCATTGTGGAGGGAAGGCACAGCCCTATTCAGGTCCCAGGTGCAGCTTCTCCCTCCCATCTAGATGCAGATCTCTCTATTCACCACTGGGACACCTCACCCTGTCACTCAAACTCCAGACAAGGAATACACAGCCTAGCAGAGGCAGGTTTGAATGGTTAGACAAGAAAATACCTACTTTCTAAAAGTGGTATTCTCAAACACAGAATGTTAAAACCAACTTCACTAAAAGATGTGTTTTATCATTCTGAGTTTAGGCATACTAAATTTGAATTTCCACCATGTTCCTTGAGTCAGTTAGGATTATGAGATGTAATAACCAAACTGCCCATTCTGGCCTATGGAGAACAGGAAGCCTTGCAATAGTGAAAAACGAAAATGGCTGTAATTCACTATTAGAACATGCCACACACATCAGGGCATGTCCTACCTTATCCTTACAATGCACCCTGCCCTTGGGCCTACCATAGGGGTGTCTGATATGAAGAAAAGGGAAGGTTTAGGGACTGGCAAGTGGGCACACTTGCCCAGTCAGCATGACAGTACCAGACTGCATGCAGGCTTTACAATGGCAGACCTTAGACACACTTTTACAGGCTGCTTCTGTGGGTGGCACAACCAGTGCTGCAAGCCCACCAGCAGTATTTGGATTACCAGCCCTGGGCACTCCTGGTGCACTGTACTAGGGTCTGACAGGTAAACCAAACCAGCCAATCATGGAATCACTAATCCTTCAATTTACAATAGGGAGAGCATATGCACTTTAGCACTGATCAGCAGTGGTAAAGTGCCCAGAGTCATAAAACAGCCAACAACAGGTCAGAAAATATATAGGAGGAAGGCAAAAAGTTCAGGGATGACCCTGCAAAAAGGGCCAAGTCCAACACTCAATAATATAAGGACAAAGCCTATGACCTTATACAGGAAGGCAAACTAATAACTAATACATCCATCAAATGCGCGCTCGACGCAGCAGACACCGTGTCCCGTGCAATAAATACCAGTGTTTTGCTACGCAGACACGCCTGGCTCAGGGTATCTGGTTTTAAACAAGAGGTACAAAATACCATCCTTATTCAGCCTTTTGACCATGAGCACCTCTTTGGCCCTGCAGTGGACACATCTTTAGAAAAGATAAAAAAGGACACAGAGACTGCCAAGTCTATGGGAGCATTGCAGTCACCCTCTATCAGAGGCTCCTTTCGGCGTTCCTTCTGTAGAGCAGGCTCCAAAATAAATACACCAGAACACCCGTCCTCATCCTACAAAAGTCCCGATCAGGGCTCCTTTTCCAGAGGATACACTAGAGGACGTTACAGGGGGAACAACAACAAGGGCAGAGGCAGGGGTAATAACACCCGCAGCTCCCCTAATACCAAACAGTGATTTCCCTGTGCTTCCCCCCGATCATCCCACTCCTGTCAGGGGATGTCTCTCACAGTTCCTGCCGGTCTGGAATTCCATCACAACAGACAAGTGGGTAAGACAAATTATCCAGTATGGTTATTGCCTGGAACTTACTTCTACCCTTCTCAACATTCCTCCCAAACAGCTTCCAATGTCATCAGAACACCTGACGCTTCTCAAACAGGAGGTTCTATCACTATTACAAAAACATGCAATACAGCCGGTTCCCTTGCCTCATCAAGACACAGTGGTCTATTCCCTCTATTTTCTAATTCCAAAAAAGGACGGCTCTCTCAGGCCAATTCTGGACCTCAGAACGCTCAACTTCTATATCCAATCAGACCACTTCCACATGGTCACTTTAAAACAAGTACTTCCACTACTCCAGCAAGGCGACTTTCTCTCCACTCTAGATCTAAAGGACGCCTACTTCCACATTCCCTTTCACACCACTCACAGGAAATATCTCACGTTTGTGGTAGATGGTCAGCACTACCAGTTCAAAGTTCTACCATTCGGAGTCACCACGGCACCCAGAGTTTTCACCAAGTGCCTCGCAGTGGTTGCAGTCTATTTGAGAAGACAGCAGATTCATGTCTTCCCTTATCTGGACGACTGGCTCATAAAAGCAAAATCCCACAACAGCTGTGTTCAGCACACACTGCGTACAATACAACTGCTTCACAGTCTGAGATTCACAGTAAATATGGGCAAATCCCATCTCCAACCATCCAAAATACAACAATATCTAGGAGCTATAGTAAATACTTCCACAGTTCTAGCATATCCCAACCCAATCAGGATAAGTGCTATACAGGCGCTAGTTCAAAGATTTCAGCCACAACACTCACTACCAGCACAAGTGTTCATGCAACTAATAGGGATGATGGACACTTGCATTTTTCTCGTTCCTCATGCAAGACTACAAATGCGTCCATTACAAGAATGCCTAGCACAACAGTGGAACCAGGCTCAAGGTCTGCTAACAGATCTGGTGTTGGTGGACGACCGGACCCATCGCTCTCTGCAATGGTGGAACACACAGAACCTTTCCAAAGGGCGGTCGTTCCTCGAGCCAGGCCCACAGATAGTGCTAACAACAGACGCATCGCACACCGGCTGGGGAGCTCATCTTCAAACCCATACCATTCAAGGTATCTAGACCCCCCAACAAAAACAATTTCACATCAACTACTTGGAATTGTTAGCAATCTTCCTAACGGTGAAATCTTTTCAACTGCACCTTCTACGCAAAGCTGTCCTGATCCGTACAGACAACATGACACCAATGTATTACATACAGAAGCAAGGGGGGACACACTCCCTACAGCTATCACACCTAGCGCAAAGCACATGGAGATGGGCCATTCCGCAAAAGATCTACCTCCTGGCAGAACATCTACCAGGGGTACACAATCAGATTGCGGATCTGTTCAGCCGTGAAGCACAACAGATCCACGAATGGGAACTTCATCCTCAAGTTCTTCTTCCATTCTTTCGCATGTGGGGACACCCAGAATTAGATCTGTTTGCCACACACCAAAACGCAAAATGCCCAAACTTCGCATCCAGGTATCCACACCCATTGTCCAAAGGCAATGCGCTATGGATGAATTGGTCAGGCAAATTTGCTTACGCTTTTCCGCCTCTCCCACTCATTCCGTTAGTGGTGAGGAAACTCAAACAACATTCCCTCACAATGATCCTAGTTGCTCCAACATGGGCAAGACAACCATGGTGCACAACTCTATTGGAACTATCAGTAGTACCACATCAAAAGCTACATCTCTCACCGAAACTTCTTACTCAGAACCATGGAGAGATAAGGCACCCAGATCTCAATCAATTCAACCTTGCAATCTGGCTCCTGAAATCTTAGAGTTTGGCTATCTTAATCTCCCGCCAGACTGTATGAACATTATCAAAGAGGCCAGATGCCCTACAACAAGGGCATGCTATGCTGCAAAATAGAAGCGATTCGTCATTCATTGCATGCACAACAATATCAACCCACTAGATGCTTCCATTCAGAACATCATCTGTTACCTCTTGCATCTACAACAATGTAACCTAGCGTATACATCTATTAGGTTACATCTAGCCACCATAGCGGCATACCTACAAAACAGTCAACATTTGCCTTTGTTTAGTGTTCCCCTATCAAAGCTTTTATGGAAGGACTTGAAGGAATAATTCCACCAAGAGCTCCACCCTCTCCGGTGAGGAACCTTAATGTAGTCCTTACCAGACTGATGGGTCCATCTTTTGAACCTCTCCACAAATGTGAACTACAGTTCCTCACTTGGAAAGTAGCCTTTTTAGTTGCTATCACATCTCTCAGAAGAGTGAGTGAACTCCAGGCATTAACCATACAAGAACCATTTTTACAAATGCATCATAACAAGGTGGTTCTTAGAACTAACCCAACATTTTTACCCAAAGTTGTATCTGCCTTCCATCTGAACCAGTCTGTTGAACTCCCAGTATTTTTTCCCCATCCAGACTGAGTGGCAGAAAGAGCTCTACACACCTTAGATGTTAAATGAGCAATACTCTACTACATTGAAAAAACTAAATCCTTTAGGAAAACCAAACAACTTTTTGTAGCTTTCTCCCCACCTCATAAAGGTAATCCTATATCCAAAACAGGTATTGCTAGGTGGATTGTAAAATGCATACAAATATGCTACATCAAAGCCAAACGCATATGGCATTCTTAGAGAACATTCCCCTAGATGACATATGTAAAGCAGCAACTTAAGCTACACCGCACACCTTCACAAAACGCTATTGTGTAGATGTGCAGGCAAGACAACAAGCTAGTGTGGGCCAGGCTGTATTAAAAACACTATTTCAAACTACTGCAACAGATACAGGTAGCCACCGCTAAGGAGGTAACTGCTGTATAGTCTATACAAAAGTGTACAATCTGCAGCTCCTATGCCTCAAACGGAAAATGCTACTTACCAGTATGCATCTGTTCTTGGCATGTAGAGCTGCAGAGATGTAAAAGCCCACCCGCCTCCCCGGATACCTCTATCTGTTCCAATATTATTTTACTTAGATACATCGCTACTCCATCTAACCCTACGTGGCAAAAACAATCTAGCCAATGTAGCACTGTCGACCGAAGGAGGAGTCACCAACCTCGTGACTACAAGACTTCTTACAAGACAAAAACAACATGCAAACATCCGAACCCAACACCAGATGGCGATCTATGTAAAAGTGTAGAACTCTGAAGCTCTTTTTTAATTTTTTTATTTTACTTATTAAACTTTTTTGTCAAAAGAGTACAGCCACAGTTTCAGTATATTTAGCAGGCGTACAGCAATGACATGTGCAGGCATGTAAGATCATGTTTCGAATTACATACAGATCTCTGCAATCAACTACATTCAGACAGTGATGTCGATGATACATTACTAAAGAGTAACAACAGAGCGTGAGTTTACCATTTCACCATTACCTTATACAGCAAGCGTGGGACGCATGGTTCTACGCGTATCCATGAGGTGCGTATAGTCCGTCAGGGGAACTGGGAAAGGGGAGGACCCCATCTTACATTGACTGGCGTGTACATGGGGAGGTGAGTCCTGGCTTCAGGGCGTATCACCAGTATCGGCAGGGTGTTCCAGCAGATATGTCTGTAGTGGGCCCCAAATGTCACGAGGGCATGAGGAGTTAGGGAGTAATTCAGCGTAAGTACAAAGTTGATCTTGCCATAGTATCATATCTCCTAGCGATTCTTTAAATTTGGGCGCTCGCCCCCTACTCCATCTGCGAGCAACTCGTCTTTTCGCCAGGACCAGACAAAATGACACAAATTTACGGTGCTTAGCAGGAATTTGTTCGGTGTACCCCAGAATGGCTACAAGTGGGGTCTTCGAGATGGGCATGGCGATCATACAGTCCATAGCCGAGAGGACCCGTTGGCAGTAATTATGTATCACCGGACACTCCCAAGCAAGCTGCAGGAAGTCAGCGTGATCCGATTTGCACCTGTCACATCTGCTTGTGTCACGCAAACCAAAGTTGTGAAGCCTAGTCGGGGTATAGTAGCTACAATGTAAGAATCTATAGTGGATTATTCGGAGTCTGTTATTGGAGGAGACCTGTTCTGTCTGTTTGCAGCAGAAAAGCCACTGCGCGTCAGTGATATCCTGTCCCAATTCGGCCACCCATTTAGCTCGGGCTGCACATGGAGGGTAGTCAATATCTACATATAAGGTGCAGTAGAGTGTGGAGACTAAGTGTGAAGCAGTGGGTGCGTGCAAAACTTGATGCATAGGAACCAATGTCGCGGGCTCAAATGGGTATGTGGGGTTACAGGCTTGAACGCCATGTCGAAGACGAGCGTATAAGAAAGTTTCCATGGTGGTTGGCGGGGGATCAGGGCAGAGTTCAGGGAGGGTACGAAATTTACTGTGTTTATATAAGTCTCCCCAGCATTGGATGTTTCGTGTGCGTGCAACTTTCTTAAATAGTCCTTCTTGCAGTAATGTCATCTCTGGTTGATAGGTGAGCGGAAGGAGGGGGAATAGAGGCAGGGAGCATGTGTACGAGCAAGTATGCGGGACCAGACCTGTATCGTACAGTCTACGGAAGATGGGCAACGCCCTCGAGGTTCAGCCTTAGAAAGCAGGATACCATCAAGTGGAATAGGGTCCGTGAGCCAGTGTTCTTTGGCGACATGGGGAGTATAGCGAGGTGGGTGGAACCAAAAGTGGGCATAATGTGCCTGGGCGCATATGTAGTAGAGCTCAAGGTTAGGGATGTCAAAGCCTCCATGTGAGTATGGCCGCATGAGTGTGTCCCACTGTATGCGTGGTTGTTTACCACCCCATACCAGTCGGATCAATATAACTCTGCAGCTCTACATGCCAAGAACAGATGCATACTGGTAAGTAGCATTTTCCTTACTTTTTATCTAAAGTTTGAGAGTTGGTAGTGGTCCACTGGACCACTGCTTACACCCCAATAAATCATTTTTAATTATTTTACAAAATTGTAGAGGTCCCTTTGGGACCACATGCCTTTCGCAAATGCATAACTACCCCAACTCTGGAGTCGGTAATTTTTCAATGTTTTGCGACCGTAAACATGATGACTGTGTTTAGCCCAACCTTGTCATGGGACATCCTCACTTTGGTATCAAGGAACTTCCAATCCCCCTGTCTGTCATATGTCCTACATGGGCTCTGCTTTGATTTAATTTGTAAGGACCATAATTATACTCATACTGCATTTTTGTCGCTGCAGCTAGGTGTGTATTGAGCAAAAAGGAATTTATGTTATGACTCTTAAACATTGGATGGTAGTTAGTGTATGGATAGAAGAAAGTGGGGGAGTGCAGTGCGACTTGTGTGGTAAGTGTTTTGGTGTTGTGCATGTAAGTCAGTGACAGCTCATTCTGCAAAGAGGATGTAGCCGCACATAAGCACAAGTGTAGGCAAGAAGTATAAGACCAGACATAGCCGCGCATGTGTATACCCATCATCCTTGGTGTGATCTGTGTCATACAGATTAAATCACACTAACTATGGAAGAGATGAAAAACCACCAGAAGTAAAGAGCACAATCTGCAGGAGGTGCAATGTTACATCAACTATAGAAATGTGATTCATACAACAAGCCAGGGTATATGATTTGAAGAGTTGACCAGAAGCTGCAGGGAGCCGCCCATAGGAATGGGCATTATACAATGCGGGGGCTGGCACGTATGTGCACTAGTGAGGCAGGTGGGCAACTAAGTGATGGATGGGTGGTTGTGTGAATGGAGGCAAGGCGAGTCACAAATAATAAAAAATAAAGTCACTTACCTTGTCATAAGCATGAGAGCAGCACCAGGATTGGATGGAGCATCCTGGCTGGGCGCTCCTCCAGGCCCTTTAGGCCTGTGCTTGGTCTCCACCCAGGTGTCTAAGACAGCTGAGTGGAGAGCTGCAAAGTGCACATGTCACTTTGGACGGTCGCATGTCACTTTGGCTGACAAGTGACATGCGCACTTTGAAGGGTCCATCTTGCCCCCCCCAGTCCTCCTCTGCTGCGCTGCTAAATGTGAAAAATAAATCGGCAATTAAATCATTTGATGGGCATTTTATTTATCACGTTTAGCGCCGCAGCGGGCGGGGGAGGGGGGATGCCTCCTTGCCCTCACGAAGACACTGCCGCTGTTATACAACTAACTAAAGGTCATGCTTTAAACAGATGAATAACCATCAAAGATGAAGAGTGCATCCACTATGTGGTGCAATCTTCCATCAAGTGGCAGAAAATAAACCTAAAGTATGGTGCGACTGTACAACCAGCCATGATATAGCCCCTGAGGGGTCCTCCCAGGAGTGTCAGAAAGCAACCCATAGAGGACTAAGTAATTAACTACTTGCCATGGCACACTCTTGAGGATTCCCGCAGGAGCTGCAGATTACCAACCTACAGGAATGGGTGCTTTATAAGGATTCATGGTATATGTTCAGGTGGATCTGTGTGTGTTCCTCTTGGCTTGATCCTGTGCAACAAAGAATGCAGAGGCTTCTCAAGCAAGAAAGATTTAAGCATCATAGGATGTGCCCATGTCTCCCATTGCTCACGCTTCCCAGTGTTCATGTTGGTCAGTGTCCTTGTCTCCTGGTTGCCATGTCTCCCAGTTTCTCTGGTTGATAATATTCAGAGTCTCTTGTGCCTGTGTCTTCCATGGACCATGTCTCACACTGTCTGTGCTTCCCAGTTCCTGTGTCTCCCCGTATACATGCTTTGGAGTTTGTATACTTCCTTATCCAGTACTCAGTACTGGTATATATTCATTGACTTGAGGTGTTTGTCTCCCATTCCCACTGCCTTGGGTGCTCTCACTCAATCTCTGTGCTTCCTGTCCCATTGGACTAGCTTTCAGTTTCACAGCCATGGTTTGGATCACTGCCCCCATGTTCTTGTTCCCATTTCCCAGTGTCACGCTGCCCGCTTATCCAGTGTCAACGTGTTGCCAATAGTAATTCCTATTCCATTGCTGATGACTGTGCTTCTAGCCATGCTAGTGCCCCATTCTTTTTTCTTGATAAACTGATTTTGAGTTTTGCAATAAAATGTCAACAAGAGACACTTGAAGCATATGAGACAAGCATTGGCATAGCCAATAGGTCTCGCTTTCGGAACCTTATAAGTATTTAGTTATGCAGCACAAAATCCTTGGTGCAACAACATCAACTGTTGCATGGCTAAACACTTATAAGGTCCCAAAAGCGAGACCTATTGGCTATGCCAATGCTTGTTTCCAGTTGTCTCAACATGACTTTGCAACACGTGTAAAGATAAAAAGGCCTCGCTTACTTTTCTTTAATGATTGCAGCTCTTATCCAAAAGCAGACGTCAGATGTTGTAAATCTCTATCTATCTCTCTCTCTCTCTCTCTCTCTCTGTCTCTTGGTGTCACATAATAGATACAGGGACGACTGCACAATGCAAGGTGCAGCCATTCTTCACACAGTAGATTCTTAATGATCCTGCCTACAGCGCGTCTCTAGTGCCAGCAGGATATTTTTAGCTCATGCAGCACAAGGGAAATTCGAAGACAAGAATAATGGATACGTTTTCCTCAAATAGGTACAGAATGCAACCTATTAGCTGAGTGCTCCCACTATAACCTTGCTTGGCACTGGTGCCTTCCTTGGTTTTGCACAACTGTTGATTTACCTCGTCACGTGAGACAAAGAGGGCCACTGTTAAATGCATGCAATAAAATGTATTTGTTTTTAAATGTACAATTCGCAGTCTAAAGTTAAGGAAACGTTCAGTCTGCGGCAACACGAGCCTTCCTTTTAATGTGCATCTGGTGCTGGAGCGTGGACAGAGAGCTGTTAATGAGCACGCTAAATAGGGTTTGGTGGCATATTTAGACGGCGCGCATTTCTAGTTGACTTTGACTGGACGAGATGGAGTAACTGTTGTGCCAGGCAAGTCTTAATTGCCCAGACCAGGACACGTTTACGGTTTACCTGATTAAATAGAAAGTGGAAGCAGAGTGGATGCTTGAGATTCTGTTTAGCTCTTCGCTCTTATGTAAGACTGGAAGGTTCTGAGTTGGCGGGAGGAGACTGGGAGGTATTAAGAGCACATTAGGGCAGATTCCGTGGAGCTCACGATGATATAAAATTCAGCACCGTAACAAGGGGGCAATGTATCATAAAGTAGGTAAGGGAAATAAGCTCAACTGCCCTTCGACTATATTTTGTAGAAAGACGTCCATAATTGAGGCGCACAGGGCCCCCACTCACCGAGACCTCCGTTCAGCTGCACCTGGGATTTAAGTGGGCCGGGTCCTGCCGGTGCGGAGCACCTGCAGTTCTAAAAATATGGTGCTGAGACGGGTCCATATCGGGCTCTCCATTTTTGCCCTCACTCTCGGTGAAAAAAATAAATCTTAACTCTGCAGCAGTGCCACCCTTCATTGCCTTTGATGTCACTTCAAAGAGGCTCGTTAAGTTCTTTCACAGTCTCACCATGTCAGAACCGAAGCATTCTCAATATGCTATACAGAAGCCATATTTGTTGCTTATTTATCTTACGCAACTAACAACCATTGACAAAGCCAATGGTCCTGGCTAAGTGTTAAGTTACTTACGTAAAATATATACATGGATGCAATGACAGAAGCAGCCAAATACGGCACACGATGCTAAGCACAGATTTTCAGTTTACGTGTTTTAAGCCACGCCCTTATTACATCGACCACGCCCCTACAGTTTTCCATCACACTTAAAGCCCTGCCTGCTACACTAACTTATAAGTAGGTTCCTGAGAGGGATTGGCATTTGAGCTGGCCCTTACGGTACATGTGAAGAGCCGCGCCTGCGCAGATTTTTGAAACTTGGGTGTTGTCACTGAAGCGAGCAGCAATATTTTCAGGGAAAGGAGTTAAACCAGGAATATTTAAAATAAAATAGCCCTCGAATTGGTCTACTTTGAGTCAAGTACCGTTGCTGCGGTCATTGTTGACAGGGGTGTTGTAGTGGATATTTCCCCACTGGGCGACAGGGTACAGAGCTGCACTCAGAGCTGGGTGAGCTGCCGGACATGTAAGCAATCCCCCTTTGCCCGGTTTTAGGCGTGGCCTCCTCCAGCGTGAAGCTGCTTTGAACGTTTTTGGCTGATTTTGCTTGGCGTTCGTTGCTTGATCTATCAAAAAAAGCTTCAACAGTACAGAACAGACGTAGGAAGATTGTAACTAAAATGTGAAGCGACAGAGAAAAATCATCGTAACAAATACAGAGCTCGATGCTTAAAGGGACAATACACTTGGGATTCCTAAATTATTAAAAGACAATCTGTAGAAGTAGTTGCCTTTGTTCCCTAGCTGTCTACGACAAATACATCACAAATGTAATGAATTTCCCCCAAAGGCTTTCATTGACAAAGATTGTTCCATGTTTGAACCCCTGTGAGGAGATCTTTCCTGAGTGCAATATGCTGGGCATTTCTCTCCCTCCACCCAGCCATCCACCACAAACACTCTCAGCATCAGCTATGCAATAACCTAACAACTGATGCCCTTGCTCCTCCTCATCACCTCCCTTAGAGTCATTATTCTTGGATCTCTGTAAGGCCAATCGCCAAGTCCCAGTCATTAGTGCTGAGATGGATCCCACCACAACAGAGGGAAACAAGCATTCGAAAGTAATAGCGATCGCGATCAAAGCAAGTGATCGCGATCGCTTGGACGGGAGCGCTGTGTGGCAAGCACGCGAGTGGTGCGCGCGCAGCAGTGATTGGCGGCTGCGCGCGTGCACGTTCACGTGCACTGTAGCTTTAGGCCACGGCAGCACTTTGAAAATGCCCAGTTATAAAATGTCTCTTCGAGCCTTTGGCTCACGAGACCTAAAAAACATTATAACATATGACCACCTACAGGCTGGGAAATTACGTGATGTCATTACATAGAGCAACACCAACTCGCGGCCCCTGATTGGCAACCTTAGGATAATTGCCTGAGCCACTTCCCCCACACTTGATCATGTTTCAGGGGCAACCCCAGGCTTCATAGATCGGTCTCTCCTGTTGTGAACACCAGTCCACCCCCCTTCGCCATTGTGAGAGTGTAGGTGATGCTGGGTTATTCCGGCGAGTGGCAATATCTCGCTTGTTGACCATAAGTGACCCCAGTCTTAAAGAGTTTGTGTGCGACCCCCCTGTGTGTTTTCATGTATATGTAAGTGCAGGAAGAGTTGGCAAGAGTACCCATGTGGGAGTATGGTGGTTGTCATTCCCTTCATTGGTACAAGTACAAGCAGATAGCAGTGAACTCAGGGTAGGCACAAGACATGGATGGTCGGGACCTACCTTCTGAGCAGAGCAGCCCAAGTCTGATGATGGAGAAAGCCTTTCTTGGAGGGACGTTTGCTGCACTAAGAGTCGGGGATCGCAGGTTCACTCCACTTAGAGGCAGGGTCTTTCACCCAGTTTCCGTCGAGGATTTTAGAGGGTCAAATCAGAACCTCTGAATGTGTAAGAGTGTGTTAAGTGAAGTGCATTCTGTTTTGGTATAAATGAGTGAGTCATGGTGTTGTCTGTTCCTGGGTGTCTTGCAGGGTGCAGGGTGGTTTAGTTTAGTGATGATCAGTATGTTTGGATGTGCATGTCAGTGATGAGATGGCTGCAGGTTGTTTGGGTGACTAACAAAACCTGCGCATTCTAGTTTTATGACAAGAAACCTGACAAGGAACCTGGGTAAGTTACAGTGATGTAAACAACAGCAGTTTCTTCAGATGTATTGTGCAATAATCATTCAGATTTATGGATAAAGAAAAGAGCTGTCGGTCTCACGGTTAAATAATTACAAAAAGAGAACATCAGTCTTCTAGACCGACCTCGTATACATTCAAGAGTGTGGTAAAAACATTGGTATGGACAGGCAAAAGGAGCATGTGGCACAGCACTCTGGGTAATGTGTCACACACACTAATGTACATTGCAAGCAAAACATACTCAAAATAGAACATTTGTGAGTAAACATTTGTGGGGTTAAGCTGTGAATCATATGGTTAGCAGCCCATACCACAATTTGTCATTGGTCCAGATATTGGGTAATTGGCATTTCAACCCTTGAGTGTGAATCACCAGGTCATCACCAGCACAGAACATATTAAGAGGGATTCTGAACCAAAAGGAAAGAACCCTGGGGTCAAAATCGAATATTTGGCAAAGGTTGTGCATGAGGGCTGTGAGGGTGAAAAACAAGTTTAAAAAACACTTCTTTCTGTAGTGATGATGGAGCAGGGACAGGAAGGTCTGTAGCAGGAAACAGACAAGATCTTTGAGTTTCCTTGCGAAAAAAGCTGAAACGTGTGACTTGCATGATGGCGATTGCAAGAACACTTTCAAGTGAGGTAGAAATAGGATTCAGTGTTGCAATGGCGAGCCCACAAAGAGGCCACTCTCTTATCAGGCAGTCAGAAGTCTGAAAAAAAGCTAATTCGAAAAATTGCTATCTATTCCTAGAATTATTATAAATGTAATAAACAAAACATCATTTCATGATGGCATGCTTGTAAATAATCATAAAACAACATAAAATAGAGATGTTCTTCCTACATAAAACATCAGCAAGTCATGTACAAACATTCTGGGCTGGAAATAATACGGAAATAAGCCATAGAATATAAATGTATATGATTATTAGTACTAGAGTTGTGAGTCACACCGTGTACAAATAAATATAAATCCATACATTACATTGGATCACTTAATTAGCATAATTGGTAGTATTCCATCAAATTACAGCAGATCATCTAAAGAGTATTAATCAACTGTCCATCCTTCTTCCCTGTCCACTCCATTGTGAACCAAGCTGTGGCACACACCACATTTAGCTCGAACCCACCTCGCAAATTCCCATAACCATTGCTTTTGTGTGGGAAGTCATTTGGACATCCATCTTTGTGCTACACACTCTTTGCCACTGTGAGGACTAATTCCAATACCCTCTCCACATATTTAGTGTGTTTATTACGGGTGATAAGTCCCAGTAAGTACATCTGTATCGTTGGCTGTATTTGCAATTTGGTTTGTATTTCTAAAGTCTGAATTACTTCACCCCAAAAGGCACTCATACATAAGAATGTCCACCACATGTGAATATAGTTTCCCTCTGTTATTCTGCATTTGGGGCACTGCTCTGCTCTGGAGGAATCTAGTCTGTGCAGCCACTGCGCCTTCCTAGGCCTGGTCGCCCCCACGCTCCTCTTGCCTCCTGCTATCTGGTTTTGCCGCTGACTTCTCCCACGCCGACTGCATCTTCCTGCAGGCGCCCCAGCCGCCGCTGAGCCCCCCGCCAGCCCGCACTCGATTTTCCCGCCGCTGCCTCCCTGCGGCCCCGCCCCCCGCCAGCCGATTGGCTCCCACGCTCCCGCCACCCAGCGGACCCTCCCTCCCGGCTCCCTTCTTAAGGGGACCCTGCCACCATCTCTGGAGCGACCACTGCGCCTTCCTAGGCCTGGTCGCCCCCACGCTCCTCTTGCCTCCTGCTACCTGGTTTTGCCACTGACTTCTCCCACGCCGACTGCATCTTCCTGCAGGCGCCCCAGCCGCCGCTGAGCCGCCCGCCAGCCCGCACTCGATTTTCCCGCCGCTGCCTCTCTGCGGCCCGCCCCCCTGCCAGCCGATTGGCTCCCACGCTCCCGCCACCCAGCAGACCCTCCCTCCCGGCTCCCTTCTTAAGGGGACCTTGCCACCATCTCTGGAGCGACCACTGCGCCTTC
Source organism: Triturus cristatus (assembly GCF_964204655.1). Taxonomy (NCBI): domain Eukaryota; kingdom Metazoa; phylum Chordata; class Amphibia; order Caudata; family Salamandridae; genus Triturus; species Triturus cristatus. Next base: position 1,694,957,568 of record NC_140590.1, read on the forward strand.
CTAGGCCTGGTCGCCCCCACGCTCCTCTTGCCTCCTGCTACCTGGTTTTGCCGCTGACTTCTCCCACGCCGACTGCATCTTCCTGCAGGCGCCCCAGCCGCCGCTGAGCCGCCCGCCAGCCCGCACTCGATTTTCCCGCTGCTGCCTCCCTGCGGCCCCCCCCCCCCGCCAGCCGATTGGCTTCCACGCTCCCGCCACCCAGCGGACCCTCCCTCCCGGCTCCCTTCTTAAGGGGACCCTGCCACCATCTCTGGAGCGACCACTGCGCCTTCCTAGGCCTGGTCGCCCCCACGCTCCTCTTGCCTCCTGCTACCTGGTTTTGCCGCTGACTTCTCCCACGCCGACTGCATCTTCCTGCAGGCGCCCCAGCCGCCTCTGAGCCGCCCGCCAGCCCGCACTCCATTTTCCCGCCGCTGCCTCCCTGCGGCCCCGCCCCCCCCGCCAGCCGATTGGCTCCCATGCTCCCGCCACCCAGCGGACCCTCCCTTCCGGCTCCCTTCTTAAGGGGACCCTGCCACCATCTCTGGAGCGACCACTGCGCCTTCCTAGGCCTGGTCGCCCCCACGCTCCTCTTGCCTCCTGCTACCTGGTTTTGCCGCTGACTTCTCCCACGCCGACTGCATCTTCCTGCAGGCGCCCCAGCCGCTGCTGAGCCGCCCGCCAGCCCGCACTCGATTTTCCCGCCCCTGCCTCCCTGTGGCCCCGCCCCCCGCCAGCCGATTGGCTCCCACGCTCCCACCACCCAGCGGACCCTCCCTTCCGGCTCCCTTCTTATGACGCCCCCATGCACGCGCAGCGTTGACGCGCAGCGGGCGCGCCGATTGTGCGCCAAATGGACCGCGCCCAGCACCAGGACACCTGGCCCCCGCCGATGCAAGACTACATGACGGACCTAGGACGCCGCCACCCTCTACGCACTCAACGCCGGCCGGAACCCTGCCTGCTACCGAGCCACCCCGAGACGCACCCACGGACCCTTCACCTGCCACTCCTGCAAGTTCTCCGGCATCCGGACCTGCACTGCACCCGCCAAGCCGACACCCAGCAGCAACCACCTCAAGTGCATCCTGCTCAACACCCGCTCCGTCCACAGACACACCGTGGAGCTCTGGAACCTCCTCGACTCGACAGCTCCAGACGTCGCCTTCCTCACGGAAACCTGGATGAAGCCTCCTCTGCGCCCGACATCGCCATCGCCATCCCGGACGGCTACAAGATCACCCGGAGGTACGGCATCAACCAGACGGGAGGAGGCATCGCCATCGCCCACAAGAACACCATCTGCATCACAACCAACACCGACGACACCATCACAGCCGCCGAACACCTGCACTTCCAGATCCACACCGACCCCAAGATCACCCTCAGAGGCACCCTCATCTACAGACCCCCGGGACTGCGCACACAATTCAGCGAAGACATCGCCGACTTCATCAGCCCGCACGCCCTCCCCTCCGCCGACTACATCCTCCTCGGGGACCTCAACTTCCACCTGGAGAACAACAACGACCGCAACACCACCACCCTGCTGGACAACCTCGCCAACCTCGGACTCAAGCAGCTGGTGACCACCCCCACCCACTAAGCCGGCCACACGCTTGACCCTGTCTTCTCCTCCAGCAAGGACATCTCCTTCAGCCACGCCACCGGACTCCACTGGACGGACCACAGCTGCGTCCACTTCAGCTTCAAAAGGAACACGATCCACCACCACCAGCAACAGGCCCCACGCAGAAGCTGGAACAAGATCACAGCCGACCAGCTCGCAGCATCCCTGAGCCAGAACCCTCCCGCCAGCTCAGTGAACCCCAACCATGCCGCCATCAACCTCTCGAGGTGGATCAACAACTGCGCAGACGACCTCGCCCCACTAAGGACCCCTCCCAGCAGACCCGGCAGCAAGAAAGCATCCTGGTTCACCGACGAACTCAAGAGCTCCAAGAAGTACTGTCGAGCCCTCGAGAAAGCCTGGCGCAGAGACCCGACACCAGACAACATGACCACCCTCAAGCTCGCCACTCGAAAACACCACCACCTGATCCACACCACCAAGAAAACAGCATTCAAGGAACAACTGGACAACAACGCCCACAACAGCAAGGAACTCTTCAACATCGTCAAAGAGCTCTCCAACCCCAGCGCCGGAAACAACGACATCACCCCATCGCAAGACCTCTGCAACTCACTCGCCTCGTACTTCCACAACAAGATCGCAGACATACACAACAGCTTCAGCACACAGCCGACGCACCCTACGATCACACCAGCGCCCCCCACCACCACCCTCCGCGCCTGGACCCCGATCAACACCGAAGAAACCATACGCACGATGAACTCCATCCACTCCGGATCTCCAACCGACCCCTGCCCTCATCACGTCTTCAACAAGGCCGACTCCATCATCGCACCCCATCTCCGGGACATCATCAACGCCTCCTTCGACACCGCAACCTTCTCGGAGAGCTGGAAGCATGCCGAACTCAGCGCCCTCCTAAAGAAACCATCAGCCGACCCCACCGACCTCAAGAACTACCGCCCCATCTCGCTGCTCCCGTTTCCTGCCAAAGTCATCGAGAAGACCGTCAACAGACAGCTGGCCACCTTCCTCGAGATGAATGGATCCCTCGACCCCTCGCAGTCCGGCTTCCGGGACTACAGTACCGAGACCGCCCTCATCGCAGCCACTGACGACATCCGAGCCCTGCTCGACAACGGCGAAACAGCGGCCCTCATCCTCCTGGACCTCTCCGCGGCGTTCGACACTGTCTGCCACCGCACCCTATTGCAACGCCTCAGCAACGTCGGAATCCAAGAGAAGGCACTGGAATGGATCGTCTCCTTCCTCGCCGGAAGGACACAGAGAGTCCTTCTCCCCCCGTTCAGATCAGAAGCCACCGAAGTCATCTGCGGCGTACCACAAGGATCTTCACTCAGCCCCACGCTGTTCAACATCTACATGAGCCCCCTTGCGGCCATCGCACGCCAACACAACCTCAACATCATCTCCTACGCTGACGACACCCAGCTGATCCTCTCCCTCACCAATGACCCCGCCACCGCCAGAACCAACCTTCACGAAGGGATGAAAGACGTAGCCAAGTGGATGAGGAACAGCCGCCTGAAACTGAATTCGGATAAGACGGAAGTCCTCATCCTGGGATCGTCGCCATCCGCCTGGGACGACTCCTGGTGGCCCCCTGCCCTGGGCAGCGCACCCAAACCAACGGACCACGCACGCAACCTGGGCTTCATCCTGGACTCCTCCCTCTCCATGACCAGACAAGTCAAAGCCGTCTCCTCATCATGCTTCAACATCCTATGCATGCTACGGAAGATCTTCCGGTGGATCCCCACCAAAACCAGGAAGACGGTCACCCAGGCCCTCGTCACCAGCCGACTGGACTACGGCAACTCCCTCTACGCCGGAACCACCGCCAAACTCCAGAAAAGACTTCAGCGGATTCAGAACGCCTCAGCACGACTCATCCTGGACATCCCCCGACACAGCCACATCTCCGCACACCTAAGAAACCTGCACTGGCTCCCTGTCAAAAAAAGAATCACGTTCCGACTCCTCACCCACGCACACAAAGCTCTCCACAACCAAGGACCAAGATACCTCAACAACCGCCTCAACTTCTACACTCCCACCTGCCAGCTTCGATCGACCAGCCACGCCCTCGCCGCCGTCCCCCGCATCCGAAGAGCCACAACGGGAGGAAGATCCTTCTCCTACCTGGCCGCCAAGACGTGGAACTCCCTCCCCACCCACCTCCGCCTGACCCAAGACCACCTCGCCTTCAGGAAGCAACTCAAGACCTGGCTGTTCGAGCAGTAGCAGGCCCCCCCTCCACAAGCGCCTTGAGACCCTCCGGGTGAGTAGCGCGCTATACAAATGCTTGATTGATTGATTGATTGATTGATTGACTGCGGCTTGACATAATCCCCATGTATGCATTTATAATGTATACATTTCAGTTGTGCATTACATGTAACCCTCATGCAGTTACCCCATTAGATGTCTAGTCCCCTTCCCTTAACTCCAAGCCCATATCAGTTTCCCATTTTGTCATTGTTGTAGTTATACGGGTAGATGTGCGTGGTATCAACAATGAGTAAATTTGTGTGATGAGTTTGCCCTCACACCCCATATCTGGGAGGTTGGACATATGTGTTTCGGATTCTCATGGAAATGCTGCCCAGGCCTTGTGAACAGTCACCACCAAACCAGCATATACCAGGAAGCATCTACCACTTATCCCCAATTTATCACAAAATTCAGTATTGCCCACTATTTGCCCTACCACAAAAAGGTCTCCCATGTCACGTGGGGTATCACTCTCACCTCTATGTCTCAGGAAAAATGCCATTATTGGGCTAATCCCAGACTGCCAGGGAATCAGCTGCTGCATATAAATGTACTAGTCCACTTTTCTAGGTGCTTGTTCCCATATATCTAGTAGTGTCTTATCTTGTGACAGTATAGTTGTCCATTTCTTGTAAGAGACTAAGGGCAATGCCAGTATTGTCTGTGGTCATGCCAAACGGGCCAATATCCCTTCCACTGGATCAGTGCCCCCCTCCTGGAACCACGGCACGTATGCTGCATTTGAGCTGACCAATAATAGGCCTTGAAATTTGGTGCCTGTAACCCTCCACTATCCCACGGTAGTTTCAGTACCTCCAAACATATCCAAGCCCTTCCTGTCCCCCAGTACAGTAATCAAAGCAATTCATCCAGTTTGCAGAAGCAAGATTCCGGTATGCGCATCGGCATGTATTGCAAATCATATAGTATTCGAGGTAGAATGATCATTTTGCCAATTGTGATACGCCTCATTAAGGACATTGGGAACCTCAGCCACTTGTATACACTGCGCTTAAAGAATGTCAGTAAATTTGCCACATTAGAATCATAGGTTTCATTGCAATCTGAACCCAGATACACTCCTAGGTGTGGTATAGAATTTCGATACCTGGATGTCATAAAGAAGTTAAAAACAGAAACTACTCTCAAATACTAAATAAAGCAAACCTTCATGGCCAGTCCAGAAACCCTTAATGAGTGACAAATTCCATAGTATCAAACTAGGTTCTATGATAGCAGACCTCTTCTGTTCTTTAAAGGGCACACCATTCTGGACTGATACACTATGCTTTTTCTTCTCAGTCTCAAAGATATCCCAAATTATTGTCTGCGGTTACCATAACCAGAAATGTGAGCTAAATATCACTTGTATGAAAATGGGAAGGTAATGATGCAATCCTCAAATGTCTATCTTGACATCTTCACCATATTATTTGATACTGTCTAGGCCCTAAATGCATTGGCCATAGCTAGGAATATTAACTCTGATAACAAGGCTATCGCCTATGCTATGACATCCTATGCTCACCTTCCTCTATTGCCCCTCTCCCCATTATCACCCATCCAACCCTCAGGGATAGACCCAGAAAGCACAATGGCAGCATAAATCAAGGTATTATGGGCAATCACCTGGAACAAAGCTACTCCTACATTGAAATACCAAAATAGTGGCCAGGACCAAACCCACAGACCTGCCAGTATCCACTACCCTCCTTTGATGAAGCCTCCCTCTGTCAGTCACCTGCCGGGTCCAGTCCAGCAAAACCAAAGCAACAGAACACAGGCTGGGACATGAGTCGTGAACTAAGCTCGCTTATTATAATTTCTGATAGGCAGTTCCGGAACATAATTTGCAAATGTTCAGTTTTTTTAAGTTAACAATTGTTTATGAAGCTATCGATCAATTATTTTATCCAATGCTAGGTTTTGATAAACAGATTGAGTGGTGATGACTAAATTGTATTAATTATTATTAATATTATAATCGACACAATGGAATACTCATTTATGGAGTTAAACAGATTGATCTCTATATTTTGTTTAATTAGGGACAGTAGCTACATCCCGTCCTCTTGATGGACATAATTAGAGTTGTGGCTGGCCACTTTATGTCATCTTTGCAGCTGTTCTTTTTCAAATATTGAGTAACCAAGTGAGCACTTTCACTTTACGTTGGTGCATGTCCTATTGCTCGTTTCAGTGAAGGGTACTAGGGCCCTCCCCTAGTGTTGTTGACATCTGAGTCTGCAGGAGCACATCGATTGGATACCAAACAAGGCCTCTGACTGTGGACCACTTATCTCAGGGCCTGGTCAGGATTGGCCAATAAGAAGCTGAGCATCAGCAGGGCCAAGATATTGTACTCCAGCCCTCCAATCTGCCTCACATAAGGCAAAGAAGGGGAGACGATAATGCTCGCGGTGCCGGCTGCACAACAGGAAGTGACGTAACCATTTCATAGATATTGGTATCAAAGAAGTTCCTGAAACTGGTGACAGAGGAAGAAAGCAGCTGGTGGCTAGTGTATAGAAGGGTCCGGTGGCCCCACGATTGGTGAACCTTGGCAGGAGGTACTTGGACTGACCTTATTGATTAAATATACCACTGAGGCCCGTTTGACCACATGAAAAGCAACTTAGTTGCCCCTCATCATAACAGCTCTCTATTGAAGGGGCGTGGTCTCTGGAGCAGGGCTTTCATGTGCTTGATGCAGGGAGGAGGCTACACCTGTTCCTTCTTCATGGGGCTGTCCCTGTACACAGACACGGAAGAAGCAGCGGGTAGTATAACATCTTACATTGCATTGTGCCAGGTTAAACACCCACATTTGTCATTTTATTGTTGGGACAACAATTCTCATAGCATTGTTAATCCTGCCCTTTTGCCCCCATTCGGTGCATTTTGTCTGACCTGCAGTTTTTTGTTTCCTATGTACTTGAATCATGAGTTTGCAGCCATGTGCTTAACATGTTTTTTTAGGTATGCCTACAGATTGTTTTAGGTGCCTCATGTCACCACGCACTACAACACTCACCACACAACACACAATATACACATACATGTATAGAAATGGCATTGGCCTGTTTGGGCAAACTGCCTTCAGGCATTGGTTTGATGGCTGTCTATCACATTTTGGGTCCAGTCAGTGTCATATTATGGATATATACTTTGTAAAAGTATTTCCTGACTTTCTAAAAGTAGTCCTGAATACTTTTTAAAGTTAGTTCCAGCTAGGTGATCAGCAAGGCACTCCAACCTCAGCCACAAACGTGACAGCAGCTCTGCAGTAGCTCTAGCTATATTTCTTTGAATTTGCTGTCCTGCTGCGCTCTATGATGTGGGGCGGAGTTTCATCCGCCCGACATCGTCTCGATCATGGAACCGACCGACACCTGGTCAGTGGTCTTGACTGACTAATTAGATGTGACCGAGCACTGTTCGGTCGCATTCCTATACTTTACAATGGGAGCATGTATTCCAGCCGGAATGCATGCTCCCATTGTAAAATAGGAGGTGCAGCTCATCCCTGCACCCATGGCAGGCACCTGAGGGTGCCTGCCACGGGGTGCAGGGATCAACAGGAGGCCGTGCACCGAAGAGGGCCCTGCTTGGGGCCCCCAAAGTCGAGCTCCAAGCCTTTCTGTGTCGGAAAGGCCGGCAGGAAAGGCTGCTGAAACCCGACATCGTAATCCCTAGGGCAGAAAGAGCTGGCCTTGGGATTACTGGCCGCACTCCGACTGGTGGACGGGATCTCCGAGCCCGTCGGAAAGACAGTCAGGGTGACCGTTCGGATTCCATTCCGACCGCCTCCATCGTAATGAGGCCGTCGGAAAGGAATTCGATCGCATATTACGATGCGGTCGGAAAGGCTCCGAATGACAGTCGGAGCCATTTCCGACCGCATTGTAATAGGGTCCTATATATTACTTGGCCACCCAGGTACTTCCTCACTGGTCCCCTCCTCTTTCCAACCCTGCACACACTCAGTGTGCAGTCACATTAGGGTCAGTGGAACCAGGAATGCTTCTGAAATAGAGCCTGGAGGAGAGCACTAAAGATGGTGGAGGTTCAATGCTAGAAATGTCCGCTGGGCCAGCACCATGTCTAAATTTGGCAGGTGACACATCAATCAGGACGACTAAGTAATTCACTCCATCGTCCTGGCGGAGAAACGGGCTGCCTGCCAACATATAAATCAGGCCCTAAGTCCTCTAGTCTTTGCATGGATCTGGGCACTTCAAACAAGTACAGTGGGTGCGTTGACTCTTTGGAATGTCTTCCTGATGGGATCTAAGAACTTCTGCATTTCCTGGCGCATTCAACGGGAGTGGGTTCTAATCTAAGGCTGGGGGTTATGCTGTACTTGTCTTGGGAATTCTGATTTCAATGAAAGGCTGTTGCTTCTTCACAGGACTCCACTGGAGTTACTGAACACATAGGCACTTATTCACAAAGATAAATTTACACATGTGTATATACTCACATTAAACTTTACTCTGTTATGTAGCTAGCTAGCTAGCTAGCTAGCTAGCTAGCTAGCTAGATAGATAGATAGATAGATAGATAGATAGATAGATAGATAGATAGATATTGGCCGATTAATTAAAATGATTTATTTTTCTTTCATCCTAATGCTTAAGAACATCACCTATTGCATGTCAATTAATAGAAATACAAAAATGAGGAATAATGTGCTGTGCCTAAGTAAAAGAGGGGAATAAAAACCTCTAAACATGGCTGCCATCAATATTAAGCAAAGTTGTAATGTAAATTTACCTTTACTCTTAAGATTTAATCTGTTGCAACTTTACTACTTTTGAATAGTCACCATTTCTCAGAGTAATGTAGGCTTACATCTCCTTACAACCTTAGCTACATTTCTGAGTGTAAGGTTACTGCTAGAGACTTTTCACATGCAGACGGAGATCTCTGCCACCGGGTGGAGATCTTCTGATGGTAAACTACAGGAAAAAATAAAATAGTAAAACTATTTAATGTCAAATATTGATATGACATACTTCCGGAATACATAAAACAAATGTTACGGTACTATTATCTTAAAAGTGTACAAAATAATTCATTTAAATATAGTACTGTGAAATTATTTATTTAAAAAATACACCTACAGTAAAATATTTATTTTTATTTAATAAGTATTAAACTGCTACACGTTATGTATAAAATTACTTTGAATTCATTTAATTATTGTTACAATAAAATTAAAATGTATATTTATTTTTAAAATTTGAGGTGTTTATTACAAATATAATAAATAATATATCTTTAGTTACTTGTAAAAGAATTTAACATTAAAAAATATGTATTTATTTTAAAAGTTGAAAAAAAAGGTAATTTATATTAACATTGTTTCCTTTTGGGTTTTATTTTAAGTCCCTGCCCCCGCTATTTTCTATGGAATGGTATTTCAGTTCCAGTGATTGGCCATGTGTGGTGCTGGACTTAATTCAGGTCTGAGCTGGAGTACATTTTTGACTGTTTAGAGTCCTTACTTGGCTGTAGAAGTTTTAAAAATTCAGTTTTTTTTATAGTAATGGGTTTACTCTTTTGTGGGTCTCTCTCTAAATCCCTCTTTTGCCCTACATAAATCCCTCCTTATTCCTCCTAATCCTTACATTAGTTATTAGTAAGTATTCGCTGTACCCATAGTGGGCAAAAATACCATCGGTATTAATCAACATTGAATAGGCACGTTTTCACTTGTTTCCTGAAACAGGCTTCAGAAGAGCTGGAACGTAGCACAGGCAGAAGATCCGTCTACAACTGTGCTGACAAAAAAGTGTAAGTTCAGCCTCCTTTCCTGACCAGTCGAAATGTGGGAGTGTTCAGGAGAAGTGTGCTGGATGATCTGAGGAATCTGGGGGGACAATAGTGAATGCATGGCTCAGTAAGATATTTAGGTCCTCTCTTGTAGCAGGCTTTATGTGTCATGGCCAGAGTTTTAATAATAATTCTTTAGCACCCTGAGAACCAATGTACCATATATAGGTGTTGTGTCATTGCGTGGTGGCTGGGGATCTTAAGAATGAGCCTGGGCATTGCGTTTTGAAACACCTGAAGGGGGTGAGTAAGATAGTGAGGTAGGCCACGAAAAAGGAAATTGACATGGTCCGTTCTGGCTGTAATAAGTTGCATGAACAATCATTTTATGTTTGTTGTTAGGGATAATATCAGAGATCATAATAACGAAAAAAAGGTAGCAGCAACTGCCAGGATCTGAGGCCAAAAACAGAGGTCAGAGTCAAATTTGACTCCCAAGTTTTTCGCCATGGTGAATGAAGTTGGTGGGACATCCGGTGTAGTGGGGCACCACGCGTTAGGTCAACCGAATGGCAGAGCAGGGAGCTAGATGACTCACTAGAACAGTGGAGGTCAGCGGCACACGGGTGACATACCCCAACCTCTTCCCTTACCGCTGCCTCAGTCTACTGCCTACTTTTAAGCAGAGCCCAGTCATGGACGTTTGCAATATCCAGTGTAATTGTGTATTGAGTGGGAGTCATGCGTGCGGTAGACCCAGTGCTTAATTTGTAACAAAAAATACGTGCCAGGGCTTCTGTCAGGAGGCCACTGCAGCTTGCACCACACATTGCCCCCACCAGCACTGCCAATGATATTGGCAATACAACCACTAATCAGCTATTTCAGGCCCTCAAACCTATAAGAATGACTTGGGCAGCAGGTAATTGTAATGTTTGTTGTATATTGAATTACTAATTATATGTTGTTGTGCTTATCTCAAAAATAGACAGCGCCACCTTGTGGCAGACTATCACAAGCGCCGGTGTTGACAAATAAGTGCTGCTGCTGAGCACCAGAAACCACCGGCTCAAATTAAGCACTGAGTACACACTTCACACATAGCCCTCTGCTGGCTGCAAGTGCTTCCTGTCCTATCAGAGCTCCTTCCTCAGCCTGTTTGAGCCTCCAGTAAGTGCTGTGCACCCATGCACCAAAGCTTCAGAGACAGTACTGTGAAATGGCACATGGGAAACTCCCTTGCAATGCATAATTATCATGAAATGCACACAAGTACATATTTTATTAGATTATCGATTTTATATTGGGGAAAGGCAAAGATTTTGAAAATTTGTTTAAAGTAAATTTGATATAAGAACGCATCAGAGGGCAATAAGGAATGTGTGCACTTCTACATTCACTGGAGGCAGTAAGTGCAGTCACAAAATGTTTACAAATAGTTGAAAAGAAAAATATGAGAATTAATTGTTCTTGCTCTATGTATATTGTGAACTGTTAGAATTGCTGATTTATAAGATATTGTAATGATTTGGAATTGTAATATGGTGTTTTATGTGCTTTTGTTTTTAAAACGATTGGTACAGTTTAAAGGAACACGTTCGCAATAAACATATTTTTTAACTGACTGACTGGCTGGCATAATTATCAATTGATTTGTGTAAAAGAATAAAAGAACAGGGTCACTTTGGAAGTAGCATTTTCTATGTAATTTGCAAGTTTTTACTGTATTAGCACCCACAATGAATGACACATTTTTAGGGATTTTACGAATTACACCTGTTGAAATTGAACAACATCCAAATGAAACTGAAACGCAAATTGCAATTCGGCCCAATAATGAACTTTACATCAATGCGCCTTCACAAGAAGCAACTGCCAGTTCTACAAACACTGCTGAGTTCCCAAGGATAGATAGAACTGCGTCTGGCTACTTCATCAACTTCGATTGATGAATCTGGTTCTGTGATGGCCTGCGGGAAGTGGCTAACTGGATGAATTCCAACTGTCTCCAGTTAAACACCAAGAAGACGGAGATTATGGTGGTTGGTAAACAGGTGGCTTTGTGGGATGACAAATGGTGGCCTTCGGAGTTGGGTGTGACTCCCCTCCCAGCGGCAGAGATAAAAAACTTGGGGGTGTGGCTTGATCCTTCTCTGAGTTTCATCTGTCATACCAAGAAGGTGGCGGCTTCTTGCTATGGCATCATCAGAGGACTTCGACCCATCCTCAAATTCTTTGATGCACCCACAAGACAGCTGGTGGTCCAAGCATCAGTGCTGTCCAGGCTGGACTATGCCAGCTCCCTACTGGCGGGGATAAACCAGTCAGAATTTCTGCGGCTCCAGCGGGTTCAAAACGCTGCGGCCCGACTGGTGACAGGCCTGCCTAGGCGATGCTCGGTGTCCAATACTCTGCGCTCTCTCCACTGGCTCCCTGTGCAGCAGAGGATTAGATTTAAGGTTCTCTGCTTTGCATTTAAAATCCTAAAGGGTACTCCCCCACAAATTTTGGAGATATTGCTGATCCCCTATGTCCCCTCTCGCAATCTTAGATCGCTAGGCCAGAACTTAGCAGTGGTCCCGCGTTTTAAGTTGAGCAGAATTGGTGGCCGCTCCTTTCGAGTCCTGGCAGCGAGTTGGTGAAATTCTCTTCCTCCACAAATCCGGGCCATCGATGAGCTCCTTCAGTTTAGACGGGCTATCAAGACCTTTTTATTTGTTTAGCTTATCTGTTGTGTCTCGTCTCCTTTTGTCTGCTTTTAGTGCTGTGTTGTGTTCACCTTCTCAAAGCGCCAGGACGCCCCTTTGCTGGGGCAGCTGTGCGCGGTACAAATAAAAATAACATAACATAACATGACTTTTCTTCAGATCCAAGTGAACCTGAGCAAACGCCACCCATTTCTAAGAAAGAACTATTTTGACAATTATATCTCTGGTTGAAAAATACTTACCTTGTGTCCCTTTGGTTGCATCTTCGGTTTGGATTAGGGATCCTGTTCCTTTTAATTTGGATTGGTATAGTAACTGTCTTTTTGGTACTACTGAATGGACATTACCTCCCACAATGATCTGCAGAACAACCTGTGAACTTGGTCTTGAAACCACATACGTCATCACACCGTGAACAAAGAGACTTGTCCCTAGTGAACATTTAAGCAGTTCCAGTACTGGATGGTATAGTTTGGGATAGAGTTTCATAGGATGTATTTGGTCCTATTGAAAATTTGAAAATTCCATATGTATTTAAAATTTCAATGAAGGATTTCATTACCCAGAGTATGCTTTCTGACGATTGGGACATTGAGACTGTAAATACTATGCTTATAGATCTAGAACAATCTGCTGCATTTTCTTACAGGGAATTGTATGAAGACACACCTGACTTCGACAGTATGTATTGTTACCAGCACTATGGTAATCATTTTGTGCACCAAACTAATGTTCCACGCACTGTAAAAGCTTACCATCAATGGGACCATTCCCCGACACCACCGAAAGGTAGTTCTGCCACATTCGCACAAAAATTTGCATACTTTTCAGGGTTTAATACATCAAACCCAATGTCATACTACTGTAAGCTAGTACAGACAAATGCAACTGAGAAGAAAATGATGCTGACGAACACCAAGCTCATATATTCAGCACTTTTCATCTCCCAACTGTCTGTACAAGGTTTCGACTATTGGAGGTACATGATAGGCACAAAATCCATCTGGGGGACGAAAGATTGGCAAGTTCAGGGAACAGATGCTTTATGCTTGCCTCATACCGTGACAGATTTTGAACAGAACAGTGCAACAAATTACCTGCAACGGGTTTGCACAAATGAAAGACCTGAAAACACCAAGCATCCCCTTACCTATACCTATTGAAGGTATATCGAATGACACATTGATTAGTGGGGAGGTATTGTGTACAATGATGCAGAATGGTATATACAATTCTTCAGCTCCCAATTGGAAGGGATGGTTGGTTTGGCCTACCTACACAAATAGATGTCAATCAGGATTCAAAGGTACAAGCAGAGAGTTTAGTATCCATAGGCCTGACCCACGCTATGTACACACAGATGACCCAGGGGTAGTGACTTCTTATAGTGTTGGGAAGTTGTGCCTAGAATGGCTAAAAATCTCAACACTACAACAAGTGAAACAACACTTGTCCCTTCTAGCTGACAACATGGATCTTAGGGATTTCTTGCTTGGTCCCAAGAAACCGCGTTAGAAACACTTCTTATATGCCATCTACAATAAACTGTGGAAAGTCTCCCAACAGGATGCTGCTGAGAGATTACGTGAAATTGGTATGACCACTCTTTCTTCACGTATTTATTCACTGGGCAACATTGTGTCCTCAGCAATCGACATAATGGAACAAGATTTGTCTAGTCTACAACATGGGCAATCTCAATTGCGCTAAATTATGCTTTTAAGCTGGACGCTACAATCATTGCGTTCAGGTCACATGCCATGGTGATACATTAACAGCACAAATTTGTTTTCGGTTTACAGTTTGACCGACAGACAGTTGACTATGGCATGGAGAGATGCAAAGTACACCATGCTGCATATTGAAAATGTAGAGAAGTTACCTTTCACAGTAGCTGAGTCACCATCTACTGAATGGTTAATTCATGCCTATATTATACTGCCAATCACAACATTTCAGTTCCAATACTGCCTTAGATACATCCAAGGAGGCAGGTATAAAGTGTTAGGTGAAGGGTTCATACAGGAAACCTGGGAGTGCAGGTGCAGCAGTAAGGACACAGAAGATTTCTTAAGTGGTACTGACTGCGGGAAGGCTAAGTCGGTCTTTAGTGTGAAAACAAGTGTCGCTTTATGGAACGGTAATGTGTTGAAAGCAAACTTATCATGCTACTTGAAAGGCTCCCTAGCTGCTGTGATTCATCTATTTTTTTAATTACTTTTGAATGGAAGTTATTTAGTGCCAAATGATCAAGGCTGTTGTGGAATGACGCCAGGCATCGCATATCTAGTCACAGTAAACTTCAGGGTTGTTTCCTGTAAGCAAGTATTGTTTTCCTCCGGCTCACACAGTTAGGGAGGCACCTCTGTTTCCTTCATTGAATGTTTGCAGTATACAGTTTGATTCGCTGAGCAGACTGAAAGCCATGTTGTTTCAACAAAATGTGGCCTTAACTTCAGCCCAAGACACTTTTGATCTCCAGGTTGCAAGGTCTTCAGCAGAGATACAGGCTCTGGTCCGTACGAACTTCCTGATCCATTTCAGAGAAAAGGTTCATCGCATCTTTAACATATCTGATACGAGTGGGATCGTACACTTATTTAAGTGATTTGTATCAGGTCTCTTAATCACCTTTCAGACCATTTTCGGAGTAATTTCAGTCTCAATACAATCCTTACTTTTTGAAGGGCTTCCTTTGGTCCTACTTTCAGTAGCGGGCATTCTGATTTTAATACTCATGCTTCGCAATGGATGTCACAATCCCTCAAGAAATGGAAAGAACACTGCTGGAACGACGTTGTCGTGAGCGCATGGTCTTCTACCTGACTATACTTCAGCTGTGGGAGCTGAGTGAGCATTGGTTCCTGTCTTTCAGACCGGTCTGGCTAGACTGTGTCCTGCCTGTGTTCCGTTGCCTCTTCTGCAGATTCGGCTGCGTGTTGGACCTGTGTCTGACACTTCCATTGGTTGCGCCACCGGACATAAAAGCGCTACTGGCGCCTTTGCAGGCCCACACGTGAGTTCTCCACAGCGTATTCCCATGTTGATGACAGCATTTCTAGGGCCTCCAAGAGATGCTTCCAGTCCTGTTGGAAGGGATATCGGCTCTGCTCCAGAAATACAGGCATCAGGCGTGCAGGCAACTAACTCTTCCCCTGTGGCTGCTGTGGGAACCAGAGATTACCATCTTTGCTTATTGGATATGATACTGGAAGTTCTTGAGGGGCTGCCACCTGCGGATACGATGTTCAGCGATGTTGAGTCTTCAGCGCAGGATTCTTAAAACAATCTGGCTGCTCCTGTGCTGGGAACCGTTTGGCAACTTTCTAAACATTTACCAAATTATTTTTTCTCTCTTCTCGGCTCTAACTGAGCTTCATGGCTTTGAAGGTTGTCAGTGCAATAATAACAATACACATGAGTATAGAGAACCTTTTGAACGCTTCTTTAGGGAAAAATGACTTTCTTTTATGGACATTTTTTTTTAGGCTTTTAAAAATGCTTTTTTCATATGTTTTATTATAAGTGATTTATTTTATGCCTTTTAAGAATATTAGCTTTATCATTAACTAGCTGACATTGTTGACCTTTTGATGAGGAGTGTGTGTCATGTCTTTTGAGATAGTCCCATCAATGTATACCTCATTTTTACATACATTATCCCATACACATGACAATAACGATTATAAACAGGTGACCTTTTATCTAGTAGCTTGCTCCTGTCTCCTGGACACCAGGCTCTAAGTATTCTATCATAATCCCTGTACCTGACGTACATAAACATGTCCCCAGGCACGGCAGATTTATTCTGTATAAGGGTCACCACTTTTTTCATCCTTGGCCAACAGCCAGCTGTGCATGATTGCACTTGGTTAGAAAAACATTGGTGATTGTTTCCAAAACATTTATCATTGTTTTCAAAACATCCATGGTTGTTTTAAAAACATTAATTCTAGAAAAGACCCTGGAGTGACTACTTTAGTATAAAAGACCCTCAATCTCCCCTACAAATTAGAGGAGAATTCCTTCGAGGCTGAGACGTGGGTCCTGCATGCCAATCCTTCGACACACAGCGGTCTGACATCCCTTGAGGGTTGTCATCCTCAACGCAGGGACGGAGTCCTTCGTTCTAAACCATCAGGTGAGGGGGCTGGTTCATCCCTAGGGGTTACTTGGCTACAGATACACATAGCTATACAAATATGCACCTACACATACAGATCTAGGCTGGGTACATTTAGGCAAATTGCTTGGGGCGCGCAGTTTAGGAATATGCAAGTGCTACTCTTTTTATCTGAACTGCTTCTGTTCATCTTATTAGCACTATGGTTGAAATGTGTCTACTATTTGCAATATTGGTACTAGCAATCTCTTTCATATGCTTCTGGCCCCTGATTGTCGCAGCACATATGTTTTACACAGGGCTGTCTATTTTCTGAGAGAAAGCAAGCACAAGTGTTTGAGCGAAAAGTACTTTACTGTTTTCCACGATCCCTGAGGAATCAGGGATGTCATGTTCAGTGGTTGCCAGAAACTACCTACACCACTGTAGAATTCAGGGGGTGGTAGTGGCACTGTAGAGCTAGCTGGTCTAACGGCTGACATATCCTGTGGGGGTGTCCGAAAGCGGTTGGGACACCAAGCCCTCAGCTTAGGTTATCTAAAACGTGCAGGTCCTGGGGGACTCCTAGGAACTACACGGCAGCTTGTACATTGGAACATGCAAATAGGTGTCCATCAAGTCTAACATGGCTAGGAAGGAGTTTGGCTGTTGAAGAGTCTCCATCTTAAAAGGGATTTTCTCCACAGATTTCTTCAAGACTAGGGATGGGGGTAAAATTCCGCTCCAAGTTCTGGTAAAACTCCGCCAAACGTGCGCGGCTTGCCAGCATTATGGCGAGGAAGAATTTGCATCCCCTAGTGTGATTTTCAAGCGCTAGAACGCCTCCTGGTGAGATTTCGCAATGCGGGCAGTCGCAACTGGTCACCATATAGTGCCGTTCATGCTAACTTTACAGCACGGAACAAGCTCCTGGTGCTAAAAATCAACGCGAGCAGTGCAACCAAAATTCTGCTGCACACGGAATCTTGCTGGCTTTTTATGTAAATCTGTGGAATTCTATGGAGTGAGACTCTGCGAGTTCCACCCATCCCTACTCAAGACCGTCAGGTCTACCATAGTTCGAAATCTCATTCTAGTTTTGGCACAAGAAAAACAATTTAATATGTTCTCTTCCCTACCTCTTCTTTCCGGACAGGAACAAATGCTCTCTTCAGAACCAATGAAAGAATGCCCTCCTTCAGTGCATTCATCTTGGCACGGGAGTATGAATGATCCCTGAGGGAAAGAGGAGAGGAGAACTCAATCTTGTAACCCCACCAAATAATGCTGAGGACCCATTTGTCGGAGGTCATTGTCTGCCATATGTTGAGAAAATAATCGATCCTGCCACCAACCTTGCACTTGGAGCCATCTACTGCCTAGTTCCCGGGCTAGTCAGGAGTGCAGGTTTGAATTAAGGGGATTCTGTTTCGGCTTCTTCTGGAACTTGAAGGAGAAGGATTTACCTTGGAACCTAGATCCCACTTAAGTAGTCTGCTGTCTCCTGAAAGGCTGTATGAGGGACTTACTTTTCATTTGTAAGGAAGTCTT
Organism: Triturus cristatus; assembly: GCF_964204655.1. Classification (NCBI taxonomy): domain Eukaryota; kingdom Metazoa; phylum Chordata; class Amphibia; order Caudata; family Salamandridae; genus Triturus; species Triturus cristatus. The sequence goes on from NC_140590.1 coordinate 1,694,975,575, forward strand.
AGGCTAAAGTTGCTTATGGAAATAATAGGAATGCTTCCTCTCCTTGAAGATCTGAGGAAATTGTCTTCAAGTTCTGTACCAGAAGGTCTGGACCCGTGAAAAGGAATTTGCAATGCAGCAGATCCTTGGGCTGAATCAGTGTTTCAATCTTTCAATTAAAAATTCCTCCTAGTTGCTACTGAAGCCCCACATGCCAATGCAGAAGATTAGACTGTGTCAAATGAGATGTCCAACATTTTCCATATTTTTCAGCAGATTCGGGCATTGACAACCATCTTGCATAGATTCAAAAAGTTCCTTAACATCTTCCAACAAAGACTGGGATTTATAAGCAACATAGATCCCAGACGGAAGAGCCAAATAAGATCCAACATAAATATTTTTCAGTGCTGCATCAACTTTTTTGTCTTTGGGTTGCTTTAGGATATTTTCTTCCACCATAGATGACCTGCCCACCAATCTTGCCACCACTGAATCAATGTTTATAGAATCCAGCAACTATTACTCAATTCCCTCCAAAAGATACAGCCTGGACATGAACCTTGGTATATAGATTTTGCCTGGATCCTTCCTTTCTTTATGAATGACATCAGGAACATACTGATGAATTTGAACTCCAGAGCTAACAAGTTTCTTAAATTGTCTTAGAACAGCGTCTTTAGAGGTCTCAGCCAACTCCTCAGCAGGAACCCCCTTATTGTCCTTAATATGTGACAATAACTCTGACAGAACATCCTTGGAAATGTACTTTCCTTTGTTATCTGGTAGAGTAGGAGAGGAACCATCAGAGAAATCTCAATCCGAAAGGTCATAATAAATAGTTTCATGAACCACACTGTCACCAGCATCCTTCATCTTCTTTGTTAAGGCAACCAAAGTCTCAATAATAAGGGTCCTTATTCTGTCATTGTCAGAAGGAGATCTGCTCTTTTTCCTTGGAGATGAAGGAGACACTGATCTGCGAGAAGAGGACCTCGGGGATGGGGATAAAAGCCTCTTCTTATAGCTGTGTTTCTCCCTAATAGGTCACCAATCTCAACACAGAAGGATAGAGCAACAAGGCTATCGTAAACACCCCAGTGGAGCACTTACCTTCTAAACATGAAGGTTTAAAAAGAATATAAGAACAACCCCCTACAGGAACAAATGGGAAGTACGCAACCGAATGTACTCATCAGGCGCCGAGGGAAAACACAACAAAAGTTTCAAAGCACATGCTCGGAGGTAAGACAACCAAAGGTCACACATGCATGTGCAGGTAAACTACAATAAGAAAAAATCTCTCAGAGAGTTGTTATGGTATTGGACTAGAAGTGCATCTCTCACCAACAACCGTAGTGTAGGAATTGCAACTGCACAAGTAAATTGTACCGAAGTGCACTTCTACCAAGCCATGCTTACCATACCAATAAATACCGGCCATACTGGGGTGCGATCCTATCTGCAAACTTGAGATCATCAAGAGATTCTGATGTCTGGGGATCCATTCCATCTCTCCCTTAAGTAAAGCTCCCATGTAGGTAGGTGAGTGTCCTCCAAGTCCAGCAGGGAGAAAAATCTGCCCCAACACCATCGGAAGTCAATTCCTGGCAAAGACTTCAGCATTCCCTGCCTCCCGTCATCAGGACAGGAAGCAAAACAGGAGAGTGCTGGTTGAATGCTAGTCTGTGGTAGTGTCCCGTTCAGGGTGGATGGAGGCAGTTCGCATTTCCTGTTTGGTTTCCTATCCTGGATTGGGTGACATACCTCATAGGTTAATTAGTGGGTCGAGGGCGAGGGACATGGAGGTAATGTCCAGTACAATTTGAAAGGGAGAGCACCTGAATTTCTCTGCACTGCTGCAATACATTTAGAAGGAGAGTACAAGCACTTATCAGGAGCAAACAGGTACTCAAGATAGCAAGTACCTGCCCTTCTATATTTCCATTTAAAGCACTGGTGTGGGAAGGAAGCAATGTTTGGACGAGTCTTAGGCATATCTTCCATATGCATTTTTGTAATAAAGACTGGAACTCCCATAATGCACTTTTAAATGTAAATCCAAGACTGGAAAAGTGATATAATTCGGTCAGAGTAAGATACCATACAACTTCAGAGATACCTCACACTCGCTTAGTTTTGAAATTCAGGATGTCAGGGTAGCAGTAGGAAAGTGGAGTATTATGCAATGAGGCTGATTACTATATAATACTCTCACAATACCCCAAAGATGGTTCTTGGATTCACAATAATAAATCCTAAGTCCTGGTCGAGTTGGAAAGAGCAGTCAGGCTTTAGTAGAGGAACATCTGTTAAGTATTTACAGTACCAACATGGAGGATAAGTAATTGACACGACTCAAAATAAATCCAACACCAATTTATAAATATAAAGCAGATTTTTATATAAATTTCGACACAAAAATAAAGTCAATCAGATAATTATAACTGGAGTTATGGAATTTAGAAGCAAAATTAAATCAGTGCGAATCAATACTGCAAATCTTTAGCATTACGGTCAATTGTAAAAACAATCAGCCACTTGCAGGCCGAATTGTGTGGAACACAAGGAGTGTTAAGGTGATGTGATTCCCAGGACCAAGCCATGAGAGTCAGTTTGATTTTACCTGGCTCGACAAGCCCGGGTGCAAAGTTGTCCAGGCTGTCTGAAGTGCTGAAGCGGGAGCCATAGGGAGCTGGTTTTACCACTTACATGGTGCTGGTGAGGAAACGGATGCACAAAGTCGACAATGGGGCCACTGCTGGCATTGGATGAAGATGTTGCGGTGGTGCCTCGAGTTGCAGCATCGATTAAAGGTGGCAGTTGCCGCACTGATCACAAAATAAGCCTTGGCAGCTGTAAGGTCAGCAAGATGTTATTTTGATGTCTTGAGGTCCGTGGGAAAACTGTAGCCACCTGAAACTTGTTGGAGGTCTGGACTACATTCTCCACGATGCGCGGAACCATCTACTTTTAGGCTATCCTTCGGAGGGCCCAATGGCCCACGATTCTTTTGCTCTGGTACATTGTTTTTACCTGCAGGCTGCAGGGAACTCGTGCCACTAGTTCAGGGGAGTCTGGAGTTGCCTTTGGCACTTAAAGGGCCCCGCTGTGTGTGGGAACCGGTCTTTGGTCCGGGCAAGTCACAGTCGTGCAGTTCCAAGAAGGTTGCCACAGGTGCAGGGTGTCAAGCCTTTGGTTTGTTCAGCTTCTATTGTTGTAGACTCGGGTCTCTTCTGGGCCCGTTGTTGCAAGTCAGATCAGAACTGAGGTTCTGGTGTCAAGGGTATCCTTTAAATCCTAGATTTAGGCCTTTCAGGGATGTGGGTACAAGTGGCCAAGGGGTGTGCATCACCTTTTCATCCCAGAACCCTCTATTATGCCTCTTTAAAAAAAATGACAGAACCCTTCTTTAGCTGTACAGATGAGAAAGCCCACCCTAGAGGTGTGGCTAGCCTTCAGCGGGTGTTCACCTCTTGACTACATAATTTCCCACCTGTCTGGGTGTAAATGTGCTTGGGGACAGGGGTACGACTGTTACTTACTTTGGGAGGCAGCCGGGATGCGTATCAGAGGCAGTGAAAGCTTTGAAACTCACCGCCTTGATGTGCCTCTTCACAAGCCAATCCAGTCGATTGTTTCTGACTCCTGGGAGAGTTCACACCTCCTGTCAGGGGTCAGATTCCTGTCTTGGGGGCAGCAGGTGTGGTCTAGCAGCCACAGCACCGGAAAAGCCTGGGTAAGCAGGTGGGCAACATTGAAGGTAGCCACCTGGGTGCATACCACATCACCTCTGGCACAATAACCATGTTAGTGTTGAGAATGCAAATTGTTAGATATCAAACATGATCTATTTTGGCAGTACCATGATGGAGCTGACAAACTTGTGGGTGCCCGGGTGCCAGCCCATGTTATCCTGTGGACCGCCGATCACTAATAGTAGCCCTTAACGGAAGATAGGATGTTCTCATCTTTAATATAATGCACCCTGCTGAGTGTCGGCCGCCATAAACAAAGGGTGGTGAGGCGGGTGAAAGGAACGTGGGAGGGGTCGCACAGGGGAGAGAGGGGAGTTACAAATACTTTTTTTTTTTTTTTAATGCACCTTTAGCAGCCGGCCGCCTCCAGCGTTGTGTCATGCTGCCTCACCTCTTCTTGCCTGGTCCCAGCAGCCCCTGGGATAGACTCCCATCCAATCCCCGTGCTGCATAGCAGTGCAGGGATTGGCCTGAGCGGGCTACAGAGATGCTCCGCTGAGGCCGGGGAGTCTGGGGGCTTTCTCTAGCCTGGCTGCTCAATGCAGCTGGGCTGGAGAAAAAATCTAAGTGCGCATTTGTTGGCCTGAGACGGCCGGCCAAACACACAAGAGCACTTAGGGAGTGGAGTGCACGTAGCACTCCTCCTCCCCTCTCCCATGCCTCGCCCCCCCCCCCCATCCCTGAAGCGCTGGCTCAGAGCAGGCAAATGCAAAATAAACCGATGCAAGAACATTGTTTTATTTTTCATTTCCTGGCTCTGAGCCAGGCAGTGGGGCGTTGCTCGTCCGCCATTGCAGAGCAGCAGCCGCTGACCCTCCCTCCTGGACTCAGGAGGCCTTCCTTAGGGGTGACTTATTTATATTAAAAATAGTGCTTTGACTTTGCCACACTGGGTGAAGGCAAAGTCAAGTTTGGGCAGTTTGCACTGCTTCTGCAGTCTGCAATGGCAGGACTGCTGTCATCTGTTTACTTGCGTCACGCATGGCAGCACAAACAGTGCTTCAGGTCCTGGTGACCCTTTTAACGCCCATGCCCTGGGTACCACTGGTGCCATTTACCAGGGACATATAAGGGGGTTAAAGTCCTTGCCAATTGGAGTTACCGACTCACAGGTATCAGTTTTCGGACGTGGGATCACTAGCACTGGAGTCGAGGCAGCAGGCTATAGTGCACGTTCAGAGTCGTAATCATCAGCATTGGAGTAAAAAATGTGTGTGTGTGGGGGAGGGGGTTCACCAAAAAAAAAGCACTTTCCAACACTAGCCAAAAGGTCAGAGCTGCCTACTTTGGAACTGGGGTGCCAGATTTGAGCCCCGGCATTGCCTAAACATCCTGGTATTCTAGAGAAATCATTTGATGAAAATTTCACTGCGACCTTGTTGAATGTAATCTGGTGCTCGTGTAAAGAGCTCTAATGCCCTTGGGCTAAGTTTGCGCTTTATAAAACTGCAAAATAACAGGCCAGCTATGCCCACTGGTATGATCACCTCTTAACCAGCAACCTTGCTAATGCTATGGTCAGTTCTAGTCATGGTATTCTAGGAGGGTGAGCATTATCTCATCAGATAGAATGCCCCCTCCCCTTCCTGTCCTCTGCAAACTTGTATTCAGTAAGAGCCCCCTGTAGTCTCTTGCTAAAGGAGGGCTGCACAGCGGGGACTCATGGGTAAACTGCTTGCCCAGAGGGGAGAGACTGGCTTGGTCAAACTGCATGAAAGTGGACCACCAAAGCAAGAGGTAAGCAAGGGCGGGTTACAACTGATGACTGTGGTGTAACAACAGCCCCCACAGCCCCTGCAGTGCGGTGTGGCCACGCGCTCCAGGGGGTCTCTTCAAGTACTGTGCACGGGTGGCGGCTGGGAGCTTCTGACTTGGTCCGGAGCATTGGGGGGCCCCTCTCTATGCACTTTGCAGGGGACCCCCTCGAGTTTCGTAACGCAATTGACTGGTGAGGGAGAGATATGCACCCCAGGCAGACATACCATTGCAGAAGTGAAACTGCAAATCCCTGAAAGCAGTAGCAACCGGATGTGTCTGTAGAAGGCTTTGCCACAGTGATGAACTTGCGTTTTTATCTTCACCACTTCTGCTGGTTAATTGCTCCTTTTTTGTGAGAAAAGTGCTAATGTTACTCTTAGTACTCTTGGTAACTGGTCGCGTGAGTAGACTTGCATCAGCCCTAAAGATTGAGCAACTATTTGCATTCAAGGGGAAATTTGAGTTTGTTTCCGCCACTTCCCCTGGAGTCTCCAGGAGGGTTCTTGTGTCATTCGAGAGTGTCCCTTTGCACTTTCTATTTGCTTTCATTTCACTACACTGAGAACTATTAAGGTTCTTTCCATCATCACATGTTTGAACGGGAAGAGAGAATATGTTGTGATTAAAAGCAATGGCGACATTTTATGTCGAAGGTACCAACACTGTGTTTTTCCTAAGAAACTGAGGGACAGATTTACAATTCCTGGGCCCTGCAAATCAGCAGGAATGCGCCAGGAAACTTGCGACACGTATTACAATCCTTGCGCCACCACGGATGCGCCGCATTTACAATGCGGCATGCCATGGCCCAAGGAAATGCAGATACGTGTTGCATCTGCCGGCGTAAGGTTGGCGCAGTGTTGGAGTCATGTTGTGGGCGCGACGCAACTCCAGCACTGTTCCAACCCAGCCAATCTGCAACATGGTGTGTCAAGCCTTACGCCTGCTTCAAGCAGGCGTAAGGTTTTGACGCAGCGGCGTCAGAAAAGTGACTGAGTGAAATCTTGTAGATTTCACTCAGGCACTTTTCTGAGGCGTTCCTGCGACGGAACGCCCACCCTGTGCCAGAACACTCAGATGAAACCTGACGCAGGTTTCATGTGGCGCAGGACTTTACAACGTGACGCATCTCCCTAGATGTGTCACGTTGTAATTCCGTCGCAGCATGGCGCTAGCTTTACGCCGCCGCTGCGTCACAGAAGTGACACAACGGCGGCGCAAAAGCGGCGCAAGGGGCTTGTAAATCTGCCCCTCAGTGAGGGTTTGCCACAAAAACTAGGTGATCAGCCCTTCGAATGGGGAATGCACCTCTCTAATCAAGTCCTACACAGACTCTTTCACTTGGAAGATAAGCCACACCTCCTATTAGTTGCACAAACTGGTTTGTCAGTAATTTTTGTGTTCGCACTTAACATCCAAGACCATGTAAATGCCTGTTGTCCATCATGTGTTTCCATCTTGTTTGATTTGACCTCTGCCATTTTCTCGTGTGTGTTTGACTCATATCCCTTCTCAGTACTTCTCACACTTATTAGAATGGACATTGGGTAAGCACTTCCTTTGCGTAGCTTTCTGTCACGTTGGCAAAGAACTACACACACGTCAGTATACATTTTAGTAGTATCTGTAAGGGACAAGGAAATAACTGGAAAATGGGAATACTTATTACTAAATGGGAGGGGTTTAGGGAAATTTAAGGAGTGGTTTAGGGAGGGGCATGCTAATACAAACACTCACCCAGAAAGGAGCAAGACCATTGTTAACCACAAACTACACTTCTAATGTTACTACGACTCTAAAGGGGTCAAAACAGGCATATATGTACCCCAGCCCAGCCTTGGAGAAAGTCAAGCACCACACATGGCCACTATCAGGTACTGCATGCCTCCGCTATCCCCCTGAATGGAGTTGCTCTGCTGGATCACGTTTTCAGTGGTCCATACAGCTATCCTTATGTGTGGAGTGTGTTGACGTTTGATGTGGGCGGGTGGAAGTTCAAAAGGTTGACAGGGTCATTTTGAAGCACATCCATGTGAACATCTTTAAAGGAGCAATATTTTTGTATTTCTCTTTTTTAGTTGATGTGTAGGTGTGGTGTTGATGACAGAGAGGGGATGGAGAAGTAGTGGTCTGTTCCAGGGATATTGGGACCCTGCAATGAATTGAGGGAGTGGCTATCACGATGAGAGTGTATTTATTATCTTTGTGATTGGTAGTGTTGGCGAAGTGCTGTTTGACGTCCATGGTGTTAGGGAGTGTATAAAAGGTTTCTTTCATTGTTCTAGTGCTTGAGTCATTAGAAAGGTTGAGGTTTTCAAGGAATAGGGAGAAGGTGTGTTGATCAGAGGCTGATGTGATGAGGTCTGTAATTTCTTCCATGAACGTTTTGTTTGATCTCTTCAAAAGTGCATATCTGAGATGGTTTGGGCAGGAAGTGGAAGGGGGTGCCATGTTACTCAAGTTTCAGTGCTGGTGAGATAATTCATTCTTTCTTGTCCTTAATAGAATTGCAACTTTCCTTCATAGTAGCTAGGGAGTTTTATAATCTATGGCAGGACAGGCGCTGTAATTATGATGGTTTAAAGCTTCCTAACCAACAAACCAATAGCAGAGACTGGCATAAAAAAAGTTGATTCGGAAGACTAGTTTGCTACCTTTCTTCTAATTTAGCGCACCCTAAAAAGTTCTTGGTGGCTGTTGCCCCTGTAGAATAATGCGCTTCAAAAGGGGAAAAAAACATTCTAGCCACCTGCATTGCCCATCTCACTCACCTAATCAAAGTAGGGGAAGAAACTGCCAAAAAGGGTTTTAACATCTGCTTCAGCCCTCTAGGATGCACCTGTTATATTCATGCATGCATTGGCTGGGAAAGGCCTGTTATGAAATGACCTGTGTATTGGACTCTCATTGGCATCTGACCTCCTACGTTTGGGGTCAACATGGACATCACCTAGCCATTCCATGCTTCCATGTGGTCCAGCCACCATGCGATTTTCTTTTTGGTCTCCTCAAGAGACAAATCTTCTTGGAGTAAGATATATGCTTTTCAAGAGTCAAGCTCTTTAAGCTCAACAGGCCCTGGTAGTGACTCAGGACCAAAAGAAAATTCTTGGATAGATGAGGTTAACAGTCCCACTATTCTGTCAATCAGCCTCAGTGACACCCTCTCTGCTACTAGTATGTGTTGCAGACCCATTTTCATGTTAGGCAACCAGTGTGATGCCAATGCTGAATTGATGAGAATCCCCATCTGCCACACGGGGATCAAGTCCAACCTTCTCTGATATACCAGGAAGGCCGAGTCTTCAACAAATAGATAACTTTATGCACCTGTGAAAGTGATATGCTTGGTTCCTGTGCCATGGACTTTCTGTAATTTAGATAGATAATTGTCTTGCTCTGTGGGCCTGTAACGAGGCCACCAATGGAACTTGGGATCTTCGAAAAATACCATATGGTGGACGACACTTGGAATGGTAGAAACTTATACTGTACACAGGCTTCCGCCAGAAAACAATAAAAAACTCTAGTGAGGTCTAAACTAGCCGATCAGCCTTTCCTCCTCAGGGAAATCCTTAACAGGAGTATAGCTTCCATTCTGAAGTGCCTCTGGATTAATCATCATTGAATTCTCTGAGGTTGAGCACAGGACACTTATTGGAAAACTATTGCAGAATGACACACTTCCTTTCTAATCCACAACTGTCCTGCTCTGTGAGGGACACCTGCTGTTGGGCATCTAAGATTAGAGTCCTTCTACACGCCATTTCACAATACACAGAGTAATCCCCAAACAGATACTTGGGAAGCAGAGGTCAAGCTTACCTTTGAATGTCCAGCTCCTCTGCTGCCACTACTGTCAAACATCCTTCTCTGGATGGAAAGAAGGGTTTTAACCATCATTGGCCCTGTCATCCACCTCCTTTGTTGTACCCTTGATTATACGTGGAGCCTTGTGATTGTAGCTGGCCTAATGATCATCCCTTAACATGCCTGACCCAGCAAAAAATATAAGGAGTGAAAACTCTCATCAGGGAAGACTGTGCCTTATCTACGATTGTGAATGTTTGGACACATTTGCCCTTTTCCATATTGAAATCTTTGATGAAGATGCAACCCTGGTCCTCTGGGCCCCTTAAAGGTCAAGGTGGTGCTAATGTTTGATATTTTGGGAGAGGGGGTTTCCGTGTTTTGTTTGTTTGTGGTCTCTAAAGATTTCAGTAACCTGTGGCCTATTTTCAGGGGCCTTGTCCATACACAATCAATATGGCTCTTGGTATCAGCAGCCTTGAGAATAGACCTTAGATTCCTTCCTGCGTGATCCCCAGGAGTCCCTGGCTTGTGATCTGCACCATCTGTAGGGAGGGGTCTGTGGTCTATTTTTCAAGGTCACAGGCATCACTTTAGGCGGCTGTGGATCCTCACACACACTTTTTTAAGCAAATTGAGGATCACGCTCTGGCCTTTTTGAGTCTGTCTTCTTTGGCCTGGGGGTGATGGTGTGCTACTTCCTGCCCCTTATCTGGCTGTTTTCTTGTATTTATTTTATGGATGCAAGGACCATGCTCCACATCTAGTAATAGGGAATGCAAGACTAATTTTACTGCTGTAGTCAGCTAATTAGCGAAACAGCAAAAGCTAGTCTTCTGTGGGAACAAATAAATATCTCTTCATCCAGTAAGCTTCTTTTTTTTTGTAATTGTTTTTGTTGTCAAGAAGAAGTACAGTGAAACAGAAAAACACAATACAATAAAATAAAAGGTGGGAATTTGCCTGAAATATCACAACCATATATGCATATGATAATCAATAAACTATAAACATACATTTAAAGATTTTTTTTTTCTAAGCATACATACAAATATCTAAGGGATCACTCAAAAGAAAGGAATCAAATCCCCAAATTTGCTTTACTGCTCTTCCAACCTGCCCCATATTTACCTATACTTTTGCAAGGCTTGAATACCCCTTACTTTAGCAAGCACTTTTTCCCTTTCCCCCGTTTCCTTAACAATTAGCCACCATTCCATCTCAGTGGGGTGTTTGGGAGAGATCCACGCCCTAGCAATCGCCAGCCGAGCAGCAACCAACATAATTGCCAATATTGAGCTATATCGACCAATGTCTTCCTTGTAACCTATCATCTTTTCAGTTGTCGACAATATAAAGTCGCCCCCAAGTCTAAGTTTAATTGCTGCTGATATCCTGTCCCAAAAAAGACTTAATGCGGGACACGTAACAAACATGTGGATGATGCCGGCCGCATATAGTCCACATTTGGAGCAATTATGGTGCGAGCCACCATGATTCCCTTCTGCTCCAACCCCACCTTGAGACCATCTAACAATCCTCTCTGGGGTGTAGTAAAGTAAACAAAGTGTCCGAAATTGCTGAAGTCATAGGTTAACTGAATGTACAGAGCGGGTGATAGTACAAAGGCTGTCTTCATATTTTCTATAGCAATATTTTCCCCCAAAATCTCACTCCATCTGGAGACTAGTTACCCTCTGCTCTAGGCTGGGAGAGAATTTAATATGCCTTACTAATGATAGCCCTCCGTCTCTGGGCATACAGACACTCCCACATATCTGAGCCAGTAACACTCCGAACTGCTAAATTTCTGACAAAATAATCCCTGATATGTATATATTTAAAAAATAACCATTGATGAATATCAAACAGCTGGAGATTCTCAAATGTCTGAAAGCCATTGCAATCATATAATTGCCAGAGACAATTCACCCCTTACCTAGCCCATTGGCGGGCCGTAGAATCCTGAAAGATACCTGGCAACATTGGGTTACCCCAATGGGGAAGTTTACTTTGTATAAGAGGTAGAGAGGCTCTAGTTTTTATGCCCTGCCAGATATATGCACAGTTTCTAATGGTCTTAAACCGTACACGTTTAAAATAATTAGGATCATGGATTCAATATAAAAACATCTGACTCTCTGACCCGAGAACCAACCAATGCCAGTAATCCGTTTGCTCGGGGTTCAGGAGGCTGCATAAACGGCCAGCAAATGCAGCCCAAAAATAAAGTTTGAAGTCGGGGAGGTCTAAACCGCCCTGATTATATGGGAGCTTCATTAACCCAATGGCACGCCTTGATTTCTTATAGCCCCAAATGAAGCTACTCAGGACCCCATCCAACTTTCTGAAAAACAGGTTAAGAATTCGTAGCGGGATTGACCTAAATAGATACAAGAATTTAGGATGTATCTTCCTTTTTATGACATTGCATCTGCCTAAAATACTTAATGGGAGCTTGTGCCACTGCTTCAGTTGTTTAGTAACAGTGGGTAATAAAGACTCATAGTTTAACGAATGGGTGAGTTCTATCCTAGGTGAAATTTGTACCCCCAGATATATAGCCGTAGGGCAAGCCCCTTCGACCGGTACTTCTGGCTGAAAATTAAGAAGGGCTTGAGTTTTATTGCTGTTTAGCTTATAGCCAGAGAAAAGTCCAAACCTCCTTGCCTCCCTATTAATGTTCTCTGTTACCTCCCTTGGTTCCTCAGAAAAAATAGCAATATCCTCTGCATATGCCGTGAGTTTCAAGGGGCGCTGACCAATATTCAGCGGACGAATCGAATTATTGACTAGCAGTGCTCGAATAAAGGGCTCTATATAGAGAGCAAAAAGAAGAAGGGAAAGGGGACAGCCCTGTCTAGTGCCGCAACAGATGGAAAAAGGAGTAGTTTGAACACTAGAATATAATAGTCTGGCCATAGGGTTAAAATACATGGCTTCAACCAGCTTCCGAAATCTTTCCTTTACCCCAAATGCGATAAGTATTGACCACAGATATTCCCAGGCCACCCGGTCAAATGCTTTTCTGCATCCAATAAGACCAGACCCAGGTTAATTTTTAACTTTTCAGCAGCATCAAAAGCAGCTATTGCCGTATTGACTTGGGCGGTAGTGTCTCTCCCGTGAATAAACCCATGCTGCTGGGCAGAAACCAGGCTGGCCATCATTGGAACTAACCGGGTGGCCAGTATCTTAGCAAACACCTTGGCATCTGCATCTATTAAAGAAATTGGACGGTACAATACCCATTCCTCTGGAACTTTATCTTTAAAAAATAATAATAATTATATTGGCCATATTCCATGAATCTGGAACCCGCCCAGTGACCCCAATTTGAGAATTTACATCTCGGAGGACAGGAGCCAAGAGGTTTTTACAACACTTATAAAACTCAGCCGGGAGGGCATCATCACCCACCGCCTTCCCTGGGGGAAGCCCCCGATCGCTTCCATGACTTCTTCCAGTGTAATCTCCTGCTCTAATACCAAAGAATCCTCTTCTGTCAGCTTCGGCAGATTGCTCCCTTCTAAATAACTCTGCATACCAGTCAGATCTTGTGCTGGGTCTGGGGAGTATAATTGCTGGTAAAAAATGGAAAACTGCAATCTCCTGGGGGCGCATATATAAAACACCACCCTCACCTTTAATAGCCTTAATCTTAGTTTTGAGAAGGCTATCCATGAGCTGATGTGCTAAAACTTTCCCTATCCTATCCCCATACTCATATTGCAGTGTCTTATGCTTAATAAAACAAGCCGCTACCTTTTCTTTTAACACCCTATTTATCGCAGCCCTATGCTCCAGAAGAGAAGCATACAAAGATTCTTGGTCAATCTTTCACAATCAAATGGCCTCAGCATGTTGAAGCTCATGGGTATTAAGCCTTAGATAGGCTTCCTTGGTTTGTTTCTCCCGTTCTCTATTTTGTTGCCAAACTGTTGAGTGACTGACTCCCCAAATAAATGCTTTCATTGCGACCCATACCACACACAGCGGTGCAGACCCTATATTGTCTTTCAGATATGAGTCCGTAACCAGATAGCGTGGAAAAGTAAAAGAGCGGGCAATTTTAGAAGCGGGGTTAGCCAAGAAAGAAAATATTATGGGATTATGGTCAGATATAATCCTAGGGCAGATCTCCATATCCGCCCCCGTCAATATAGTATCTGAAACCCATGCAATGTCAATCCTTGAATACTGCCGATGTGGCATAGAGTAGTATGTGTACCCCGGTATATTTGGATATAAGTAGCGCCACGCACCTTGCAGTGAGTGCATTCGGCCTATTTCTAAAATAGAAACCCTCACCTTTGTCATTCTCAGGGTGAGTGGCCAGCTAGTAGTATCCATACCATAGTTAATAACACAGTTAAAATCTCCCATCAAGACAAACACACCCTGCCACCCCACTAGTTCTAAGCAGATATCATCAAATATTGACGGATCATCGGTATTAGGGCCATATAAAACAAAAAACACATATTTCAAAGTATTAATCTCAATTTGAGCGATAGCCCACCTCCCTCTTTGATCTGCCAAAACCTTATGAATTTGACAATCCAATGTTTTAGACACCAAAATGGCAGCCCCCCTGATTGACACATTTTGAGAAGTACAAATTATATTCTGGAATCCCAATTGATTAAGAAGACCACGATCTTTATATGCTAAGTGCGTTTCCGTTAGAAGTACTATATGTGGTTTATAAGCCCTAAGCTCTTCCTGCACTAATTGTCTTTTAGATCTTCTATTCAGTCCGGACACATTCCAAGATAGACACCTAATCCTTGTCATAACCGTTAATTAAATTTCAAAACCTTGAACCGCAAAAAATAATAATCCACGAATTCCCACCACCAAACATAGAACTGTAAACCTTATTTTTGACTTTTTCCTTCATTTTACCCCTTACCCTCCCAAGAGTGCCCATCTGCACCCCCCAAATTAACAGCCTACCCATCCCTCCCAGTTTCCTAAAGAAGGAATCACCCTTTCCCAAAAGCTGTCGCTGGATATGGCAGCTAACGTCTCAGCGCACCACAAAGCCACAGCCCAGCTGGCCCCCCGCAGCTGCAGACAAGAATGTAAAGTATGAACAATCTTACACCCTTTGCTACCCCTGAGGCCGCCCAACTACAATCACTCCACACCTCCCAATCCCTCTTGCCAGAACCCAGAAGAAAAAAAACACATGATACGCCATTGTCAACTTTATCAATTCTTATTGTATCATGCAATCCTGCTGAGTGTTCATGCTGTTTGCCATTTACTTAATGCCTGCTTGGCCTCCAGGTCTGAAATGAAGAATAGTGACTGCCCATTCTTGATAACTTTCAATCTGGCAGGGTCGTGCAGAAACACTTGAGCCCTAGTAGCTTTCAATGGGTCGATCAACTGTCTCATTTTCCATCTTTTTTTCCATAGTTACTTGACTCAAATCCGATCTTAAAAATATCGATAAAGAATCAACTGCGACTGGTGAGTTAGGGCGGGCTTTAAAAGACAATGCCTGTCTTAGCAAAAAATTTCCCCAAAAAATCAAAATAGGGCAAGGATACCGGGCATTGAGCCTTTGCGTAATTATGGGGAGCCTGTGTGCTCTTTGGACCTGGCAGTCCCAATCCCAATCTGACAGATCCGGGAATGCTTTTTTTTTTTTTTTTTTTTTTTGAAAAAGTTTTTATTGAGCAATAATTCGGTTACAAGTACGGGCCTACAACCACCCGGGCCGGCCGCTAGGTACAGAAGGAAATCTACACATATCAAGGCTACAATCAGTTCCCAGGGCACTGCCCCGCAGTGGCTCCAGATAGTTCTCGAGGAACAGGAAGCGTAAGTCCAACAATCATAAAAACAAAAAGACAAACAATAAAAAATAAAAGGCGAGTTATGAGGGAAACCAGTGCGGGTCAGGCTCCCCCCGGAAAACTCCAGTCAGGACAATTGAGCAAACCGCTAAAGAGAGGAGTACCGGGAGGCCGGGGACGGAGGGGGGGGGGAGGGGGTCAAGGGAGATGAACGTCCATATGTAGTTGTTCCAAAAGGCGCCAGGAGCCATCAAGGGTCAGGGGGACATGGCGATATCAGTGTCTACCAGGGGGGGCGTACAGATGCCTCCGCGATACGCGTTCCATTGCCCCCAAATTCTACCCCATGCCCCCGGCTTGCCACGGGCCACATACACTGTCTTCTCCCTAAACATACACCAGTCCATATTCTCCTTCCACACTGACACGGTGGGCGGCCGTTGAGCGCCCCAAAGTTGCGCTATGTCCCTCTTGGCAATCATGTTCCCTAGGGCCGCCCACCGAGTCTGAGCCGCGCTGTAGTCATTGGGCTCCCACACATTCAGGACACAGCGACGCACCTCCGGCAGCAGCACAACCCCAGTGACCTGTCCCATAACCGTGTGGACCCGGCGCCAGTAGTCCGCCACCTCGCGGCACTCCCAAAGGATATGAAGAAAGGTGGCGCTGAGCCCACAGCCTCGCTTACAGAGCCCGTCGCCGGAAAATCCCATCGAGACCAAGCGCGGACCCGTCACATACACCCGGTGGAGAATCTTGAGCTGTACCAACCGGAGACGAGCCGGAATGGCAACCTCCTTGGGGGACGACAGTGCAGACTGCCAATCTTCGTCGTCCAATTCCACCCCATCCCCAGTCCAAGCCTCCCGAAGGCGCACAAAAAGGTCCGCCCGGTGATTAATTAATTTTTTATAAATTAAAGAAATAGTACTATCAGGGACATGTCCGTCAAGTATGCGGTCCTCGAGGGGCGAGGAAACAGGGATCTTGGTCCCCTCCCCGAAGACCGAGAGCAGGGCGTGTCGAACCTGGGCGTAGCGGAAGAACTCCCTGTCGGTCAGCTCGTATTCGGCCTGGAGCACCGCGAAAGTCTTGACCGCGCCCTTGTGCCACAGGTCTCCCACTTTGCTGATACCAATCGTGTCCCACTGGTCAAACCCCTTCGTGGTCCACAAGCTGCCCAGGCGGTCGGAGGCAAACAAGGGAGTAGCACATGTTAATCGCTCACTCCAGCCCATGGCCGCAGTGGCAGCCCTCCATGTCCGCACAGCAATCTTAGTAGGACCCGTAAGGGTCCGGCCAGCCAGGCGGGAATAAAGTGCCCTGTAGTAGTTCCCGCCGGGAAGCAGGAACTTGTCCATCTCATACGCCGGATTCAAGCCGGGCGCATACGTGGCGTGGTTAATGGCAGATAGCTGCGAGGCCCAATAGTACCTGCGAATGTCAGGAAGCGCGATGCCCCCGTCATACCAGGGGAGAGTGAGCTTGGCAAGAGCAATACGCGCCCGCCCGTCCCACACCAGTCTCCTCTGCAGGGTCTCCACCTCCCGAAAGTAGGCCACTGGGATAACGTCGAAGGAGTTCTGGAGTGCATAGAGGAACCTGGGAAGGGACATCATTTTAAACAGCGCGGCCCGACCCAGCGGGGACAGGGGGAGCCTGCACCACCGGGCCGTGTCCTCCCGCAGTCGCCGAAGTGGACGCAGGAGATTCTGCTCATAGCGAGCCACCGGGTCCAGCGAAACGTATATCCCCAGGTACTTAAAGCCGCTCAGAGATATTTGAATCGGGAGCCGAGGCGGCAGGAGAGGAGGACCACCAGAGATGGGATAAACGCAGGATTTAGACCAATTGATCGTGAGACCCGAATTGTTCCCAAAGGAGGTCAGAACGTCAAAGAGGACGTTGAGTGACTGCCGCGGTGAGGTGAGATACAGGAGAATGTCGTCCGCATACAGCGAGACCCGATCTTCGAAGCCCGGGCCCCACCGGATCCCTCTAAGCGAGGGCTCCCAACGGAGCCAGGCAGCGAGTGGCTCCAGGGCGAGAGCAAAAAGCAACGGGGACAACGGGCACCCCTGCCTCGTGCCCCTGCCGAGGGCAAAGGGCCGAGAGACACGCCCATTCACCACCACTTGAGCCATGGGTCCCGTGTAAAGGAGCCTCACCCAGCCAATAAATCCCTCTCCAAAGCCGAATTTATCCAAGACGGCCCAGAGGAATGGCCACTCAATAGTGTCAAAGGCCATCGTGGCATCCAAAGAAACCAGCACGGCCGGTTCGGAGAGGAACTCCGCCCTGGCAAGGGCACCGTGAAGACGCCGCAAGTTAAGAGCGGTGTTGCGGTGCGGGATAAAGCCGCATTGGTCCGGATGAATAAGGTCGCACACGACACTCAACAATCGATTGGCCAGGACTTTCGCCAGGATTTTAGGCTCCGCATTGAGCAGTGAAATAGGCCGGTAAGAAGTACAGCGGTCTCGCGGCTTGCCCTCCTTGGGGATAACGACTATAGTGGCCAAGCGCTGGTCGGCCGGAAGGGAACCCGCCGCAAGAGAGTCGCGGAACATGCGGCTGAGGAAGGGGGCAAGCTTATCAGGACGCAATTTGTATAGTTCAATGGGCAGACCGTTAGGACCCATAGCCTTGCCCGAGCGAAGGGAACGAATCGCGGTCGCTATTTCATCCGACGACAAGGGGGCGTCCAGCCGCTCCCGGCCCTCAACGGACAGGCCGGGCAGAGCAATATCTCTCAGTAGGAGGCGAGAGTCATCCTCATCCCTGTCAGTCACCGGGGAGTACACCGCCCGGAGGTGGTCAGCGAAACATTCCACAATCTCATCCGGCTCAGTCACACACACACCATCCGCAGCACGCAACTCGGGGACCACACGATTCACTCTCTCCTTTTTGTCCAGCCACGCAATCAACTTTCCGGCCTTGTCCCCCGCGTCATACAATCGGCCCTGCTGCTCCCTATACATAGTTTTGGCCGCGTCAGTGACCAGGGACCTATATTCGAACTGTTTCAGGCTAAGGGCATGTAGCCCGTCCGGAGTAACATTCGCCTCCAAGGCCGACTCCAGCCCCGAGATGTCAGTCTCCAGCTTCACCACCGCCTCGCTCCTAACCTTCTTGGCCACCACTATCTGGGCGAGGGCGTGTCCGCGTATCACAGTTTTAAAGGCTTCCCAAAGGGACAACGCAGACGACACCGACCCCTCGTTTTCACTGAAGTATTGGTCCATGGCTTTAACCAGGCTGTCACGAGTCGCAGGGTCCCGCAGGTACCAGGGGTTAATAGGAGCTATCCGCCCTGCGGACCGCGACCCGGTATCAAAGAGAAGCCACAGCGGAGAATGGTCGGAGATACCACGCGCCAGGTGTCTGACCTCTCGAATCCGACCAGTCTGCGCCGCGGGCATAAGGAAGTAGTCTAACCTGGAGAGACTCCCATGCGCCCCCGAATGAAAGGTGAACTGACACTGGGTCGGATGCATTAGTCTCCAACTATCCACCAAGCCGAAGGTCTCCAACATCCCACCCAGCCATGACTGGGCAGCGGGGAGGGTCCTTGGTGGGTGACGATCCAGTTCACCCGAAACCACAGAATTAAAGTCCCCGCCCATGAGCAGGAGGCCGTCCGGAAGGTCAAGCAGCATTCGACCCAAGTCAGTAAAGGTGGAGTTCTGGAGGCCCGGGGGGACGTAGACTGAAACCAGGGTAAGGGGCTGCCCCTCCCACCTCCCAATCAAACACACATAGCGCCCTCTGTCATCCGAGACTATCCTCGTGATCTCCACCGGAAGGGAGGTTCGCAGGAGAATGCCCACCCCCCTGGAGCCAGTTGTGAAACCAGAATGGGCTACGAGGCGGTATCCCCCCCTGTTCATCGCATGGCAGACATTGCCGACCAAGTGCGTCTCCTGGAGAAACACCACATCAGGAGTCACACGACGCAAATATTGCAGTACAACACCCCGCTTAATACGGTCCCCCAACCCATTGACGTTCCATGACATAAGCCTCAACCCGTCTCCCCCCATCCCCTCCAGTAGATCAAGAGGCCCCCAGCCCGCAGCACGGTTCCCAAATATGAACAAAAATCAATACCTCGCCCTGTAAACAAAAAACACACAACAAAACAACCGCTCTTCCCCCCCAACCCCACCCCAAGTCCAACTCCCCCCACCCTGCACCCCTGCGGGCCAAAGACCCCCCCCAACTTGCAGTGTGCCTGTCGCCCCCCTAACCCCATTCTACAAAAAGACCCCGGAGGAGGAAAGGGACCCGAACCCGCCCGCACCCCTCACGGGTCCTGGTAAGACACAGTATGCAACAGAAGTAAGACCCAACTGTACAGTGCAAAACCGCAAAAGCAAGGACCAAATGTCAGTCTAAGGGGACCCGTCACCTGCGGTGCCCCCAGAGGGCCCGGGCCGGCCACCCCCGTCCGGCAGCGAGTCCAGCCAGTCACTTGCGGCCACAGGAGAGTCAAAAAAGGCTGTCCGCTCTCCATGCTCCACTCGGAGTTTCGCCGGGTAGATCATCGAATACTTCAGGCCTAGCTCGCGGAGACGGCGCTTCACCCCTTGGAATCCCATCCGCTGTTTCTGGACCAGTTGCGTGAAGTCCGGATAAAAATTGATGGTCGAGTTCTCGTAGCGGACCGGGCCACGGGTCCGTGAAGCCTGCAGAATAGCGTCGCGGTCCCTGTAGTGGAACAGTTTAGCCACGATAGGCCTCGGGGGGGCCCCCGGACGCGGCCGGCCGCCCGGAACTCGATGGGCCCGCTCCACGGCGAAGAATTTGCTTAGGCCAACCGGGGACAGCTGTTGCAGGATAAGTTCCTCGACCACGAGGTCCACCGGGCGGCCGTCGGAGGACTCCGGTACACCAATGATGCGGATGTTGTTGCGTCGGGCCCGTCCCTCGAAGTCCTCAAGCCGCCGGGCCATATGGTCGTTGACCACTCTAATGTCCCCAAGCGCGGCCCGCAGATCCGACACCTCCGCACCCAGGGTGGAGGTCCGTGTATCAAGGGCCTGGACCCTCTCGTTGGTTTTGGAGAGGTCGGCCCGAATCAGGGTGACATCGATCGCGACAGTGTCGATCTTACGGGCCAGGGCCTCATATTGCGTCGCGATGGTTTCCCTGATACCCTCGATGGCGCCCATAATGTCCTGCAGGGAAAGTTCCGCAGAGACGGTCGTGCCTCCCCCCGCAGCATCCGGGGAGAGGCCAGCAGCGCCAGGGGACCCCCTGCTCTGGGTGTAGCGGTCCATGTTGTTGCTCTGGACCGCTCCCCCGCGCAGAGAAGCCTTGGTCCTGCGCCCCTCCGGACCCCCTTTGCCCGCCATGCGAGCGCCGTCTCTCAATGGGACCTCCGATCAAGAGGTGTGCGGGCGCCAGCAAAAGGACCACAAACTGTCGGTGTAGGGGTCGGAGGCGTTAGGCCCACCAGTAGCAGATGGAAGCAAGCCTCGGGCAGAGGCCCAGGAGGCACCTCGCCACCTCGAGCACGCACGCCAGCCGATCTCCTGAAGGCCAAAACCGAAACCGAAAGTGCTGAATCGGCAACTGGCACCGCGCTGAGGCCGCTGTTGTTCAATTGCAGCCCGGCCCCACGGGTCACCTTCACCCCGGCCACCTCCGTCGGGTGGGTCCCAAAAGTTCCGACGACGACAACTCAGGATTCCCAGGTCCGATTAGAGTTTTAAAAAGAGATATATGATCAGCTGGTCTTCATCTCCCAGATTCCATAAACCAAATCAGGATAGTCTCAGGATATATTCCGAGGAGCAGAAAGAGTCCGGGGAGCCCTGTGCTCACGCGACCATCTTGGATGCGCGCTAGGCTCCTCCTCCCGGGAATGCTTTTTGAAGACGTTGAACCACAAATGCTCGGGGATCGGCACCCTCCTTACCCTCCGGTATCCCAAATAGTCTCAGATTATTTCGCCGATGCCGGTTTTCTAAATCTTCAATTTTGGCTTGACATGCCTGAAGCTGTGACTCATGAGACTGTACAGATTGCGCTATAGAAGTAACTGACTCCTCTGTCTCACCTACCCTACTTTGTAGCTCAGCCATATCTTTTGTAATGCCAGCCACCGTACCCGTCACCTCATTCAGTGATAGTTTAATGCTGAGGTAGTCCGCTCTAATCTGAGCATGATGATCCTGAGCCTCCCGCCGTTGTTCTTGTAAGGCCTGCAGTACTATTGCAAGAGATGGCTCTTTAGAAGAAAGCTGCTCACCCGTCTCATGTACAGTATCTAGTGAGGCTGTTTTAGACTTGTTGCCTGGATCTTCATTGGGACCGGGCGGGCTTCCTAAGCAGTTCTGATTAGTGTTTCCCACAAAGCTGGTTAAAGAATGAGTCAGGGGTATCCCCACTTGTTGTTCCCCACTAGTTTCAGTGCTTTAATTGCTTGTGGCACTCCCTACGCCTTGGGCACTTGGCAAGCCAGGGCCGGACCCCGACAAGCGAGTGATCAGTGCCTTAACTTCTCCCTTTGCTTGAACCCATTTTCTTAGTGGGCTACTTTCCATACCGCCTCCTCAGCGAGCTCCAGAGCAATTGTGCCAGCTACCCCCTTGCAGGTCAATCGACATCTTACAGGGTTTAGTGGTTATAAGGTCTTTTCTATTGTTATTTTTCTTTTTATTCCCCGTTATAGTATTAGAGGACTTTTTTTGAGTCGCGTTGGTTCTTCCCAGAGACCGAGGCTTCAGGCGAAGCACCAGATGTAATTAGTCTCTTGTTCCTTTTTTTAGCGCCCAAATCAGGATTCGCTGGAGTAGTACCTTGGTCCACTAGGATACTTTTAGAACCGTTCTCATCCACCTCAGGGCTAAACACATCGCCACTCTGAGAAATACTGCAGGGGCTCTCCCCATTAGTCTCTGGGCCTTGCTCATTGGAGCCCATCGCCATACCTTCAGACAGATCTATGATAACATCATCCTGTGTGACTGAGGTCTCCCCTGAGTCCGTGTTTACCCTCTGCTCCAGTACTCTAGAAGCTCCCCAGCATCTCCTAAATCAGACTTCCCTTCTGCGCATCCCACAGGATCCTCAAAAGATAGTTTGTTCGTAAAGGCTATCTCAAATGTATCTTTCTTCGCCGCACTACAAAGTATAGATGCAATTGCTATTGCAGCCGCCGTTTGGCCCAAGAATTCACCCTCCGAGATTAACTCAGCCGCTTTACCTGCCTCCAACATCCGAAACGCGGGTCTGCCAGCTCGTGTAGGAGCAGCTTTAACTCCATTCCTCATATTCAGTGCTGTCGAGCTGTCTTCGCTTTGTAGAGGGGCTGGTAATCCCACAGTCTTAGTAACACGAACCGCTTTCACCTTGTTTTTCGGCAGCGCCATGTCTGTCCTTAGCACAGCCTCTGTAGAAGAAAGGCACGACCAGTAGAACCCCGATCCGTAGACGCTGCAGGGAGCAGACAACCAGCAAACTCGCCAGCTGTCCCACCTCGACGTCCGCCAATGGCGCTAGAGGCTGCACCCGGGTCCAAGATTCAATGATTGCGAAAATCCACCTCAGCGCGAGGAGAGTAACAAAGTGTATTTTCTAAGGTATTACCCGATTAGGTAAGTAAGCCTTATGCTGCTGTTTGTAATATTGAAAGCTGCCGGAGTTGCCAGCCAGAGCTTCGCAGTGCTACGAGACGCGGCAGCACCAGTCCGCAATCTTCCTTCCTCCCCCTTCCCCAAGGCTGACATATAGGACCTCATCCAGTAAGCTTCTTAATTGGTCACTGGGCTGGTCTTTACTTACAAGATGTTATTTAGTAACTGTTTCATCTAGCTCATCCCCACGCTCCTGGGCCAAAACATACTATGCAACAAAAAACAAGACAAACATCTTTTCACAAACTCCTACGTTGTACATATTGTGCGAGCGCATGCACTGTACACACGCGCAATACGTACAATGCGTACAACGTATTAATATGCCACTTACTGCAGGCAGCATTAGGCACTTCAATGAGTGGGCGTGGCTCTTGGTCTCTGTAAATTATACATAAACAGACAAAACTAAAGGGATATTGAGGTCAGATACGTTATGGGCTGAAAGGCCAATCTATTCTCTCCATCTCTGTGCCTTCTGCAACCCTAATCTTCATAACCAATTTTTCAAAGTAGAGTTCTTTTGAGATGAGTCAGCGGAAGGGTTCTGGGGAATCGAAGGACCCCCCCCTTGTCAAATAAACACTATAGGGCAGATCTACAAGAAACTAACGAAGCACGGTGCAGTCATTTTGCTGCGCCGTGCTGCGTTAGTTTCGAAGCACACGGATGCAACATATTTACAACAATATATCGCATCTCTGTGCTTCCCTCTGCGTTGGCGCACAAACTGCTGCCATGCACCGGCGCAGGCACCCTTGCACCATGGTGCAAGGATGCCTGCGTCGTGGGGAGATTGTTTTTATGCAGGAAGGGGGGTCCTCCTGCACAAAAACAATCAATTGAGGTGATTTCCTCTTCCAATGTGTGCTGTAGAATGCAGCACGCATTGAAAGAGGAAACAAACTAGGAGAAATGAAAACATTTATCCTCCTTGCACCTCGCAACGCCACCCATAGGGTGGCGTAGCATTCTGACGCATTTACTATTTCTCGTAAATCTGGAAATGCATCAGTGGACATGGGTGTTGCGTAGGAACACCCACAGCAACATCCATTTCACACCCTTAACACGCAAAGAGTTGCGTGAACAGGGGCGATATTTACAAGCACAGGTTGTCACTCAGGGTGACTTTACCTGTGCTTGTAAATATCACTCACCAAGCTGTGCCACCGGTGCGTCACGCAACGTAAAGCTTCGGCGGCGCAAGGGTCTTGTAAATCGGCCCCTGTGTTGTAATGTTGCACTAAAGAACACAAAACCTGCATCTTATACGGTAGGGGGTACCACTTTACAATTTCCAATTTCATTATGTTAAGCACTCCTGCCCCCTAGAGGTCAATGAAGGAATTCTTGAGTTTTCTCATTGTGGGGGTGTTGGAACTATAACTTTTGGATTAAAAACACAGTCACACATCACATCACACAATATGGCATTTAAATATTTAGTATCTGAATATATCTCTAGGAAACACATTAACGATAATCGGCACTAGAGAACACACCAGGCCGTAAAAAAAACAGACGCAACAGAGTTTATTATTTTTTTTAAATATAAAAACTTGTTTATTAAGAGCACTGCTCTGATAGCGTTAAGGTGAAAACATGTTTTTTCCTGATAAGTGTAGTCAAAGCTTTAAAAGATACAGAAAAAGATAAAAAATTTAAAAAACTAGTATATCTAACACAACTAATATTTTGCATTTTCACTTAAGTTACTATTCTGTCTAGTAATTGAAACCTTCAGGTTGTTTTTCAAGTCTCTTATTGTTAGATCCTAATTAACATTGAGACCCTGCCTAAATGTTTACTAATGTTCAGTGGATTAAGTACTCTCTGCGGAGAT
Organism: Triturus cristatus; assembly: GCF_964204655.1. Taxonomy (NCBI): domain Eukaryota; kingdom Metazoa; phylum Chordata; class Amphibia; order Caudata; family Salamandridae; genus Triturus; species Triturus cristatus. Next base: position 1,695,000,182 of record NC_140590.1, read on the forward strand.
CTGTGTATGATATGCAGGTCACAGGTTCAAATCATGGCAGAGTTAATTCAGTCTCTCATCCCTCCAAGCACAATGTAATAAATACCAGCTTAGATGTTTATTGCGTAATTATTATTCTACGGCACATAAAAATAAAAAAAATGTAATGAAGAAATGGGTTGTTCTTTGAATGTTAAAAGTGTAATGTTTAGTTTCTTGGTAGCATTTTCTGCACTAGAACAAGCATAAACACAGTACTTTACAACAAGTCTCTGAGGTGGGTGACTGGAGAGAGAGCGTCTCACCACTTTATTCCTAAATACATTATCATGGGGTCAAAACTAAGTATGACACTGAACAGGCAGCTGGGATCACCTATTTTTTTTAGGTCTGCTTTGACAGCGCAGCTGTCACCTGACTTTGTGATCAACAGCAAAAGAGTATTAAAAAACACCACCGAGAGAGATTTGCCACCACACACATGTCGGTTACTTTGAGTATAACATTTAATTGGGCAGAAGCTTTATGCTTTCACTGAAAAACGAGTGCTTGAAACACTCCCATTGGCTTCAGAGGGCTTTTTCCTGATTTAGTTTGGCCACTATGTTTAATTGTAATGAGCTGGTGGCCTGCAAAGGGAAAACATCTTTAAACCTATTGCCTTGGAGGATCCCCCTCCTAGATCCAAGATGGCAGCCATGCTAAAACCTGATGACGTAGTATCACAGCAGTGACTGGTGTAAGTGAGCAAGCCAAAGTGAGTTAAGCAGTTGCTGCTTTGTAGGGTTTCTTATTTGATTTTGGTCAGATTTCTCTCTCATTTTCAGACCTACTCTCTTCCAACTGTGTTTTACTGCATATTTTTATGGCAGTTCCGGCGGCAGCGAGACAAGATGGCTATCCGCTAAAGTCCCTCCGCGGCACCAAGAAACCTTCGCTCATCGGGGGACATTGTTTCGGCACTACGTGGCCACAAAGCATGGGACACAATGTTAGAAGCTCCCAGGAGCGGCGAGGTAGGTTATTAGACCTTAATTTGGTCTAATTTATATCTTTTTCCTCTTTGCCTTGCGGCTCCCGGTGCACTCCTCATATCGGCCACCATTTTGAGGGCTCTTTCACTCGAGTCTCCTCAGGAGCCGGAGCACCTCAGATTCTTCCTTTCCATCCTGCATCAGATACATGGACTAACAGGCAAAAATAAAAGCACATGAACTTAAAAGCATATATTGCTCACTCTCTTGTTCTCCTTGAGGATTTGAATAGTTCTGGACAATATTTGAGGAAACACCACGATAGTGTTCAGACTCATATTGGGTCCTACTGATTTCGCACACACACATGATGATTTTTTCTTTATTAGTATTCACATAATAAGACTAATTTCAATAGATTATTGAGTCATCTGCTGTGCATTTAGTTCCAATTGGGCCTTGGTGGCTACTTAGTGAGTAGGAGAAAAGCTGTTGCTCTCTGGTGTTTACTGTTATGGAGCACACATATTCAAGTAAAGTTCAGGCTTCTACTATTCCTCATGCTAACGTACGCAAGGAGTCTGGTACCAATGCCAATAAAAGGGTTAAGAAGGACCCCGCTTTTCCAAACAAATCACCTCTGCCTCTGAGGCTAGAGGATATTATGGATGAATTGAGAAATATACAACCTTTTATGGCAGATACTACTGCAACGCTTTAAAGAATTGAAGATAAGTGGTCGGGATTGGATTTAAGACTTACTGAGGTTGAACAAAGAATCAGTGATGCTCAGGATGTTGCTGCTAAGGTGGAGACTGTCTAAGGAGGTTCTTCAACTAAAAAAGTTATCAGAAGATTTGGAGAACCGTAATAGATGCAATAACGTACAAATTTATAGTATATCGGAGTCTTCGGAAGGTCCTGATAAGATCAGTTTTTTGAAGTTGCATATACCAAAAGTAGTAGGCTTGCCGAAACCTACAGAACTCAACATCCAAAGGGCACACAGGATTGGTCTCCTCAACCTCGAGCAGACCATGAGGAATTATTGCCTACTTCCTTCAATACTCAGATCTAATGATGATTCTTACTGCAGCTAAACAACGAAAACAAATGCTGTGGTCTGGTCAGAAGATATTTTTCAGTCAAGATGTCTCAAGACCTACAGCAAATGGTCGAAAAGAATTTCTGGATCTCAGACCTATGCTTCGATCCATGAACGCTCCTTATGGTCCTATGCATCCCTGTTTCTTCAAAGTGACATATAAAGACAGGACAATTACTTTTGAGGATCCTGCGGAGTTCAAGAAATATATTCACATGCACAAAGGAGAAGACATGGAACTTAGTAAATCTGAATTGTTTCATATCTCTCATTTCACATGCGTTTTTCTCCTTTTCTCATGCAGGTCCCCACCCTCCCCTTGTTCTGATGGAATTGTCTCTGTTCAACATTGTTCATTTATCTAAATATCCACGTTTTGTTCAGCTGCACTGTCGTCTAAATGTATGGTAAGTTTTGGTGGTGCCGTGCTGGTTACGTTTTCTTCACTATCACATTGTTCTTCCACTGTATGTTGTTACCAAATGTATTTTTTCTCAGTGTTTCTTCCAGAGCGCTGTCTACTCTTCTCGTTCCCCCTTCTCATTATTATTGTCTTTTTTGTTCTTGAGTCTCATGGCTAATGCCCTTTGGCTTTTTGTCATCCCTCTACTCTGTAAACACCCGAGGAGGCTGCGTTTTCCTCTTGCTCTTCGTGTCCTTTCATCAATCTTTTTCTTATCTTTCTTTTCCACTTTTCTCTATTCTACATTCTATTACTATCCAGCGAATGTTTTTATTTTCACAACAGCTCTATTAGTTCTTCCTGTTTTCCACTCAGTCCAAGTGATGTGGATGATTATGTTTACCTTTTCCAATTCTTTCTATTTTTTTCTCCGGCATTTTTCTTCTTCTTCTTTTCCTTTTTGTCATACTCTGTTGTATATTGGTAGTCATTTGCACTCAAACTTCTACCGCTTTTTTTCATATTTGTTATGGTGGGTTGTGATATCTACCTTTAACAGATTCACAATGAACTTCTTATTAGATTATTATATACTGCTTTCATGAAAAGGTGTGCGTATTGTCTCATGGAATGTTAAGGGTCTTCGTAACCCAGTCAAGAAGCAAAGAGTGTTGTCACATTTATCAAAGTTAAAATTTCATGTGTTCTTATTACAAGAGACACACCTTAGAGAGCAAGATATATCCACTTTACGCAGATATTGGGTTGGGAGTGTTTTCGGCTCCCCAGCCATGAATAATAAGAATAGTGTTATAATATTATTTCATAAATCGCTATGTACACAATTGTTAACCGAAGTTAAGGATGATAAGGGGAGATGGCTTCTGTTAAACCTTAAGATACATGATACCCAATTCTCGATCTGCAATGTTTATGGTCCTAATGGTATAGATTTAACATTTTGGAATGAATTTTCTATTCTCCTCTCGTCCCATGCAACAGAAAATCTTATAGTGGGTGGTGACTGTAATCAACTGATGGACCCGTTTCTTGATCATAAATCTCAAACTAGGTTTGTTCCAAATAAAACGCACAGAACCTTTCATAAAGCTAAATCTTCTAGGGGGCTGGTGGACCTTTGGCGAATTTCACACCCTGATGTTTTAGAGTTCTCCTTTTTCTTCCCAGTACATAATTCCCACTCTAGATAAGTTTACATATTTCTCACACAACCCACTCTTCAATTCTTGACACATGCCGAGATAGGTTAAATATTTATTTGTGACCACGCCCCTGTCATAATAGATTTGGACTATCCCACTCCTATACCCACTTCACGCAGATGGAGATTTAATAATGCTCTTCTAATTGCCAACCAATTCACTGAGCAATTTGCATTGTTTTTACAGGAAATTTTGAGAACAATCTTCCCTCGGACTCACAGATGAATTTTATTTGAGATGTATTTAAGGCCATGGCTAGGGGGTTTATAATAAACTTTGTTGCAAATAAAAAGAGGAAGGCACTTAGAGATTCAACGCTACTCTTAAAACAAATAAAGACCCTAGAACATGAATATTTCTCCTAAATCACTCACATACCCTGTCTAATCTCATTAAAGCTAACCTGCACTATACAGTCCTGGGATATTGCTTGCGGTAGTTTGCTTAAGTTTAATGCGAAATCGTATGGCAGTCGTAATAAGGCTGGCAAATCTCTGGCCAACTACTTTAAAAATTAAAAAACAAAAATCCAAGATTGTTGCTATAATGGACGGCGATGAGGTCAGGCATGGTAATGACTCCAAGATACTAGAATGCTTCACAGAATACTATACTAAGTTGTATACTCCTGAATCCTCTCCTTCAAGTGATCAAATTGATGCCTATTTCCAATCCAATCCTAAACCCCTAGAGAAGTTGGTTGACTTGTCTTCTCTCAACAGTCCAATTGCGGAAGAAGAAATTTCTAATGCCATTCTTCACCTTCCAAAAGACAAAACTCCTGGGCCTGACGTTTTTTTAAAGCCTTCTTGGAAACAATTTGTCGTTCTCTACTGTTTACCGGTTTTCAATTTAAAAATATTGACATCAAATGTACAGCATATGCGGATGACATCCTATTATATATCTCTAATCCAAAAGACATCTGTACCGGCATTTCTCTCTTTATTAAACACATACTCTACAGTCTCTGGATATAAACTAAATATAAATAAATCAGAAGTCCTGCCCCTAAATAAATATTGCTTCCCAGATATGTTTAAAGACAGGGGGTTTACATGGAATTCAAAATATATTAAGTGTTTAGTTGTCTTATATACTAATACCATTAAAGAAACCATTAGATTGAACCTTAACGAGATCATCACGAAAATCACTGTGTTAACGGAAGGCTGGTCTCCATCATTTCTGTCCTGGTGGGGTAGATTAGCAATGATTTAAATGATGCTGCTACCAATTATCAATGTCTACTTATCCATGCTATCGGTTACCCTCCCACTCTCTTTCTTTAAAATCATTAACCGTTCCTTAATGAACTTCTTGTAGAATAAACGCAAGCCTAGAATCTCGCTATATTGTCTCTTGCAATCCAAGGACTCTGGTTGGGTACATTTTCCTAACCTTCAACGCTACCATTCCGCTTTTACTCTGAAACAGATCTGGACTTCTCTTTCGACCAACCCTCACACAATGCTAACCACCTGGGGTCAATTGGAACAGGCTAAACTTACTCCTTTTTCTTTAAAAGAGGCGGTTCATATTTCTCAACTCCCAAGACTTTTTTCTCTCCTATACTTGCCCATTCTATGGCAGTTGCAAAACCTTTAATTGCTTCTTCTAATTCAAATATAGATATTATCTCACAATCACCTATCTGGTACAATAAATACTTAAAGCTAAACAATAGAGCTCTTTTTTAGAAAGAATGGATGGACAAAGGTATTATAACCATCGCCAATATACTGACAGATGGCTCTCTATTGGATTTTTCAGAGATTCAAAGAAAATATCATATTTCCTCTCAACACGCCACACAATTTCTACACCTTAAAACTTTCCTTCGCCGCCTCCTCACTCAGGACTCCTCAGCCGGTCCACAAAATCAGCCCCCCTCTCACATTTTAAAATTTCTCTTCTCAAATAAAGGCATCTGACATTTATAAAAGTTTGTCCCGTCCTTCAGAAATCAGATCAAAATCCAAGGTGGAACTCTTATGGGAAAGGGACCTTCACCAGGAGTTTTCTTCCAGACCTGGAGCTCCATATGGGCTAAGATCCCCACTTCCTCTTGTTCCGCAAGCACAACACAAACCTTGTATTATTTTTATAACAGGCTCTTTTTGACCCCTGAGGACCTCCATAAGTTCCAACTGACTAACAATGCAAATTGCTGGTCTTGTTCTTACGACAAAAGTGATTTTTTACACATGTTTTTTCTTTGTCCTTTGGTTAATAGGCTCTGGCGGCTCATTTGGAAGAAACTTTTTGAAATTCTGTCCACTGCGTTCTTTTTTGATATTTCCCATATTTTTTAGGCAGCTCTTCCTCCCTGTGGTGTTTTCAAGAGGATTCTGGAACGTTTATTGATTTGGCTATAGCTATTGCCCTGCAGACTATCACTACGAATTGGAAAGATACCTCTAAAATTACTTTTATTGCCTGGTGGAATCTTTTATGTCATCATCAGAGATTGGATCGCACATATGCCACTTCCACTCCTTTACTGATTACAGAAAAGATTTATTATGCTTGCCACTCACAACATTCCTATGAAGACAAGATGTTCTATCCAAATCTACGGTCACTAGTTATAAACCTCCACAAATGTCGGTAAATCTTCATTAAGTTAATATGGTTATTATTGCAATGCTGTTATTGCTTTCCATTTCCTTTTCCTCTTTTCCTCTTTTTCTCTCTTTCTCCTTTTCTCTTTCTGTTTCCTTCTCTCCCTTACAAAATCTCCTAAAAATGCATATTGTTTTGTAAATAGTTTATATTTTTCAATTCGAGTTCGGGTATATTGAACTGTCAAGCTTGCATATATTTATTTTATTCACCATGCTTGAATTGTATTGTTTTGAATATTGTGTTTACTTTATATTTGTTTCTCCATATAATTTCAATAAGGCATTTTAAACTGAAAAATATATTTTTATTACTATACAATCATAACATCATCCTCCCTGGTCAGCTCCTAGGCAGTCCAGTAACTTGCTGGGTGCGCCGACCAATCACAGCCTGCTACCCTTCTGCTCAGTCTCAATGACCAATCGCAGCCTGTTACCCTTCCGCTCAGTCTCAATGACCAATCACAGCCTGCTACCCTTCCGCTCAGTCTCACCCGATGTCATGCGGTGTCTAGGCCAGGGGTACCTTTAATTCTGGAGCGGTTCCTTTAACCCCTTCGCCGCGGCGCGAATTCCGCCGCGGCGCTGGGGGGTTTTGCGGTGAGCGCGGCGCCGCCATGCTCATGACGGAACCACGCCGTCATGAGTCATGGGCGAGCTGTGCTCATGACGGAGTGGTTCCGTCACGGCGCCGCCCACTTACGTTGGACGCCCGCACAGGCGGGGAAAACGCCCTGCGTGGGCGGAGCGGCAGCCAACGGCCGCGGCATGACGGAACCACTCCGTCATGAGCACAGTGCGACCGTGGCTCATGACGGAGTGGTTCCGTCATGAGCAGGGAAGGGGTTAAGGACCTCTAAAGTGTGGCGCTCCATGCGCCATTCTGGGTCTCCCAGCTCAGGCTGCTGCTGGCTGCATGGGAGTTCCCTCCACACACTTAGGGGCAGGGAGGCTTCCACTCCATGTGGCCAGCAGCATCTCCATACTCCACCCCTCCTTGCCGGACTAGTGAGACAGCTGTGATTCAGCAGCTGAGTTGTATCTTCTGCCCTTCGAACGTGGAACTCCTTGTGGCCTCCGGGGCCTCCGAGGTTAGGCCGCAACCTGCAGTAAGAGTGAGTTAGCAGACTATGCATTCCCTGCGCCTCCTTTTAGGGACCCAGATAGTCCATACGGCCCTGTGGCCTCCACAACCGTTTCTCACCGGCCAGTCCCACCTCTACCCTGTCTGCCAGTCCGCCTGTCCTGGCCACATTGCGTGCGCCTTGGCATAGCATTTGTCTGCAGTATTACAGGAAATAATTGAAAGCAATGCACGGCATGGGGAGGGGGAGAGACAGTGTAAGTTAAAGGCAAAGGACAGGGTTGAACGGTGCTAAATGGTGGAGGGAAGAGAGGCAAGGGTCCAAAGAGGAAAAAAAGCAGGCGCATGCTCCAGGAAAGCTTTACCATGGATTATATCCCTCGTTATGCCATTTAACCCTTGAACTGTATTAATGGTGAGTTCCTATGATCGCATAGCCGGAAGCAGTGCCCCCGGTCTATGTAACTCATTCAGGATATAGTTAAACAATAAACATCTGTTAATTTGGTGCGAGGGCAGGTGGAGGAGAGTTCTTGGGTGAGTGCAGGGTGAGGGGTGTGTCTCTGTGAGTGCAGATTGAGTAGTGTGCCTGTGTGAGTGCAGGATGAGTAGTGTGTATGTGAGTGCAAAGTGAGCGGTGTGCCTGTGTGAGTGCAGAGTGAGAGGTGTCCTTGTGTGAGTGCAGGGTAAGCGGTGTGTCTGTGTGAGTGCAGAATGAGAGGTGTACTTGTGTGAGTGCAGGGTAAGCGGTGTGTCTGTGTGAATGCAGGGTGAGCGGTGGTCCTGTATTGAGTGCAGGGTGAGCGGTGCGGTTGTGTGAGTGCAGGGTAAGCAGTGTGCCTGTGTGAATGTAGAGTGAGTAGTGTGCTTTGTGAGTGCAGGGTGAGCAGTATGCCTGTGTGAGTGCTGGGTGAGCGGTGTCCCTCTGTGAGTCCAGGGTAGGAGGCATCCTTGTGTGAGTGCAGGGTGCAAGGTGGGGTTGTGTGAGTGCAGAGTGAGCAGTGTGCCTGTGTGAGTGCAAAGTGAGCGGTGTGCCTGTGTGAGTGCAGGGCGAGTGGTATGTCTGTGAATGTAGGATGAGCAGTGCAGTTGTGTTAGTGTAGGGTGAGTGGTATGCTTGTAAGTGCAGGGTGAGCGGTGTCCTTGTATGAGTGCCGGGTGAGTGGTGTCCTTGTGTGAGTACAGGGTGAGCAGTGTCCTTCTGTGAGTGCAGGGTGAGTGGTGTCCTTCTGTGAGTGCAGGGTGAGTGGTGTCCTTGTATGAGTGCAGGGTGAGTGGAGTCCTTGTATGAGTGCAGGGTGAGCTGTGTCCTTCTGTGAGTGCAGGGTGAGTGTTATGCCCGTGAGTGCAGGATGAGGGATGTGCTTGTGTAAGACCAGGATGAGCTGTGCATACCTGCCAACCTGAACCAACATCTCACTGTGTGAGGAGGGGATGGAGTCTTGGAGGGGGCAGAGCCTCGTGCCAAGAAGTACCTACAGGGCACTTTTGAACCCCACCCTGCCCCCAAGCCCCCTTGTCCCCCCCAAAAAAGAAAGCTTGCTGAGGCTGCTGCCGATGTCCTGGGGTGTTTTCACACCCTTTAATGGATGTCCACAGTTCAAAGCCTGTGAAAACGAGCTGAAAACCACCATTTACAGTGGGTTTCAGCTCGTTTTCACTGCCACGTGGGATATCGGCTCCTGACCGGGTGACCGTGGGATGGGAGCCGACATCGTGCACGTGGCAGCATGTGAGTTGGCAGGTATGGTAGTGTGCCTGTGTGAGTTTACGGTGAGAGGTGTGCCTGTGAGAGGAGAGTGAGCAGTGTCCCTGTGTGACTGTAAGGTGAGAGGTGTCTTTGTGTGAGTGCAGGGTGAGTAGTGTGCCTCTGTGAGTGCAAGGTGAGCAGTGTGCCTCTATGAGTGCAGGGTGAGCAGTGTGCCTCTGTGAGTGCAAGGTGAGCAGTGTGCCTCTGTGAGTGCAAGGTGAGCAGTGTCCCTCTGTGAGTGCAAGGTGAGCAGTGTGCCTCTGTGAGTGCAAGGTGAGCAGTGTGCCTCTGTGAGTGCAAGGTGAGCAGTGTGCCTCTGTGAGTGCAGGGTGCAGTTCATTAAATCCAAACAGATCAGCTCTAAAATGCTTGCTCTGTTCATGGACACAGTGGTTCTCCACTGTTTATCAAGGGCCAGCCACAGGTGTCCTTCGCTTAATATGGACGTCCATTTTAGAGAAAAACTAGTTCTCTTTACCCCACCATGGGCATTCCAGAATGTCAGTCTGATGACGCCAGCTGGGGTTTTGAGAACTATAGTGACGTCATTCACCAGATTACCCATTTAAACTGGGTTCAACTGTGCTATTGGCCCCTCCTGATCCTAGGATCCTTTCTCCTGTGCAGACGGGGAGTTTAAAAGGTAGGCAGTGTAACCACATTGAAAGTGTGTGAAATGGAATAGTTCTTAGATACACTAACACTTCTTGTGGGCAGAGATAAGAAGGCAGGATACAGGCATCAATAGAGCAGAAGGTGCAGTGGCACCAGGGTAAGGTGTGTATGGTGCCCCCTGCACATACATTGCGGGAAAGCATGGTCCATTTCCCTTTGTTGCTTTACAGCCAATGGCATCCTTGGCGGAGGCAAGAAGGGGCAGTGCAACGAGAGCAGGGATATGTGGTACATTTGGCCGCACCCTGGAGATGTCACGCCTGACTCTCTTGCACTTCAGTGGAGCCTCACTCATGAAAACAGCATCAGTCTAGTGTACTTCACTGGAATCTCACCCATTCCCGCAGCATCCGCCTCATACCCTTCAACGGAGTATATCACCCTCTCCCACCACATCAGCCTTGTAACTTCAATGGAATTTCACTAACTCCCACAGCATCAGTCTGTGTACTAATGCAATCTCACTCTCAAACAGAATCAGCCTCAGGCACCTCCATGGAGTCTGACTCACTCCCACAGCATCAGCGCTGTGCACTTCAGTGGAGTCTCAGCCACAGCATGAGCCTTGTGTATATTAATGGAGTGTCTCTCACTCCCACAGCATCTGCCTCATAGCCTTCAATGGAGTCTCAGCCTCTCTCACAGCATCATACTTGTATACTCCAGTGGAATCTCACTCACTCCCACAGCATCAGCCTAATGTACATTACCAAAGGATCTCTCACTCCCACATCATCGTCCTTGTGCACTTCAATGGAATCTCAGTCATTTCCACGTGACTGATCTTGCAGAACTCAATTGTGTTACCCATCATTCACATCACTGGTCTTGTACGCTTCAGTGACGTCACCAAAAGTGCCCAATAGTGCTTAGTTCACTTAAGTGTAGCTTTACACTTTCCAGACCTCAATGGCTTGATAGACTTCCTTCGGGTACCCTTCATTCCCCCACTTGATATTTTGAAGGAGTCAATTACCTCCTGTCCCGCTACCCTCATACCCTTCAGTGGGTCCACTCTTTCCAACATCACCCCTCCTCAGTGTGGCTTGCATCCATGCACCTTTCACTTCAGCATCTGCACCACAGGGGCAGTGAGAGGCTTTGATGATCCACCACATTTCCACCCAACTCCAAAACGTAATCAAACATGATGTGGTCTTCCCATGACAGACGGCATCGGAATCAATTTTTGGGGTTTCTTAGGGCTCTGTTGTCTTTAGATCCACAGAATGTTTATTATTTGGATGCATTGACCCTCACCCACTGAGGTTGCATGCTTCATCATCGATCCTGCCCCCACATTGGGTGGGTTATGCACCACCCAACTGGATTCAAGCGGAACTCTTTGTGGAGATCTTTCTTATTGCAGGAACACCTGGGGTTCCTAGAATAAGAAAAGATTGCTCCAACATGGAGCAAGACACGATGATAAAGCATGCCACCTCGGTGGTTGAGACTTACTTAAAACATTTTGTAAATCTAAAGACCCAGATACAAAAAGCAAGTTGATCCTGAGTCCATTTGTCTTTGGAATACCACATCATGTTTGATTACATTTCACTAGAGCGTCACTCATTCGTCAACCTTGGCTGCCATCTGAATCCTCCCGTTAACGCGCAGCGAGGCGCCATTTTGCACTCTGTATTGCTTCTGATTGAATCGTATGGATCCCTAGGATATACTGTAGTTCTGTCGTAGTACCTTGGAGACACAGTGGGGTAAGAGGGTTTTATTGTAGGTTCTTCAGTACTAGTGGTCGGATGACATAGGTCTGGAAGCAGTGAGGGTCTATGCAAAGGGGGGGGGGGTGATCGGACAAAGAGGTGAGACAGGAAAGAACTCTGGTGGACAGAGCCAGAAGTTTGCTGTTTTGAGGTATGAGTGGTTCAGAGTGTGCACATGAGAGGGTGGCATTTCCCAAGTATGGGGTGAAGCTTAGTGAGGCAGTAGAGGAGAGAGCTGAGAGCTAGATGGAGTGAAATAAGCTCAGTGGTTGAGTAGGAGGTGAGGAGTGGAGCTGAGCAGTAGGGTCGATGAGGAGCACATTGTGGAGATTTTGGAGGAGAAGTAGGTAGCAATGTAGCAACAAAGTTGTAAGGGTAGGGGGATTAGACTGTCCTTATAGGTTTTTGAAACAAGTGTTTCCCTTTTAAGTCACTGAGCACATGACTAGCTTGGGCGGTTCCTGTGCTTTCTGGAAAGGGGTGAAACTGAGGCATGTCCTTGGTAGAAAGGAGTCTGCTGCCTCAGCTTCGCCATGTGTGTGAGGGGACTGAGGTCAGAGCTCTTTCAAAGACCAGGGCATGCTTTGCACTGCAATGGCGCAGAGGCCACAGTAGCTATGTAGGGTTCCCTGGTCCCCATAGTGAGTCAGCTTCAGATCTGTGGAAGGGAAAGATTCTTGGAGTTCTGGAAGTGCTTGGGACAGCCAGGGATGTGGACTGTTTTGACTAGAAGCAATGAATCCTTGGAGGCCTGAGGCACTCCTGAGTAGCCACTAGGGCCATCATTTACAGTATTTTGGAGTAGGGTAATGCTGCAAGCCTTCCTGCTGCGCTGCCCTGCATCAAAAGAAAAGGGCAGGAATGCACCGTATCTATAAGATATGGCACTTTCCTGTCCTGTTTTACTGCGCTGGCACTCAAAGGGCTGCCTTGCGCCAATGCAGGCCCTCTTGCACCATGGTGCAAGGGTGTCCACGTTGGAGATGATTGTTTTTGTGCTGGAAGGAGCACCTTCTGGCATAAAATCAATCAATTGAGGCAATTTCCTCTTTCTATGTGTGCTGCTGAATGCAGCACACGTAGAAAGAGGAAAAAACGAGGAGAAATAATGGACCTCATTTACAAGTCCCCTGCGCCATTGCAACGTCACTTTAAGTGACGGTCCGGTGGTACACACTGCATGACCATATCTACAAGGCCATGTAAAGCCACCCTGCATGGCTTTTCATGGCCTTGTAGATATGGACTAAGGCAACGCAGCGCAAGCTTTCTTCAGCACACATAGAAAGAGGAAATAACCTCCATTGATTGTTTTTGTGCCGGAAGGTGTCCCTCCATGCACAAAAGCAATCACCCCTATAATGCAAATACCCTTGCACCATGGCGTAAGGTGCCTGCGTTGGCGCATGGCAGCCGTTTGTGTGCGAGTGCAGTGGCAAAGGACGGGAGTGCACCATATCTGATAGAAAGGGCACATCCCTGTAATTCTCTTTCGCCATTGGCAGCACAGCAAGAAGGCTTGCGGTGCTGCCTTTCGTCAAAGATTGTAAATGAGGCCCAATGCTATTTCTCCTCTTTGCGCCTCCACTACGCTTCCCCTTGAAAGGCGTAGGCTTTTGACGCATTCCAAGATTTACAGCATGTTGAAAATCTGGAAATGTGTCAAATGCCATGAGTGTTACTTGGGAACACCTACCATAATGCCCATGGCAACCTCCCCATCGCAGTGTGAGGCAACTTAGCAACTTACACTGTGTTGCCTCACACCATATCTATGAGGCCATGTAAAGCTACTCAGGGTGGCTTTATGTGGCCTTATATATATGGCTAGGCCCAGTGCGCTGCCAGAACATCATTAAAAGCACCTCTCTTGTTCTGTCCAAACTCGATTACGCCAATAGCCTCTACATGGAACACCTTTAACGACTATGAAAAGACTATAACAGATTCAGAACTCGGCTGCCAGACTACCCTTACATATAAAAATACATGACCACATCTTCCCTGCCTTGAAAGCCCTATATTGGTTACCACTTGCCAGAAGATCCGTGTTCAAGCTGCTTTGTATCGCCCACAAAGCAATACATGGAACAGGACCTCTCTTCATCAGAAATATATCACCAAACACATTCAACAAAGGAACTTCCGCTCTAGAGTGGCACCTCGCCTCAGAATCCCAACTTACAAGAAAAAAACCATGAGTGGCACATCCTTCTCTGTTCAAGCAGCCAAACTATGGAACTGTTTATTCCCCAACAAAAGATCCACGGATAATCACCATATCTTCAGAAAACTACTCAAGAATTGGCTCTTCCCCACATAGCCATCATACGCAAACAGAAATATACAGCATATCCATCTGTATATAAGGATTTATTTGGACTATAGATTTGTACCGATATATGTGTATTGCTTTGTATAAACGTGTATAATAATTATGTTTTTAAAAATATAGATATTCGTGAGTTCTGCTAAACAAATGTATATATTACTGATAGTTACATTATTCTATGTTTTTAACATGTATATACGTGAATGCATAAATAAAGTAAACTTTTTATCATAACTATTTCTCTACAATTGCTTCACTATTGAATTACAACAATTTTTTTTTTAAAGTAGAACAACACTTGGAAGCTGGAGTTTATTAAATGCATCTTTAATCTACTTATACTACCTTCCTGCATATGTATACCTTCCAGTGCACTACCCTGTTTCTCACCCTATACTTCTCTCAATATATCTCTACCTCAACTCTCTGTCTCATCTGAAACCTAATTCTACTACTCATTCATCACATACCACTACAAAGATCCCTAAAATAACCCTTTCTACACTCTTGCCTACCCCTCCTTGCATCATCTCATACCTCTTTTACTATTCAGATCTCCCAAACAAGCCTTTCTAAACTCTTACCTCAGCTCTTTCCCCTCCACTCCTCTTACTCATCCCAAACCCGCTCCTACTGCTATGAAATCAACAAAAAAAGCAAACAAAAAACCTCTAGACCCTTCCCTATTCTATCTCTACTTTCCTCTTCTATCCCCCTCTATCCCCCAACTATTCCTTTTCAATCCAAAAAACAGATGTCCACCACTCAAATTAATTTCATATTTCCCTATACTAACTCCCCTCCACCTCCCCTTTACCCTCCCCAAACCCCCTCCTCCGGCTATAAACTCCCAAAAATATATATATTTCTAGACTCTTCCCTCTTCCTTCTCAATTCAAATAACTGACTGACATATCCACCACTCAAATTACTAATTCACCACTAATCCACCACTAATCCTTTTTGGGTTCCGGAGCAGCGTGCTACTCACTGAAAAAGCACTCTTCTATCTTCTATCCCTCCACTACCCTTCTCAATTCAAATAACTGACTAACATAGCCACCAGTCAAATTACTTTCATATTTCGCTATACTAATTCATCACTAATCCTTTATGGGTTACGGAGTAGCGTGCTATTCGCCAAAAAAGCACTTCTGCACCTCATCAGGGGAAGCAAGCGCTATATGAATGCAAACCTTTTTCCCTCTTCTATCCCTCCACTATCCTTCTCAATCCAAATGCCTGACTAACATATCCACCACTCAAATCACTTTCATATTATACTGTACTGATTCACCACTAATCCAAAGGAATTTGATTCCTCATCAGGGGTAGTAAGTGCTATAAAAATGCAATTTCAATACAACACAAAAAAAGTGACATCCCGGCACATTGGGCTTGTAAATGAACTCCTAGAATCGTATCAAGGAGAAAGAGGATAAAGCAGGTCCCTTCGCAGCCCTGGATGGACACTGACTGTAGTGCACTCTACAGCATACACCACCAAACTGCAGCTGAGGGAAGGTAGTAGGTCTTCTGTCTTTCCACATGCCTCTCATGACACCCATGGACACAACACCTACTACTTTATTGATGCTCCTGTGAAGTTCACGGAGGACCTTGAAGATCTCAGCAGCTGCACTGAAGTGGCTGAAAACAGTTGCATGAGCAGCACACACGTATGCATCATTCTCAGCGTGTGCGCATGTTCTGAGAGCTAGATGTGATCTGCACTGAGTTTGTGCCCCTCCTAGATTCCAGTCTTGGGGTGAGGTATGGCGTCTAGCCTGCACGGTGTGCACGGAGGAGCTAAGTCAGCAAAGGTTCACTTACAAGATT
The DNA here is from genome assembly GCF_964204655.1 of Triturus cristatus. Taxonomy (NCBI): domain Eukaryota; kingdom Metazoa; phylum Chordata; class Amphibia; order Caudata; family Salamandridae; genus Triturus; species Triturus cristatus. The sequence continues at coordinate 1,695,015,897 of NC_140590.1, forward strand.
TTGGGAAGTATTTTCAAGCCCCTATCGCCACCACAACATCAGTTTTCAGGATATTGTGGTGACGAAAGGGGCTTTACCTTATTTACAACGCAGTGTTAAGCCACTTAACGTGACTTATCACTGCCTTGTAAATTAGGCCCTCTTTCATGCTATACTTAGCGTGAAAGGGGTGGGCAATGGGTGTTACCGTGGGCGATTCACCGCAACACCCATTGATGTTGACGCTGTGCTATATGTACAAGGGCAGCGTTAATATGGGGCAGAGCCAACATTAAGACCAGGGAAACCGAGTCTTACCCTGGCGAAACAAGGAGAAATGTTTATATTCTCCTCGTTTTTGCTGTTTTCATGTGTGCTGTGTTGTGCAGCACGCATGGAAATGGCAAAATGCCAATGATTGTTTGTGTGCAGGGAGGTGACCCTCCTGCACATAAACAATCCTTTAAAAAAAATGGTGTTTTGCAACTTCCTTGTGTGTTGCATTGAGCACACATAGAAGTTACAAAATGGCATTTAAAGATTGTTTATGTGCAGGAAGGGACATCTTCCTGCACATAAACAATCTTCTCCTGCAAAGCAGACACACTTGCACTATTGTGCAAGGGGGCCTGCGTTGGCGCTAGGCTGCTAAATTTAGCGCCAGCACAGAGGCAAACGCAGGGCTGCACTATATTCTTGTAAATATGGTGCAGCCCAGTGTTTCTGAAGTGACGGAGTGTGTCGTTAGCCTTCTTGGCTTGACAACATGCTGCACCACTTAACCTGTAAATATGCCCCTATGTGTTTACCCCTAAACCATGAAACCTGACCTCCTTCATGAATCAAGCAAAATGTGCATGTTTCAAGGACGACGGAAGGTTGTTTGTCTCTCGGGAGACTAGGGGGCATACTTATGACTTTTGTGGCACAGAGCAGGGCAGCGCAGCAAGTCACTTTACTGCGCTGCCATGCATCACAGAGAACGGGCAGGAATGCGCCATATTTGTCCAATACAGTGAATTGCTGTCCTTTTCCCTTGTGCTGGTGCGGTTTGCATTTGCGTCGCTCTTGCACGATGTTGAGTGGTGCAATATTGATGGATAGGGGCACATACCGATGTCCCTGGGACCTTGGCTTTAATCGTGCAGTAAAGCCCTGGCTCTTATTTTAATTGGATTGAAACCAGGAGTGTATAGGAACAGGCTGGGGCTTGACCAGTGCTAAATTCTGTAAAACTATGAGTGCCAGGGACCCAAGATGTTTTTTGGAGACCACCACTAGAGTGATTTACTGGTGGCAGCACTAATAGAACCATGGAGCCGCCCTTCCCACTCTGTCACTTTCTATGGGGTAGTTCCTGCGTCTGTCTCATTACAATGGACAGTGCTCCATTGATCCCCTGCTAGTTTTTATGCAGCATTGTAGAAGTATCAATACAGTCACATTTTCCCATTTGTTTCAAATAAGCACTGGTCCACATTCATTTTTTTCTTCAAACAAATTTTAATTAGCATTTCAAATATTCGACTGTTTATAGTATAACTGTTCATTTCTTACATCAGTTTAATATTTGTTGTGTACTATGAATACCTGTCAACCGCATTCTAGCATATCATGGCAATAGTCCAGCGCCCCTGCTATCTCTATTCCCTTGGAGGATGCTACAGTGCTATAGAATCATTTCTTTCACCCATATACTCGCTACTCTGTATCATATCCTATAAACCAAACCCAAGTATCCCCCCCCCCCTTCCCTCCCTTTCAGGTGTGTGCCTTATATCTAAACCCCTACTCAGCTGGTTGATGAATATCCTATACTTGATTCAAACCGATATTAATATAGGCCAATATTGGTATCCTGTCCATGATAGGGGATACGGTGACTGTATACCAATTGCCTTACTCGTCTTTTATTGAAGTTCATGGACCAGGGCTCAGCCTTCATCTGCAGGAGTGTCTTCTGCCTGGTTCTCATCGCCCTCATTCTCCGGGTGTTTTAACAATTCCACTAATGCTGCCCAAGCCCTAGCTATCTCCAGTGTCTTTTCACTCCCCGTCTTCTTAGATATTTGCAATTGAATATCCCCCTCACAGTCTGCCCATTTTATATATTCTTTTTTCCACTTGAGTATGTTAGGACCATCCCTTGACTTCCAATGACTGGTAATGTCCCTTTTGGCCAGTACTAGGCCAAGGTCCTGGAATTTACTCGTCACTTTATTTTTGGGTGTGTGGGGGAACCAATGTAAAAGGCAATACCCAGTTGTAATTGCTATCTCTTTGTCCATTACATCTGCTAGGACCGTGGTCACCTCCTCCTAGAAGTCTCTCAGGCAGTCCCAAAACATATGTATGAAGTCTGCTCCCATCGTATTGCAGCGTGGGCAGGACGCTGTTTGCATATTAAAGTATTTATTGATCTTGCCCGGGGTAAGGTAGGCCCTGTGTAGTACGTAAAAGTTTACCAATTGAAATCTAGTGTTTCTAGTGCTTTTCCACGCTCTCTCCACCAACTCTTCCCAGTTCTTATCCGCTATGGGTTCACCCAAATCAGCTTCCCATTGTTGATGTACTTTAGTCAGTGGGGAGATTGTTTAAGACGTGAGTCGCCTATAAAGGCACGTAACCGCCTTGAAGGTGCCAGCCGCTGCAAATATATATTGGCACCCCGTCGAAGTTTGTGGTTCTGTGTACCCCTCCCTCCAATGTCTTCTTCTTGCTGCTGCCAGGGGCACTGGTCCACATTCATGAAGGGGCAGATTGATCCTGGGTTATTCCATGTCTGGTCTTGTCTAGAGCTGTTTTTTTCTCTCAATTCTGGAATTTGTAGGCCAGCAACAAACAATAAGTCTCAGAAATCAAAGCAAAAACATGATTCAATAAGTTGATTGCCTGCCACGGGTCAACTTTAGAGCTCATTTCTGATTAGTTAGGGATCTAGATCAAAAACGAAATCCCACCACATCCAAGCCAGACCCACCAGCTGATCCCACTCTGTTGAATGTCGAGAAGGAGCATCCATCAGTGATTGGCCTGGCCTGACCCACCCTGGCGCAAGCCACTCAACAAGGCATGGTAAAGACATTCATAGTAAAGACACATGCGTTGTAAAGCTTGCGCGGTAAAGACATGCATGGTGCGTTGTAAAGGCTGTTTCCCCCGGAGGCCAGGCAGTGGCTTTACTTGATAGTGGGTGGGCAGGCTGCTTCGTGAACTGTGGGAGGTCTATTGTCCCCCTTCCAGTGGTAGCGGTGTCCATCTGTCCATTCAAATGTGTGCATGTCTCTTATAATAAACATGGCTGTAGAAGCTGCGATCCTATAATGAAAAATGTACATTTACAACTATCTAACCACTGCACAGTCTAATTAATTATTACATGCACGTCAGCGAAGCCCTGGTGCTCTAAAATGAGTTTCTGTACTGAATTCCTGTACTGACCCTTGGCAAACACCTGCTCAAATTAAACCCTATCTGCTCATGTATAGTTTAGAGAACTAAACAGATGTTGGGGGTGTCAAAGTCCTCTCATTTATTCTGAGACTCATCCTCATTCTATCCTCACTAATCACAGCTTCCTTATGTCAATGAACAAGCTATAGAGCCCAGTGACCCTCTAGCAATGTTGTTGGGAGTGTAGTGAATTTGAAGATTGACCCTCACACAATGGTTATGTCCACTTTTACTTCTGTGGAACTCTTGCTCCCGGTGGTTGCCGTGGGGCCGCTGACATCCTCAATGAATGCACTCTCGAAAACAGCATGCAAGGACTTACGCAACTTGTCCTTAAAGTCTTGTCCAGTGAAGACGTACAGCACAGGGTTGACACAGCTATTTGCATAGGCCAAGCCCTGGAACAAATGATCCCATTGCCAGAGACTTGGTGAGTTGGTGTAGAGCAAGACGACCCCCATGATATGGTAAGGGGCCCAGCAGATAAAAAAGGCACTCACGATGCTGAGGACAGTTCTCTGTGTCTTGCTGCTGGACTTTGAGAAGTGGGCAGTCCTCACTCTAATGAGGATGAATGCATAGCAGGCTAGGATCACTACCAGAGGGATGACAAATCCAAAGATGAGTCGAGTCAGGGTGATGACCGTGAGTGGGACTGGTGCGTGTATGTGTTTGTGAAGAGCATCTGTATGATTCCCTGATTCATGCATAGGATGAACATTGGACAAACTAGAACTTGAAAAGCCATCAGTCACAGCTAACCCACTCGGCCATCTTGGATCAGACCAATCCTCCATGGAAAGGTCAGGCTTTCTTGTTGAGCCAACCGAGGACCTGCTCTTGAGAATACCCTCTAAGGTTGTGTAGAGATGGTCCGAGGTCATGCTGAAGGTATTGGGTTCCGTCGTTTCTCCAGATGTCTCAAAACTGAGATCCTCCACCTGATCATCATCATCGTACACCCCAAAGTAATCCCCATACACATTATAGTCAAAGTAAGGTTCTCCATAATTGTAAATACATTCAATTTTGCCTGAGTCGTCATGAAAGGTTTGGCGATAGACAAAGACAGGGACACATGTAAGAAAAGCGAGGATCCAGATGCAAAGACACAGCCACGATGCCAAGCCCACTGTCCGATGGTTCTGAGACCACACCGGCTTGATCACTAGCAAGCACCGATCCATGCTGATAGCCACAAGGACAAAGACGCTGGCAAACATGTTCAAGATGATGATGGCTGGGAGGACCTTGCAGAGGACGTCGCCATAAGGCCAGTGTCTGTGCAGGGCCTCGTGGGCAATGGAGAATGGGAGGGACAGGCAGCAAACAAAATCTGCAATGGCTAGGTTCAGGAACCAGACAGTGTTTACTGTGCGTTTCATTTTCAGGCCGGCAACCCAGATCACCAGGGCATTGCCAGGGAGACCCAAGAGTAGTGTGAGGGCAAGCACAGCCATAATGATTATGGATGATGGCATGATTTCAGCTGCATCTTCTTCAGTCTTTTGGTGGTCACTCTGGTTGTTCAACAAGAAGGACATCTTGTTAAGCTGAAACAAAAGAGCAAGGTAACATTAAAAGTGGTGGGCAGAATAATACTTTATGTACCAAATTGTATTTTAATGAGAGTGTCCTCAATCTCACCCTCTGGCTTTGTGTCGAGGGACACCAAGAACTCCACAGTACTCAGAATCACGTTGATGACTTGTGGCCCTGGAACCATACATAATGTGGAGCTCCCTACTCAGGACGTTTGTATTAAATGGTACAAAGTATACAGACATAGAAGACAGACTGGAATGTTAAATGATAGACCAAACTGTGAACTATGCAGGAAGCTTAATTAATTTATTTTAACTTAATCAAAACACGAGGTTTATGCCAGGTTGAGAGCCTTATGCGATTCTAGATCTACAAACTAGTCACTTTCCCCAGACTTTGCTAATAACATTTCTGATTTCTTTAAAAAATGTGTCTTTCTAAAACATTACACACATTACTATGAACACTAGACATGCCACACAGCGTGACTCTCAGCACTTGGCAAAAGTTAAATGACCAACTTCCAACTGTTTGTTGAGTTCAGCCATTGAAATGGCCAAAAAAGTCCCCTGATTGTGTTAATGTGCCCAAGTGGGAGAAAGGCTGATCTCCTGCTGCAGGAATCTAGAAATGAACATATTTAAATGTATTTTCAAAATTGTGGAACTAACAAGCCACACTTTGCAATAAAATGTTTAGTTTCACAACACACAAATACACGTTTACACCACAGCGTTCTCAAATCAATTGTCATTGCAAGAGAGCTCTCTGTGCTTAGAAAAATTGCACATGTTTTCAGAGGCCTTTGGTGTGAATACCCTGTAAACCTGAAGACAATCCTTAAAACATAGGAGCATATTATCTAGGGCTGGCGATAGATTTATCGCCGCTTTAGCGCCCGTTCTCGGGCGAAAAGCGGCGATAATTCTATTGCATTATAAACAAGGACACGCTAGCCCCTGTATCCTTGATTTATCTCCTGTTTCTGTCACCACTCGCTACGCATCGATAATGAGATGCAAAGTAGGCGTGGCTGACAGAAACATCATGGGAAAATATCGCAACGGCAGCTTCGCGATATTAGCAAGGAGTGGTAGCGATGATAATAATCGCGCTACCTCTGGCCTAATGCAGGAATTTCACATCTGCTAAATTCCTGTGTTAGGCATACCTAACATGGGAGGTGGATTATGGGGTTAAGGCCACAGGGCCTTATCACCAAGATCATCGCCGTTTTGGGAGGGACATCGCTGTTTTTTAGGCAATGTTTGGCCATTTGCCCGCTATCGCTGGAATATTTATCGCCATAGCACTGAGCGTTTGTAATACAGCATTACCTTGGTGAGATATTCCAGTGATAGCCGGCGATAGAGAAAAGCACGCTAAGCGCGCTCGGTGATAATTATCGCCAGCCCTAGATAATATGCCCCATAGTTGGGAAGCTTTGAGTAAAAACAGCCTCCTTTTACAATAAAAGTGCTAGATATGGAGTTTCGACCTACTGAGAGAAATATTGTTAGGTTTATCTTCTAACCTATTGTACTCTTATAAGTAGAAAGTGCAGCGTTTATAAAAGGCTGTCCCTGCTCTACAAATCATCAGCTGTTGGGGAACTATATTTGAATTTGGTATTCTGAATGTGTCTAGTTTTATTTTTTGTAAAAATTTTTGCATCAGTGTGCACTAAAATTCCTGAAATGCCCGATGGCAATAAAATAAAATTTGCTGCACAATCTCCTTTATTTGCAATATATGTGGCATAATTTGCCTTTCTCTGCTGCATAATTTGGCTTTCATGGCCACATTAATCAATTAGCCCTGCCACATAACATGCCCTTCCATTGCTGCATATCTTCGGTAGTTCTGGAGGTGTTTCAGTTTATTCAGAAAAATATTCTGTCAACTGAGGAATCATGAATACTGCAAACGTTTTGTCAGCTAGAGCTGTTGTGGTTATTTTTTTTTTTAATAAAACTTTCTCCACAGATCTTGGTTGCAACGAAGTGTTGAGGTTTGCATGGTGACATTACTTCGCTTGGAGTTTGTTACTACATGTAGAGGGATTCATTTATGAGGCCCTACTGGAACTGTTGCACCGCTGGAACGTCACTTTTTTAATGTCCCAGTGGCGCAATGTGCCACTGGCATATTCATAAGGCCACGTAAAGCCATGTTACGTGACATTTCATGACCTTATAAATATGTGCTCCTTTAACGCAGAAAACTGCGTGAAAGGGGCGTTCCATGGGTGTTGCTAGGGGCGCTCCCAGCAACATCCATGGCTTTTTGATACTGCCCCAGTTTTTCGAGGAAAAAGCCTCTTGTGATTGTTTTTGTGCAAGAAGTTTCCCTACTTGCACAAAAATAACCATACCCGCAACGCAGGCACCCTCGCACCATGGTGCAAAGGTGCCTGCATTAGCGCACGGCAGCCCATTGTGCACCGGCACAGGGAAAAAGGAAAGGAATGCCCGGTATCTGGCTGCCGCACAAAGAAAGTGTGGGGGGGGGGGGGGGGGCGGGGAATTGAGGGGAAAAATAATATTATTTTAAAAAGTAACTCTTGCTGCCCCAACACCGACAGCCATCTTGGTGCTTCAGTCCCGGCAGTCTCTGGAAAGCACAGACTCCCCACCCAATCTAGATGGTGCTTTCATGCTATGAGAGCAGCACCAGGATTGGTCTGAGTGGCCTGGTCTGTCACTCAGATACTGCCTTGGAGCCTGCTGCTTTTCTCCAACGCGGGTGTGAACACAGCTGGGTTGGAGAAATAGAAGTGCGCATGTATGTTTGGCCGACCTAAGACGGCCGGCCAAACTTACATGCACACTTCTAAGTGCTCACCACTCCTGCCGGTCATTGCCTGGCCCCGCCCTGCATGCACGCACCGCCAGCCATAGCTCGTCACAGAAAAATAAAATGATAGTATTGTTTTAATCTAATTTTATTTTTCTGTGATTGACTCTGACCAGTGGGGCGACGCTCCTCCGCCATTATGGAGGAGCTGCCCCTGGCTATCTATCTACTACACAGCTCTCACAGGCTCAGACACTTTATAGTTGCAAACAACACCATAGGTTACATGTATTTTACAAGCTTTAGCAGCTATCCTTCAGATTGCAGAGATTCTATGGGCTCCTGGGTATCCCTTGGCATTCAGAGATGGTACATGCCCAGATTCACACCCTGTGGCTATTCCACATATTACACAGATTTTTCCATCTCTGGAGAGCAAACCTATCCCTCAAGTTACAAGTATTTTTAGTCTTAAGTCTATAAGCGCTATACCTGAGGGTACCAACCTAGTAGTTGCTAGTGCATATCCCTCCCAAAGGTTACACAGCCCTTGCAAGCTCAGTGCCTAGCATCACTCTGTACATCAGATTACTCAGATCTCACAGGTTCAGACATCTGATATCAGAGCTAGCCCTATGGTTAGAGGAAATTCTTACAGGTTCAGAAGGGAGGTTTATCCCTCAGGTTACACAAAATACTTAAACTTCAGCCACTGGCAGCAAATCTGCACAGGTTACAGGTATCTAACATGGGGAGGTTGTGGACAGAAAGTCTTTCATATAGTAAACTTCACAGGAGACTATCACAGACAGAACAACCATCATTTTGCAAAACAGTACAAGCCAAGGGTTTGGGGAGCGAAATTATCCCTGATATTGCACACATTTTACAGGTTCTGGCAAGTGACATCAAAGCTGTTGCCAGGTTACAGGGATCTTATAGTCACAGATAACTTAGAGACGAGATATCAACCAGGTTACAGAGATCCTAGAAGCCCAGGCATCAGACAGCACACATATCCCTTGGTTACACAGATCTTGCAGACACAAGCCTTTGTCACCAGAGCTATCTTTGAGGGTACTAAGCTAGGAATAATATCTAGAGAGACAAATGACCAAGACTGGGGTCACCGAGCTCCGTTTCTGAAACAGGCAATAAAGGCAGAAAATGTTTTTTAGAGCAACTGATCCACGTCCAACCAAAATCCTCCAGTGAAGGAATGTAAATGAAAAACAACTGCTATCCAATGAATTTCGAACAATGAGAAGATGTGTTATAAAGAAAAGTCAACTCTCTTTTAAAAAGCAGTTATCTCACAACTTGATGTACTTAATGGCACGGCAGTGCAAGCTTCCCTCACCCACAGAACCTAGGTATGCAATTTGTCAAATGCATAACTGTGCACCTTTTTTGCACACAGGACAGGCAAAGTGCTGGCATCAGCAGACATCCAGTCAACCTACGGAGCAGGGTCCTGGTAGGCTTTGGCCGTGGACTAGAGTTCTATTTCTCCAAGCCTTAAGATGTCTCTATTTGTCTTAGGTAAATATATAGCTATTTTCATTTTCTTTCTCCGGCCAAAGTCATCTCTATTTCTATGGTTCACCTTCGGTTTTTGAAAAGCATACCTCAGTGGCTTGTTACTTATGGAATCCTTTAGAGTTTGGTGGAGCAGCCTCTATGGCTTCCACTACTCCAGCCACCCCCATTGAAACCATACCATAGCTGCCTGCTCGAAGGCCTGGCATCTTCCCCAGAAGTGGTACCCAACTTCATGGAGCTGCTCCAAGGGAAAACAAGCAGCGGCCTGAAAACTTGGCTGGGGCCCATCTTTTGGGTTGGTTGTGCTTTAGGGACTTTACTGAACTTTGGGATCGTGTATTTTGTTAATTCAAACAAATCAGGTCAAGATGTGGGTGCGAATGTCATGGAACAACTATCGAGTGCCACAATATCATGACCAGAATATCGTGGACGAAAACATTGACAGGTGAATATGTATACATTTCTATACCTCACTCTGCACGGTATGTACTTTTGAAGTTAAGAATAGTAAACCCACACCTCCTCTGTGCACTTACCTCCTCGATAGTTTGGTTTTCAATCTTTTGGCAACAATATTGTGGCCACTCTACATTCCTTCTGTGATATCCCAGCCTACAACCTGAGTTCAAACCCGCTGCAGTATGCAGCTGTACACCCAGGGCAGAAGCAAAGAGGGCAGATAGAACACATCCAATCGTCTACCAGTCTTGAATGTCTACCTCTGATTAATGGAAATATGTAATAAAAATCCATAGTCCGGCTTTAAGCCTCTCTGAACTACCAACTTTGGCATCGACTTGTCGAGCAGCTTCAATAGCTGGCCCATATGATAAAATTGTCCATCACAACCTATGTTCTTTGTTATGATAGTTCCTAATGTGTAACTGCTATACTCGGTTTAGTGAATGTGTCTTTGCACAAAAGGGACTAGAAATGTTCTATTATGCATGTGTTTATCTTAAAGTTTACTATTCTGTTTCCATACCTTTAAACATATATTTGTTCATTGGTGTTTGCTCTAACTGGACAGTGAGTTTATTGCGTGTTGCCCACTGAGGCATGATGTACCTGAGTTTCTAAACACCCCCCATCTCCTGGAGAAAGCCTTGACTGCTCGACTTCCATGTGCCAGTCTGGAGGGATCTCTAGTTATTTGTGGAGGGTCGATTGCCAGAAGAGCTGAAGTCAAGGCGTTCTCTGACCTGGCCGGCTGACAGGCTGCCCACTGAGCCCTAAGTGAGCTCTCTGCTCAACCTGTCATGGTCACTGCTTGGTACTTTTGCCTCTGTCACTACGGAAAATGATACCCCTTCTCAGTGGCAGCAGCAGGCGGGGTAAAATGCCTGCTATAATAAGCTCCCACCTGGACTAGAGCAGTGTGCTTTCCTAAGGCCATTCCAAATTCCTATCACATCCAAGTCATCCTGAATCAAGCAGCTAGACTGGTAGAGTTCTCCCAAACATCTCTTCATTGCCCTCCTATCAGGGGCAGGATCACTGTCAGTGTCTTGGGCATGGTTCACAGATCCATCCATGGCCCTGCCTCTGTCTTCAGCCAAAGAAGATCCCTCAAGTCCTCTTCTCCTGAACACAATGTCCCATCTCAGGTGAAAGAGCTCCTTGTGACCTCTCTGTGGAACTTTATTCCACTGACCCTTCTTTCTGTCATTGAACTCTAATTTGCACAATCCCATGAAGACTTGGGTGCCTGAGCCCTGATTTGTCTCATCTTTGAATAATGGAAGGGTTAGATGTGTATCTATGGTTAACAAAAAACAATCTAGTGGAACATTAATAATAAAGTAACAGGGGCGTTTATGGGTTGGGGGACCGAGAAAACAGAAATAGAGTCCCATCAGAACATCTTTATACTTTTTATTTTATTTTATTATTTTATTCTTTCTAACTCTTATTTTATTTTATGTTTTTTATACTGTATACATGCAACTGAAGAGTGAAGAGTACCCTGAAGAGGGAAGTCTGAAGAACACTGTGGGTACCTTTAGTGGAAGAGACATGTAAACATGACTGGTCATCCATAGGTGAACGACCGACCTTGAGACGAGGCACGGGAGGTCAGATGGAACCAGGGGGCCTACCTGAAGCAAGGTGGGAGAGAACCTTGAAGGTGAGAGTAAATCAAAAGATCGATGGAGGGTCACAGGCATGTGCCCAGCCTCTGCTCAGCCTTGCAAAGGGATGGGAGGAAGGTGGGAAGGACATGGGAAGCCCATGGTCTGGATGGGAGGTTCATACTTGAGAAGGAGAGTTTGGCCAGTCTATGGCATCTGGTTGGCTGGGCTGGGTGGGAAAAAGGATGTCAAAGGGACTGAGACCTTGGGCACCAGGCAGAACCAGTGGGGCTGGATGAAGGGGGCTTTGCTTTGCTATTGTGTTGGGAGTCAGCATCATCTTCCCTCCCAAGGATGGGAGGGAGAATCCTGTGGGATCCAGGTGATGTTAACCCAGAACAGTCTCCAAATAACCACATCGGTGGGCCACAAAATACCATTGTGTAATAGAAATATGGGGAACCAGAGACAAAACTGGAGAATCCCCAAACAGATTACTTCCTTTGTCCCCAGCTGACTGAAGGTCACCTTTCCTCCCAGCTCCAGTGGGCTATACTGTGAGCACCTGGGACCACCACTCTGGGTCTGAACCACTTCTGGGTTGTCCATCACTTATGATAAGGGAATGAGTTACCAAATTAAGGCCCAAAATTTAGTTCGTTTTCTGCAGTGCTGGGTTAAAATCTGCAGTGCTGTAGTGCGCAAAGGGTAAAAAATAGTGGAGAGCCATATTCACAAATGGTCGTAAGCCAATGATGTCATCAGCAGTGCACAAATTAATTTTTGTGCACCGCTAAGCTATGCACCATGGTGCTTTCAGAAAATAAATATTAGTAATATGCAATAAAACTGTACCTAGTCCAAGCATTTTTATAAGTACCATTAAAAGGACAGACCCTGGACTACCAAGTTCTATTGCTCTTGGGCCAGTGTCACCATGTTGACTGATCCCTTATGGAGGATCCTATGGAAAATGGTGAATGCCAAGGGATTAGGGGACAGGTTTCAGTAACACAGGCAACAGCATGAGGCAACTCATGCTGTCACTAAGGCATTTGGCCAGAAACCAAATTTCAGCACCTTGCACCAGCTATGCATTCAATGATCTCACACAGGTACTTCAAAACAAACTAACAAGTCAAGTGATCAAAGGGTAGAGAAACTCAACACATCTCTCGACCACTAGAGAGGACCTCTCCAATTCCAGAGGCCAAGAATTGAATGGGCACAGGATCTGCACTCACCTTCAGAGTCCGGCGATGGGCTCCAGGTTCCTTGTCGTGGTGAGCAGCAGGGCTTGAAGCAGCTAGTTCAGTGAACCCCCAAGAGCAGCCTGTCTATCCAACCCACTAACATCCGAGCTGAGGTCAGATTTGACCCCTGAAAATAGCTGTTCGTGGGATTTTTGAAACGCCTTCCTGCACACACGAAGAGGAAGTAAAAAGTTGCTCTTACCGCAGAACAGGAACTGACAAATTCTTAGTAGGCTTTAAAAGATGAGGGTTTGAAGATTGCATGATTGTCGAATTCCTGGAACTTGTTAGAGAGGCGGAGTCCTCTTAAGAACTAAAGATAGACTAAAGGGCCAGATCTAGAGAGATCTAACCATGGCCCACTGGCCTCTTTAGATGGACCACTGAATGGACTCCAGATGGGAGTCAGATCACAAACTACAAGCATCTGTAGATGGTCCAGCCGGGATGAAGCCCACACCTGCCCACACCTGCAGCAGCTGGCATTATGCCCAGCTAACCCCACACACGTGGGCAGAAACTGCCTTCTCCTTCAAAGTCAATTAAGAAATCAGGATAAGCTGGTTACTGACTTCTCCCACTTTTTTTCCCTACTATTTTTTAACTGCAAGTAACCCCTTGTGTTTTCTCATTTGGACTACTCCAAGGGATTGCCGTCTCGTCCTACCAGACTGGCTCCTGCACATATTCCGGGGTTTCCAAAACTTAGCCCAGTTACGTCTTCTTCAACCTTGGGTTCAGCTTTCTGCACTGGCATCTCTAGAGTGGGGCCAGATGGGGTCCATGCCCCAGTTCTAGATGTCCTGGCTGCCTTAGGCCCCAAAACAGATGCTGAATGTGCTAGGAGACATAGGAAAATAAGAAGACACTGCCTTGCTGCACACAATTTGTCCATCTATCTTTCACTTCAAAGCATTGTTAGTTGTTCAAATATAACTTTGTATCTATTTGTATATTTCTGTTCCAGATATATACACATGCGTGCAAAGTTTTAATGGGCCATGCACACATAAATATACACCCATTTATGTGCACACATACATGCAGTGGCAACCAGCACAGGTAAGGGCAGTGGGGCGGGGTGGGGGTGGGGTTCGGGTAATTCGAAATACGACTAGAGAAGTACAAATTAAATAAAGCAAAAAAGAAAACCACTAACCTTGCGCTTGTTGCATTGCAGAGTCAGCTCTAGGTCCGAGGGTTGACCACAGGAAGACTCACCGCAGCAGCTCGGCATGCCTAGCATTTCCAGGCATCTTCAGCAACCTTTATCCCTTGCATCAGGACCACTCTATTAACCTCATTGGTGGTTTGACCTAAGGATTTGGAACTGATCTGGATACTGCTAACATCAACAGCTAAATATTCTCCTGGACCTGAGGGGGGAGGCAGAACCATGCCTCTCATCCTAGCACAGTTCACCCCATTGCATTCTGGTAAATGCAGTACGAGTACTTCAAAGTTGTGTCGTTTTTGAACAAAGTTGGTGTAGATATAGTGCTGTTATCTCTAGACACGTGCTTCTGGGTTTAACCCTTCGTCAGTAGAAAGCAGACGTAGTAGAGAGCAAAGAAATGTGATCTGGGTTTGCTGGTAAATGCATTTCAGAAATTCCAGATGACTTTTCTCTGCCAATGGGGTTACCGCTGATAGGAAACTAAAGCCCCCCCGCCCCCGTTCACTCTGCCATATTTGTGATGGAGAACCCTGTCCGACAGACTCTAAATCTAACCCTCTGCTTCATGCTTAGGCTCAATCTGCCATAGAGGTTATTGCAAAAAAGAATTATTCTGTGTCTCAAACTGACAATGAAATTCCCTAAAACCGGTAATGGAGACATGTTGCTGAAAGAAGGTGAGACACAAATATGTAGAGTGCCACAGAAGTTTCTAGTATTGATCACATGAATAGATTCTCACCAAAATACAAGCAGTTGCATAGAGGAGCTGATGAAAGAGCGCGTAGATGTCTTTCGTAAGTAACAATAATGACATAGTTTCAGCTGAGCAAGTTAGATTTTCAAAATTCACACCTCAGGTGCCAAGGCTGATCTTGGAGACAGGCACACCTTGTGAGCAGAGAGAGAATGAGGAGAAATACATAGCTATTACAATTTACGGTAATCAAACAATTTTGCTTTTTTACAATCCCTCCCACTATTGCTGTTTTACTAAACAACCATCATCGAAACACTACCTGTCCTTCTCCGTCCTCTCGTCTGAGACACCGTCCTCAAACTCTTCATCATCTTAAATCGCCAAGGAGTATAGGTCCCATGCCTCCTGTAAGACGATGCAGACTCGGATGAGTTTATAAATCATCAGGAGAAACACATCAATGATAAAGATAACAAGAGATGGATGGATGCTCCTCAGCTCCCGCTGGCCACCCTGTAATCACAGGAACCCTGCATATATCCAGAGAAAGATTTAGCCTTATAGCCTCCTGCTGAGGGCTATACCAGTTGTTAAAGGCCCTGAACTAAGGTATAGGCCTGAGTCGCAGGCGTGGTCCATAACAGGAGTGAGAGGCCTTTAACAACTGGTATAACCCGAGGCACCAGGGCTTTGAGGCTATTCGAAAATTTCACCCACTGAGGGTAGGATGTTCTAAATGAAAAAGGAAGAAACAGAAAGACAAGCATTGGAATGCTGGCGCTCCGGGCTTATACCAGCCATTATAAGTCCTGAGGGACTTCCTTATCTTCAGTGGACCTTCAGCATTCAATGTTCCAATTAATGGTATTTAGACTGCTGGAGCTCTAGGGATAAAGTGCCATCTGAGCTGGGACACTCACAAGCTCGAGTAGAATTATCACAATGTCACGCAACTCAACACAGCGCGGCATGACAACTTGCTGTGCTGTGCTCTGTGATAGGGAGAGAGCTGGGGTGCACCATTTCTACTAAAATATAATGCATTCCTGCTCTCTCCCTGTGCCGGCGCATTGTGTGCTGCTGTGTGCCAGCGCAGACACCCTTGTTCCATGCTGCAAGGGTGTCTGTGTTTCAAGTACAATTGTTTTTGTGCAGGAAGGGACACCTTCCTGCACAAAAGCTATCCTTAGAGGTATGTTCCTCTTTCTACGATTACTGAAGAATGCGGCACATGCACAAAGAGGAATTAATGAGGAGAAATTAAGATATTTATCTTTGTTACACCTATGTTGGGAAGGGGTACCATTTTGACGCGATCCAAGGTTTACTACCTTAAGTAAATATGGGATTGCATCAAAATCCATAGGTATGTGAATAGAATCACCCATGCTCCACCCTAAGAACGCCTTCCCAACACAATTTGCGCTACTTTGCGTTACTCTGGATTTACTAATCCACGTTGAGCCACTCAAGGTGGTTTTGCGTGGCATAGTAAATCTCACTTAAGCCCTTGCATAGCCTTGCATGATGCAAAATCGATGCACAGGCTTAGTAAATATGGCCCCGGGTTTAAAAAAATGCACCATGGGCTGACAAACTGACTCTCCAGACTGTAGTGCTAAATGCATCTGGCTAGCGGCTGCTTCTAGGAGGACCTCCATGGTCCTGCTGGTCGCCAGATGCGCTGGAAGAGAATCAAGAGAGCAACACCTTTCCAACTCTGCGATTGTACCTGAGGACAGAGGGAGTGGCGTTTCTTCCATCTTTGCGGTTGGTCACAGAAGAGCCACAGGCACGGACATTTAAGAGAGCGGAGAGAGGAGCATGGGAACTGCAAAGGCAACACAACTAGGGTAAATAACTCAAAAAAGTCTGATGGTCTGTGTGTTAGAGAGAGACAACAGAAAAGACAAATATGAAAAGTGAGAGAGAAAATTTTAAAGTGCTAATTGGCTATAAAGGATTTCCATCAATAACCAGTGATTGGTCAGTATCATCATCTGGATATCCATCCTTCCCACCACAATAAACCTCTCCAACAAGGGGTGTTGCGTGTGGTATAGGTGTCAACCAGAGCACCTGAATGTAACCCGGGAAGGGGGAAAAAAGAAGACAGCAAAGTCACTGTGTGACAATACGACCGTATTGTCACACAGCCTATTTGTTAAAAGCTGTTTCTGCACCAATTTTTAACCCTAGGATTAGTAGGAATATCTTGAATAAAATTTCCTCTTTCCTCTAAATCCTTTTTTTTTTTTTTAAAAAACGTTTTTATTGTTTTTGCAACAAAGATAAACAACAGAAATAGAATCAGGCCGCATTTACAGTACATTAGAAAATCACCGTGCACAATCACAATTATTCCAAATAGGCCCAGATTGGATATCCGACAATCACCCATACCGCCCACCCTCCCCTCCACCCCCACGGCCTCCCTAGCCATCCGAATCAGAGGAGTCCTCATCAGAAAGAGGTGGTGGATCACATATGTTACCTCTATACTTGTTCCATGCTCCCCACACTCTGGCCCACTTACGAGGACAACCCCGCCTGACAAAGACGGATCGCTCAGCAAACATAGCCCTATCCATCTCGCCCTTCCATGTTGATAGCGACGGTGTCTCCACCGCTCCCCATTTTTGGGCTATGTTACGTTTGGCCGTCATGTTCCCAAGCGTCACCCAGCCCTGCGCCTGACGGTTGAGATCTGTGGGCTCCCACACATTCAAGAGGCAGCGCCTGGGTTCTGGCAGCAATGACACCCCGCACACCTGTGACATCGTGCGCAGCACTCGCCTCCAGAATAACTGGAGAACGGGACAGTCCCAGATCAGGTGATAGAAGGTGCCCTCCTCCCCGCAACCCCGCTGGCAGAAGGAGTGCGGCGCTCTTCCCAGTTTATGTAGCAAGCTCCTGGTGTAATATGAGCGATGCAAAATACGAAGTTGCACCAACCGCAGCCTCGAGGGTATACCTGCCTCACGCGGTGAGGCAAGCGCCTCCCGCCAGTCTGGGTCATCAAATTCGCCGACCTCGCCTGCCCACCTCTCCCTCAATAGTCCCATAGAGTCAGGCAAATTGTTGACCAATTTACGATACGTAAAGGATGTGGCTTTCTTAGGCATGTATTCGGTCAATAACCTGTCCTCCAGCGGGGAGGCCTCCGGAATCGGCACACCTGGGGTTAGTTGCGTCGTCAGGGCATGTTTCATCTGTAAATAGCGGAACCATTCCGAGGGAGCTAGCTCGTATTGCTGCTGTAGGCGAGTGAATGGAACCACCTCCCCATTCTGTACCACATCGCCTACCACCGAGATCCCGATGGCATCCCAGGCACCGAAGCCCTTGCTGTCCCTCAACCGCCCCAGTCGTTTTGTATCCCAGAGAGGCGTTAGTTTCGTCA
The DNA here is from genome assembly GCF_964204655.1 of Triturus cristatus. Lineage (NCBI taxonomy): Eukaryota > Metazoa > Chordata > Amphibia > Caudata > Salamandridae > Triturus > Triturus cristatus. The sequence goes on from NC_140590.1 coordinate 1,695,033,820, forward strand.
GAACACCTCGCCACCACAGCTTGGCTTGCGCCGCATGCCAGAGAGACACAGTCTGTCGCAGGGGACCGATCAGCTTCGGGGCCAACCGGGCGTCATATAGTGGAGTCAGTAGACCCTTTTCACCCAGTATGTCCCTATCTGCCTTAAACGCGGGATCCGACTGGGGCGCATGGAGCCAGTGGTTGATCACCTTGAGCTGCGCCGCCCAGTAATAGAGCTGGATATCTGGGAGCGCAATGCCCCCGTCGTACCACCCACAGACTAGTTTTGCCTGCGCGATGCGTGCCGGTTTGTTGCCCCAGAGAAGGTTGGAGACTTGCGCCGCCACCGCACGGAAATAGGCTGGGGGCACCGGGTATGGAGTATTTTCCAGCACATAGAGAAACCGCGGCAAGGCCATCATTTTAAAGAGCGCCGCTCTCCCCACCAGGGTCAAGGGCAACGTTCCCCAGTGCTGCACATCTTGCCTGGGGCGGTCCAATTGAGGGCCCAAGTTGAGCCTATAAAATTCCTGGTGCTCCCGTGTAATGTGTACCCCTAGGTATTTAAACGACCCCTCCGCCACCTGTATCCGGCAGCCCTCCGGCAGTCGAGGGGGGGGGCCCCGCAACACCAGGAGGACCGACTTCGACCAGTTTATCGTGTAGCCGGATGCCCGGCCAAACACCTCGCAGATGTTAAGCAACGTCAGGATAGAGTGGCGAGGGGAAGCTAAGTAGAGCAGTATGTCATCCGCGTATAGGGAGACACGGTCTTCCCAGCTCGGTGACCAGCGGAGGCCCCGTATCATAGGCTCCCACCGTATCCAAGTCGCGAGGGGCTCGAGTACGAGGGTGAAAAGCAGCGGCGAGAGCGGGCATCCCTGACGCGTACCCCGTCCCAGAGGGAAATCCTCCGACATATGCCCATTGGCCACGACATGAGCCAGCGGCTTGGTGTAGAGGAGTCGGATCCAGGCACAAAATTTCGGCCCAAACCCCAGATGTGCTAGTACCGCGAAGAGAAAGGGCCACTCCACCAAATCAAACGCCATGCGGGCATCAAGAGAGAGAATGACAGCCGGTTCCTGCAACCGGTCCACTCGGGCCAGCACACTGTGTAAGCGTCGTAGATTGTGTGAGGTACTTCTCCCTGGCATGAAGCCCGCCTGGTCCGGGTGCACTATGTCAGTCAAATGAGGCATGAGTCGAAGGGCCAGCAGTTTCGCCAGAATCTTGGCCTCGGCATTGAGCAGCGATATGGGGTGATAGGAGGCACATTGGTCCGCCGGCTTACCCGGCTTCGGTATCACCACGATGGTGGCCGTTCGTTGATCTACGGGGAGCTCCCCCACCTCCAGGCTGTGGTTGTACATATTCAGTAGGTGTGGGGCCAACATCTCGGGCAGTCGTTGATATAGCTCAATCGGGACACCGTTGGGACCCAGTGCTTTACCGGTCTGCAGCGCGGCAATGGCCACCTGCAGCTCCTCAACCGTGAGGCCGGCCTCCAGGGACTCACTGGCCTCCGGGGAGAGCCCGGGCATCCGTAAATCTTTGATATACGTCAGTGCCACCTCCATCGACATGGAAGAGGTGGAGGAATATATGTCGCGAAAATGCCCCGCCAGGGCGCGCACTATGTCTCGCGGGTCTGACGTTTTCGACCCCTCGGCCGTGACTAGCTGCGCGATCCATCGGGCGCCGCTGTCGCGCCTTTCCAGCCACGCTAATAGTCTGCCGGTTTTATCGCCCACATCATAGACCGTGTGTCGCGAGGCCTCAAGTCGTTGTCTAACCCGGTCTATAAGGTGCTCCCTGTGCTGCATCTGAGCCAAGCGCAGGTCGTGTGAAGCTTCGCGGGAGGGGGTTTCGGCCTGGCGGGCCTCCGCAGTCCGGAGCGCTAGCTCCAGCGATTGCAGCTCCGTCGTCTGCGTTCTCTTATAACCTGTGATGGCAGCCATTGCCTGGCCCCGTAGCACCGTCTTGTACGCCTCCCAAAGAGTCGTAGGGGAGTCGACCGACGCGGCGTTTTCGTGAAAGAAGAGTTTAGACGCCCGTGCAATGGTTTTACCAATCTTCGGGAGTCGCAGGTAGCTGGGCCGTATCGGGTATACGCGTCGGCGCATTAGGTGAGGACTATTGTAGTGCAAGAGGATCGGGGAGTGATCAGAGATGCCCCTGGGTCTAATGTCCATACTGGCAATGTTGTGAAGGCAACCGGGGGAGCCCAGAAAGTGGTCGATACGGGTGAGAGTGTCGTGGACCCCGGAGTGGAACGTGTACGAGCGCGTCTCCGGGTGGTACCATCACCAGAGATCCGTGAACCCTAGCGCCGCCGTGAAGCCCGCAAGTCACGTCGCGCCACTGCCGTGCGGTCGAGGCGGAGTCCGGTCAACATGGTCATTCATCACTGCATTAAAGTCACCCCCAAGTAATACCTCCCCCTTTGGTAGGGTGAGGAGAAATTCGCTAAGTGCCGGGAGCGCCGCAGCATGCAACCCGGGAGGGATATAAACCGACACTACGTTGTAGAGATGACCTTCCCATTGTATGTGGGCAGCGGCGAAGCGCCCGGCCCCATCCGCATGTGTACCCAGCACGATTAGGCGGGACTGTTTGCGCATCAGGATGCCAACCCCCCGGGACCCAGAGGTGAACTCAGAGTGCACCACCATCTTAAACCCCCAGCGGTCCAGTGCTTTAGTAGCAGTGCCTGTGAGATGGGTTTCCTGAAGTAAGACCAGTGCCGGGGCACATCGTTTGATACTATGCAAGACCAGGCCTCGCTTGATTTTATCTCCTAAACCCCGAACATTCCAGGTAAGCAATGAGAGGGGCTGCACCGGGATCCTGTCAGTGCCAGGGGCTATCCCACTAAACGAGTTCAGATTCACGGTGGGTGGGTGAAGCGACAAAGCAGGAGTCGGATAGTGTAAAAGGCAACCCGGGTCGTGTATAGAGCATGTGCGTGGTGTAAGTTTGAAGGCCATGTCCTATAGAACCAGAACAAAAGAACAAAACTAAAGAAACGACCCCGAAAGAATACCCCCATTCCCCTCGCCCCCCTCCCTGCCCCCCTGCCATGCGGACTCCAAACTGCCCGCCACCCCAACTCAGCAGAGTGCTTGCATCCCATACCCCAATACCTAACTTGCGTGTAGGGAGCGGGAGGTCCGAGGAAGACCAGAGACATCCCCATGTTGGACGTGTAAGTGTTCCGAGCCACATCAGGAGTGCGCAGTCACCCTGCCACCCCGGAGACATCCCCCCTACCCTGCACCACCCATCAAAGAGTCAAAGTTTATCGCCAGTGGATTACGCCTCCTGCTGCAGCCGGGCCGCAGCTTCCAGAGCATCATTTCGGCCAGTAGGGTCTGCCGCCTCTCCGGGCGAGCGGTGTCGCCTGTCTGAACGGCTTGATTGTTTCACCTGCCGCCATCCCTCAAGCCAGTCATGCGCTTCCTCAGGTGATTCGAAAAACCAGGTCTGTCCATCCGCCACCACTCGCAGCCTGGCCGGGAATAGCATGGAATAAGGAAGTTCACGGGCCCTGAGCTGCTTTTTGACTTCCAGGAAGCTCCTCCGGCGCGCCGACACGGCCGCCGTATAGTCCGGAAAGAAGGACACTTGTGAGTTCTGGATACGCAAGGGGGGAGCCACTCGGGCCGTCTGCAAAATGACATCGCGATCGCGAAAATTGAAAATGCGAGCCAGGACCGGTAGGGGGGGGCCCCAATCTTGGGCCTACCCCCGGGCACCCTATGCGCTCGCTCCACCGAAAAGAAGGCAGAGAGTCCCCTGGGCTGCAGTTCATTTTTGATGAGATTCTCCACGTAGAGATCCATGGCTGGGCTCCCTTCGCTCTCCGGAATGCCCGTAATGCGTACATTGTTTCGGCGGGAGCGCCCTTCCTGGTCCTCAAGCCTCTCAACCATGCGTTTGTTTTCGGCCTCTAGTTGCGACACTCTGGAGAGCAGCAAGCTGGAGTCTCTTGACAGAGTAGCAGTCACCTGTTCAACCTCCGTGACTCTGGTGGACATTTTCTGGAAGTCAGCCCGGAGGAGCGTCACGTCCGTGGATATCGACCCCACCGTCGTTTGTACACTGGTCAGGGCGGCCATGATATCCTCCAATGTCACTTTAGGCTGGTCGGTGGTAACGGGGGCCATCTCTGCGCGAACTGCTGGGTCCGTCACCTTAGGAGAGTCTTTAGTGTAGGCATATTTATCCAGTTTCCCGTGCTGGTGCGCCCTACTCCCTTTACCACTCATGATGGGGCCGGGGACCAGGCCCTTCAGAGGGCTATCCGCACCACAGCTCAAGGGGTTACAATCAGACGTCTAAGCTCTGCACGTGGAGCCCGGGGCCACACCGCCACCTCTCAGGCACTGGTACGTCTCAGGGGCCAGACTGCCCCCGGAAGGCACAATAGCAGGCCACTCACCAGCAGTCCAGGGCTCCAACAGCCGTGCGCGCCCTTAAGCCACCGTCCGCCGATCTCCTCGTCGCGTGGTCCGTTCTAGTCTCGTACAGCACCACCTCCGCATCCGGATCGCACGGGCTGGTCACACGCTGAAGCCTGTTCAGACAGGGCGCGTCAGAGAGCCAGTCGGATCGTTGCTGCAGTCCCCGGAACCTCCAGGCGAGCAGTCCGGTCACTCCCGGCGTCGCAGATGCCCCGCGGCCATTGCTCCGTAGCGCCGATCCGCCCCCTTCTCAACAGTCCGGCGGTGCCTCCGGTGCGCTGTGAGTCCGCCCGGCAAGCCGAGCGATCGCCAGGGCAGTCAGGCTCAATGCAGTTCAGCCCGGACGCCCGATGGCAGGGCGAGGGGGCGCCGCCGCGCGGCGATCACGCGCAGCACTCGGGCCGCGTCCCACCACTCGAGGCCCCGGCTTCGGCCGAGGAGACAGGCCAGAACTTCCTTCAGACCGCCGGCAGCGCCAACGGCCACGGGGAGACTCCGGAGCGGTGTCGCTGGGTGCCGCTTCGTTGCAGCGTGATATGCGCAGACAGAGGGCTCGCAACAAGGCGCGGATCAGTAGACGGATGGCGGGGAGAACGGTCTCACCCCCGGAGCTCCTTCAGGCAGCGGCCATTACAGTCGGCAGCTAGCCACGCCCCCCCCTAAATCCTTTTTTTAAACCTTCACATGTTTGCACTGCACTGTTCATATATCATTTTCGGTATATATCTACATACTTTGACTAAGCCAGTGACTTTGCTGTCTTCTTTTTTCCCCCTTCCCGGGTTACATTCAGGTGCTCTGGTTGACACCTATACCACACGCAACACCCCTTGTTGGAGAGGTTTATTGTGGTGGGAAGGATGGATATCCAGATGATGATACTGACCAATCACTGGTTATTGATGGAAATCCTTTATAGCCAATTAGCACTTTAAAATTTTCTCTCTCACTTTTCATATTTGTCTTTTCTGTTGTCTCTCTCTAACACACAGACCATCAGACTTTTTTGAGTTATTTATTACTGAACAGGGGACTGAGTCTGTTTTGGTCTTTAAATAATCCCTTGGACCCTCCCTAATTGTTTTCCAACACAACTCCCCCCTCCTGGAATGCGCTCCCCCGCCCCCAAGCGCGCGCGCGCCACGCTCCGCCGGGCTTGTCTTTTTTTTAAAACTTAAAGCGCGAGGCGCGCGTGCGGCCAATGCTTGTATTCATGTGTGAAAACTTTCGGGTAAAACAAATTTCACCCCTGGTCTCTTGTTTTGAACAACTAAATCAGGAAGAGAAACAAACCGGAGGATTTCTCCACAAAATGCGAGACGCCCTCGTGAATGCTAAAGCGTTCAGCAATCGCGCCCCAAAGCCGCAGTTTGATGTGTAATTACCGCGGCATCCTCCGCGTGCCGCACGGACCGGAGGATCGGCAGACAAACACCCGCCTAATTGACAACAGCGTTGCATCTTTCCTCCACAAATAAATGTCAGATGTGCAGAAAAGTAATCACAAACGAGCTTGCGCAGGTAATTATGTTATCAATGCCACTTCAGAGCACTGCGAGAATATTTTTGAAAAAGGGAATTAATTACCTGACTGCAGCAAGCTTTCATATCCGCGCAGGAGATCGTCACGGCGTTCCCTCATCCCAAAACAGGTGCGGGCGGTGAGCCAGCTGGAAGCGTTGTGCCTGGGCGGGCGGGACTCCTGTCACACTCACGGCCGCGGCCCTCCGAGTATTCGTTTGGTTGCTCTCTGTCTGTGTAATGCTGCTCGGAGCGGCTTGGCCCTCGGGAGCTCTCACTGTAATTATTCCATATGGCACTGGCAGCCGGTTCGTCGATTGCTGTCCATGTCCAATGAGGCATATGTGTGTGTTATCGGTGCCCGAAAAGAGACAAAGGCCTAGGCACACAGCGGCCACAAATGGAAACGTGTTATGAGTGGTCGCCTTCAGACAGGTCTGTCTTTTTAGCCAATAGAATGTTGCATTCTGGGACTTGTAGTTTCATTCTGAAGTCAGCAGGGGTGAAATACACCACCTTGCTAAAGGTTACAAGTTATCAAATCAAGACAGGTTGTCGATGTCATTAATAACAGAGGCCAGTGGGCAGATATTAAAGTCGCTTACAATTACAGCACCTTAACTGCAAAACTATATTTATAAAGGGTTTAAGGCACGCAGGATTTAATTTAAACCGTGCATGATAGACAAACGGTTAATAACTTTCATTCTTAGGTTTGCCTCAGCTACACACAAAGTGATCCCATGGGCCACTGCGTGGCATCTTCCGCTCCTCTTTGTGTTTTAGACAACACAACGGTGCTTTCTAAAAGTGGCATTGTGACCGCTGGAAAGAAATTACGTTATTTTAGCACCTGCCATGGTTCTTATTTCGACTTTACTGTTGCAAGTAGTATGGGCTAAAAGAAATCCCTGTATGCAAAGTGCTGACTGTTAAAAAACTAAAACTGGCTGACGACGTGTACATAGTCAAGTTTCAAGGCCAGGTTTTTTTTTTTTAGCATTCTGGTACCTGTATCCCTACTCATTCCATTAAAAAAACAGGAATGCAGCTTGCAAAATATGAATAATTTCTTTGCCCATTAGAGCTTGTTTCTTTTTTTCTTAATCTCCCACCCCACCACCCTGTCTGGTAGTTGCTGCTACTGCCGTCTTCTAAATCAGGCCACCTTAAAGGATAAAACTCTAGCTTATTGAATGTGATGACTATTTTTACTCTATTTGAGTTCTAATCCTTTTACCACCATTATTGCAACGGCTGAGGACCAAGTTAAACAAGCATTTGCAATGCAATAGGTCTCGGATTTACCTGAGTTTAAACTATTGGCATTGTAAACGCCAATGCCTTTTATTTATTTTTTAAAATCAAAAATAATAAAAGGCATTGTCATTTATAATGTTAATAGCTCAAACTCGCGTAAATGCGAGACCTGTTGCATTGCAAATGCTTGTTACTGAAGTGGCCTTTAAGTTTGCACCAACATTACATTTTGCTGATAAAACTACGCAGCGCACAAACAATAAAATGTGGAAAACTGGTGTCAGTGATTATTTCTATTGTGCACCATCAAGTCTAGTGATTTATTTTGATCAAATTGAAACCTGCTTCAATCACACTTCAGGATTACAAAAAAAGTGCTGCATTTGTGCTTTGTTAGATGTGGATATATTCTGCAATATTTCTACAGTTCATTTACAAGTATTAAAATGTTGTTGTGTGTCTTTCCTTACAGACTCCCTATACCCAGGCAAGATTGTGGAAAAGTTCACTTTACAAAATCTTCTAACTTTGAAATCAGAGAAAGAAAAGTTACCATCAACTTCCCTTTTAAAAAAATAAACAAAAATGTGTCCAAAGGCATAGGCTGACATTTTACCTCTGCCTTTGCATGCATATCAAACTAAATGTAAAGGCATCTTTATTGCTCATTCACATTCTGAACTCCAGCACCCCTAGTTCCAACATCTACGGCTGAGGGCTACGAGTGGCTGGCTTGTGGGGGAGGTTCAGGGTGGACTTTCCTCTGCTACAAAGTAACTAACAGCTATGCACTGTGGAAATGATAAAATACAGCAATAAGCAGGGTTCAGTGGGCCCTCAGGCATCTGGACCCTGGTGCCACTGCACTTGCTGCACTCATGGGAGCTTTGCCCCTGCCCGGGGTGCTCTTAGAAGATTAGGCACTCCTAACAACAACTCTTATGACACAGCGCAGAGTGGCAAAAAGTATATGACAACTTTGCACATAGAAGGGCATTTCTATTACTATTTCACACAACGTGGGCCAGCAAGGGAACGTTCTGCACTGCGTGCAAAGGCGAGAGCAGAAATGCGCCATATCTGCAAAGATATAGAGCATTTCTGCTCTCTCCTCGTGCTGGTGCACTGTGTTCTGCCTCGCGCCTATGCAGGCATCCTTGCTGCATGGTGCAAGGGTGCCTGCATTATGTGCAGGATTGTTTTTGTGCTTAAAGGTATACTTCCTGCAGAAAAGAATCCTTAGAGATGTTAAGACCGAGTTCCTCACTACCAATTTACTCTGCAACCCCTGATAAATGAATCTTTATTGCCTGCTTAGAAGTGTAGCTGGGAGAAATAATGCATCAAGGTAAACTTAACAACTTTAAAGAACCATGACCCCAAAGAATCACAGACTCCAAATTCAAAGTTAGTGGGTTCATTACAAAGCCAAAAATAACTGGACATACAAACACCTCAAGACGAGGTTGTAGAAGTACAAATGAACTAATACAAATTCAAATCTACGGGTGAGACAAAGACACTGGATCATAAACAGAATGACAAGTTCCAGAACCAGAACACGGGCAATGATTGCCCCCGCATCAAGATCTGTCTTAATTTGGGGCAAATAAGTGAAAAACATTAGTCTGTCCCTACACTACCATACCGTGACATCCCTACTTAGCATTCCCCAGGCCAGACCAGGAAAAGGTGTCAGCTCATGAAGAAGTGCACTCACATTGTATGGATCAAGTAGCCAAAGCAACAGAGCTCGTTCTAAGATGCTCCTTCCCTCTCCATCGATCTCCTCACCTCCTCTCCTGACTGAACCCCTGGGGCACTGTCCCTAATTCAAAACGCAAAACTTAGAACACGCCCACTGCTTGCATCTCGTTCACCTCCTCCTGCAGGTCACTTCTCAGAGTTGATTTTCCATTTGGCTTTGATACTCCCAGCTCCTGGCTCGATGACCTTGATTCCCGGGCCTCCTTCAGGGAGGAAGCTTTCTCCACCTGCAACAGAAACAGGAAAACAGAACAATTCCAACATACACATGAGATTCACTATAAGAGCCGTCAGGGAGAATACATTTCAGGCCTACAGAAATCGACCAACATAAGAACGAAGCACATAGGCCTACAAAATGCACATGAATGAACAGCATTTTGAAACTGTCCTGTTACATGAGAACATTTGAATGTGCAAATCATTATAAACAGCCTATAGCATTTACTCATTTAAATTCGAGTTGCCACATCCTATGCAACTTTAATCTGGTGCAAGTTTAAACTATGCATTACATTACAAACGAGCAACTTCATTAATCAATTGCAGACGAACGCTAAAGGTTATATTACCCAACCACAACTGCCACGTTGTTTCTTTACATGACACCTAATAATCCTAACATTTCACATTCACATATTATTACCCAGTACATCCTAATGACCATATGTTAATACAACAAAAGAATAAATGTAGGCGCAGACTACTCGTGAATATGATGCACCCCTACAACTTATAGAGCAATATAGAGCAATATTGCGCTCCATCAGAGACATATTTCTCTTCCTATGTGTACTGTATAGTGCAGCACACATGAAAAGAGGACGTAATGAGGAGAAATGTGGATATTTTTCCTCTGTCTGGTAGAAGTACCATTTTGGCTCAAACACAGGCTTACAGGTCTTTCTAAATCTGGGTTTTCTGACAAAATACTTGGATGGATTGATGGGAACGCCCATGAAATGCTTACCCGATACAAGGTAACGCAAGGGAATGTATGCTCTGGGATTCATGACTTTGGATTTACTAAACCACGCAAAACCATGCAAGGTGGCTTTACATGGCTTAGTAAATAGCAAAAAAGATTTTGCGTCGGAGCCTGTCGCACAATTATAGTAAATCTGAGCCATAATACTTATCCTGAAGATGAATATCGATGCGTCTGGTACTGCCCTTCTGAGCTGGTGGCAGTGGCTCAGTTTTAGAAGCAGCAGGCAGGTAATCAGTACCTCTACACCAGTGCTTGGAATGGTACTTCTCGTCCCAGGGTACCTGCTGGCTGCTAAGAAGTACCGGTACTGGGAGCAGTGCTATGAAGTGCCAGTACTATCCCTTCCAAATGAAAGAAGTGCAGCCACTGAGTACCTGATAGGACCTGCCCATTCAAAGCACTGCTCTGCAGCAGGTGCTCATGTTATGGTATGATAGTATAACTTATAGAGCGCACGAATACCCGGAGGTGTCTTGGCGCTAAGGAACTACTGGTGATATCGAGGGCACATCGTAGTGTCAAAAGGCCGCTAAGGTAGCGACTTGTAGTGACGCGGGTTCCCACTACATTCTGGTTACAGAAACATCTGTTTGCAGCACGAGGGGTGCGATGGGGAAGTCCGCGTCAGCATCAGCCCAAAATAACACACAGCTGGAAGCTGCTGGCTCAGCTGATGCTAACACTCACAGCTAAGAACAAGATAAAGTTGGTGATATCGTGGTGGCAATTAAGGACACTAAGAAGTACCACAAAACAAAGCCCGCTTTCTATCGACTGAACTGAATATCCTGAGAGCCGAGAAGAAAAGGTCTCAATAAGAGTCAGACGAGAAGAAACAGTAACCGTACAGCGAACCTTCAAGGTGTTGAAGTGCCGAACATGAAGCTTTACCTCGAAAGATGATTGTGCACAGGGGTTAGCTTGGTCAGTAAAATTGGGGGAGGGATGTGAGGGGGGAGCTTGCAGGTTTTCCTACAATCAGGCTGGCATATAATGGTAAAATACATTAGACAACAAGCAGGGTGCATGAGAGGGGCTTAAGGAGCAGTGGAAAGGGAGAGGAATGCGGATTGGTTGGAGTACTAAGAGAGAAAACACAATATTTTATAAATTGATCAATATTTTTGAGGCTTTCAAAACAGAGATGAGAGTGTGTGTGTGCGTTTTGTCTGTGTGTATGCAAAAATCCCAGGTGAAATCTGACAGACACCCTACCCGACTGAAAGCACCTGTACCCAAATATTCATCAGGAAATAGATTTATCAGGGGGGTGTTACACCCCAAACACCACCCCCTGAAGCTACGCCCCTGATTGTACACGGTTGTTGCACCAAAGGGCAATGCTGACTTCTTCTCACTAGAGCAGGGTCACAGATTCCCTGCAAGACCTCCTCGACCAGGTACAGTGTCTAGAAGAGATGTAGCACTACCAGGCAGGCCATCTCCCAGTCAGTCGAAAACAACCAGGTGTCACTATTCTATGCTGCACAATAGTGGTTCAAACGCACCGGAAGTCCTTCTTAACAGTGAAACACAGCTACCTTACATGGTACGATTCCTGGCCAACTTGGAGAAGCTAGCGGTGGACAAGACCCTTTCTCTAAGAACAGCAAGAGGCATATGACTGTGGAAAGGGCAACACATGGACCTCACAAGTACCAGGTTTCCATTTCCAAAAAGATGATGGAACAGATGCATGATGCTCAGGTGTGCAGGAGACCATCTGGGAAACAAAGGAAAATGGAGCGGTTACCTGGGACTCTCTGCAGGGCCTTCAGATTCAGAATCAAAGACCGACAGCTTTGACTCAGACCTTGGAAGAGATGTCTACTACTCCCCCATGAGAGTGGGTGGTAAGATTTGACCAGTGCTACTGTTGAGATGATCAACACCGACACCAAACAGCCCTGGAGAGGCAAACCCGACAAGTGTATGGGAAGCTGTCGTGGTGCAGGACTATTTTGCAGGTGGGGTTGTGGAAATTTAGCGTGCAAACTGAACACTATCTGCGCCATCTTGCCTCTCCCCAGCGCCACGCACAGCGAATGCACGGCCGCCATTTTAGGCACCCCACTCTCTCCCCGCTCATTTTCGATCACCAGCGCTTTTCCCTAGCGCTGCGAGCATCCCCCGCGCGCCGGCCACCCCCGCTCTCTCATACAGGCCATAAACCCTCTCCTTCTGCGCGACCCTGCTACGGAACCACATCCGACCGACATCCCATACATGGTCATGCCTCTCCTTTGATAACCCCCTTCCTCTGCGCCCCATTGTCTGAACTGGTCCCAGGCCATCACCTAGCCCTGCGGATGCAGTTTATTGCCCCTACTGTAAGGGAAACACCCCACATCAAAGGGATTACAGTAGATCAAAGCCCCTACTCCCTGAGACCCGACCGGTCACACACACCCCCCAGGAATTGGCGGAATACCCTGCTGCGCAATAGCCATCTCCTACTGTGGGTGGGGTGGGGACTTCTACTGTATCTATGTGTGGGATCGGATCTGAACCGGGGCTTCAGGGGATATTCCCCCATACATCAAGGGAATCTCAAGAATGTACTATGTGTAATAAAGCAATAAACCAGTGTATAAGAGACCAGGTCTCAGAGATGCAGTTAGAGCACCTCGTGACGATACCTTGCTGTCTGATCTGATGTGTTCTGCTCCGACGGAATAAAACTTCGTTTCCTGCCTTCCAGTCTCCGGCGCCTGCCTCTTTCATTGGTAAATTATCGAGTGGTATGAGAGGCGATTACCGCCGGGCAAATACTTGAAAGGTTATCGACTGAAACTGCCGCTACCATTTAACAATTGGCGTCCCAAACGTGGGGCCCATCAGCGACACGTGGATCCAGTGGGAGAGGTCCCGACGACAGAGTGAATGACTGCAACGATCGGGAGAGCTCCTGCCCAATAGACCCTCGTCTGGCAGCCGATCATCCGAACTTCACTGGTTCTGAGCAGACCTCTCTCGAGTGATCTACGGTCCTGACTGGGAACCATCAGGAGTGCCGCGGCAAATACGGAGAGTAGAGGACGATCGGGCGCTGGAGGCGGAAGACGAGAAACTGTCCACGCGGTCCGGGTAAGGTCGTGATACACGACAAATTGCGAAATAATTTATTGATTGTTTGAAGCTTTGGAAATACTAGTATTGCTCATTGATTGTGCTCATTGATTGTTCTCTTTGAGATATTCGCTGTCTACAAACGGGGAGGAGTAGAAATACTCTCTCTCTCTCCCTTTGCAGATAGTGAAGGGTAGGTAACGCAGACTTTTGTCCCCGTTGAAACCCGTCGTGCCTATCTTTATCTCCCCATTGATTGATTGTCCGAACATTGATTGTTTTGGAGAATAGTGCTTTTTGAGTTATTCTCTGTTTGCAAATAACGTAGAATAGGAATATTCTGTCTAGTCTTTGCAAATAGTGAAGGGTAGGTAATGCTGACTTTTGTCCCCGTTGAAACCCGTCATGCCTATCTTTATCTCCCATTGATTGATTGATTGATTGTCCGAACACTAGTTGTTCGATATTGGTTCTTTGGAGGTATTCTCTGCTTACAAATAACGAGGAATAGAGATATTCTGTCTAGTCTTTGCAAGCAGTGAAAAGATAGGTAGTGCTGACTTTTGTCCCCGTTGAAACCCGTCATGCCTATCTTCTCCCCACTGATTGGTAGTTGGTTCTGCCCGGACCGCTTATTAGAGGTGAACCATCCGGCTCCACTGGAGGGCACCCCTAATAAGGACATGTTCACTAAATATGGACTAGTCGCCGTAGCTTATACCAAGCTATGGCATAAATATACAAAGAAGGACCCCGAGAGTCAGTGGCCACTGATGGGATCCTTCGACGACCATAAGATAGAAACGCTAGAAATAGCTCTGCGTAGCAATAAGACGACGCCTACTATGCTTGACAGTATTGGCATGTGGCGCAAAGAAGCAACGCAACGGAAAAAGAGGGAAGAAGTAAAAGCAGAAAAGGAATTACGAAAGGCAGCTCACCTTGCCGCTAGAAAGTTAGAAGAAGAAATAAAGGAGAGAAGGGAAACTAAATTAAGACAGGAGCCCGAAACATCAGGACAGTACGCTGTTAGGACCCCTTCTTTGCTCTACCCTGAGTTGTCCTCCAAGCAGCGAACGAATGACGAATTACTGTTAGGTCCCCCGATCATTTACATGCCCCCTCCGTATGCACCCTCCCAATCAGTAGTGCAACACCCACAACCCCCGAACACGAGCGAAAGCAGTACAGGGGCCTCGGTCCTCACGGCCTCCGCGCCGGCCGAGCCTCCTGCGCTGAACACAACGTCGGCTATAACGTTAGACGACCTAGAGATGAGAAAGAAAGAGTCCACCAGAATGAATCGATTAACGAAGGATGAACGAGCAGGAATTGATAAGATAGTAGGGACACTGGTGGAGCGAAAGGAAAGTGAGGAGTATATAACAGACGTGTACAACTCGTATGCCGACAGCCGCAGACGACACTTCGTCGTACGGCTCTGTTATCACGCCCTGAATGCGTATGAGGAAAGATACCACGATAAAGGTCCCGAAGGCTTAGCAGCCCTATATAGGAAGGTAGACATCGGAGAGGAAAGAGAGGGCGACGTTACGAACCTCTTCACTCGTACACTCGAGGTCTACCGACACCTTAAAGAACATGGACAGACCACCAAAGCAGAAACCCCCATAGCGACTAAGCCCCAGGAAGGAAGGGCTGATGCCATGATGCCCATTAAAGAAGCTTCCCCCTACTGGGTCCCCCCACGAGGTCTGGGAACACATGACGACATCAACCACCAAGATGCGAAGGGAAGGGTTGTATATAACTGGGTCTACCAGCCGTGGGACCGGCAAGACATTTTGACCTTTAGAAAAACTCTACCCGACTTGAGAAAGAACCCGACTGCCTTCTACACTGAACTGGGTACAGCCTTAGGTTCTACGATTATGACTTTAGCAGATATCGACTTGTTCTTTGGGCTATGTCTGCCGGCTGATGTGTGGAAACAAATCCGGAAAGTTGACCACGCTGAGCCGTTCGGATATACCTGGGTACAACTCGATACCATAGATAAGCAGCGAGAACCAGGACAGAAACCCCCAAAAGCCATATTAGAGCTCCCAGACAAGATTGTACTAAAACTGAAGACTCTAATCCCAAAAAGAAAGGTAGATTGGTCGATAGTAACGGCTTGCCACCAGAAACCCCAGGAGGATGTGTCTGAATACTTCTCCCGATTCGAGACTGTGTTTTCCGATTACAGTGGCCAAGACATGACCACCGCAACCGGACATCACCTCTTTGTCCAGAATTATGTGAAGGGTCTGTCACAAGAAATTTCCCAGAAACTACAGACCAGCGAGAGTAGTTGGGCAGCCTCCAAACCCGCAGCAATTCTCCAGATGGCCCAATACTACGAAAATCAGAAAAACGAGAACGATAGGGCATCAGAGAAGAAGAAAAAGGAACTGAAGGAGAGGGTAATGATAGCACAGTTGCAAGGGGTGACCATAGGAAGGGAACCCCCGAAAGAGAATTACCACCCAACCGCCCCTAGAAAGCTACCCCCTAGAGACCATACACCTGCACCCTACAACGGACGGAGAGACTTAGATGGGAACCAATGTGCGTTCTGTAGGGGGTTCGGACACTGGAAATCCCAGTGCCCGGTCCTTCTGGAACTAAACAAAAATAGGGATCCCAGAGACACAGCATATGACCCCAGAAACAGAGGACAGGGACGAGAGCACATGAACGACGCAACCAACGTCAGGCCAGGCAAACCAAACACCTTTGACCGCCCCCGACAAAACCAGTGTCAGCAGTCCGACTATGAAAGCACCCATGACTTCGCATAGGACCGCCAGGGGCAAGGGAGGGATCCAGTCGAACTCCGTGTTGACCAGCAAGGCCCTTACGTCACTGCTAAGGTCTTGGGCACAAAATCTCCATTCCTGGTAGACACTGGGGCGACACGTAGTGCGTTATCCAAACGACTGATCCCTAGGGCACCCTTGTCTGGCTCACATGTAACC
This sequence comes from Triturus cristatus, assembly GCF_964204655.1. Classification (NCBI taxonomy): domain Eukaryota; kingdom Metazoa; phylum Chordata; class Amphibia; order Caudata; family Salamandridae; genus Triturus; species Triturus cristatus. The sequence goes on from NC_140590.1 coordinate 1,695,049,856, forward strand.
TCAATAGGCTTCGATGGAACGCCCTCCACTAACCCCTTATCAGCACCAATCTCCTTTGACTTAGAAGATAACACCACTGACACGACCTTTCTGCTCTCCTCCAACACCCCCGATGCTATTATGGGACTTGATTTGCTAAAACATTTTCGAGCTACCATCAGATGCTCCCCCGACGGAGTTCGAGTCATCCTACACGATAACCCAGATCTGTCCAGACCCTGTCACACACGGCGTATGCTCTCTATAACCGATGCTGACATGTCCCTACTCGACACATTACCTTCACATCTATGGGCTAAAACCGACTCAGATGTAGGGCGCATGGTGATCGACCCGGTACACATAATCGTCCGACCGGACGCAGTGCTCCCAAAGCTTCCACAGTATCGGATATCACCCGAAGGCGAGAAGGCATTGGTGGAAATCATCGAGTCCCTAGTCGAGGCAGGAGTGGTAGAAGAAGTAGTGAGTAATGTTTGCAACAGCCCTATCCTACCCATTGTAAAGAAGCAAGGCGAGGGGGATGAGAAAGCCTACCGTTTCATTGTTGACTTGCGAGAGGTTAACAAAGTAGTCATACCCCAGTACCCCGTGGTCTCAGACATCACCACCATCCTCACCCTGATTCCATCCACTGCCACCATCTTTACTGTTATTGATCTCAAGAACGCATTCTTTTCCATCCCCATCCACCCAGACAGCCGCTACCTGTTCGGATTCACTTTAAAAGCCCGTTCATACAGATTCTGCAGGGCACCCCAAGGCTACACTGAGAGTCCCAGTATTTACAGCCAAGCCCTCAAGAGGCAACTGGATGCAGTCCAACTACCCGATGGAGTGGTGTTGATACAGTACGTCGATGACATTCTTTTGGCGGCCGACACCACTCCACTTGCCGTCACAGCCACCATTCACCTCCTCTGCTTCCTTGCGGAGAACGGTCACAAGGTCTCCAGAAAGAAATTGCAATTCTGCCAGCCCCAAGTAACGTATCTAGGCCACCTACTATCCAAAGACGGGAGGAAACTTACCCCTGACCGAATTCAAACCATTCTAGAAACCCCTGTTCCCAAAACTCAGAAGCAAGTGCGGTCCCTAGTGGGCCTCACCTCCTTTTGTCGACAGTGGTTGCCAAATTTCAGTCTTATCGTAAAACCTCTGCTTTCCCTGCTGGCTAAAGATACCCCCTTCCCCCTCCCCTGGACACCCGAATGTCAATCCTCCTTCAAAGAATTACGAGACGCCCTCTGCTCGGCCCCAGTCCTAGGAACCCCAGACTACACTAAACCTTTCTCTCTCTACACCCACGAAAGGGAGGGATGTGCGTTGTCTGTCCTAACCCAGTCCATAGGCCCTAAGCAACGCCCTTGTGCCTACTTCTCTGCCACTCTTGACCCCGTAGCCAGAGCTTTGCCCGCCTGCCTTCGAGCAGTAGCCGCCGCTGCTGTCTCTATCCGGCAAAGTGAGGGGATCGTGCTCTCGAACCCCCTCACAGTATTGGTACCCCATGCTGTTGATACCCTCCTGAACCAAACCAAGACTCAACACCTGACTAGCGCACGACTGACTGGTTATGAACTGACTCTGCTTGCACCCCACATCACATTGAAACGATGCACCACTCTGAATCCAGCTACTCTACTACCTCTCCCTGACGCTGACCCCAATGCATCCCCTATACATGATTGCGTGACCCTCACCGACGAACAAACCAAGAGTAGGGTTGACCTCCGGGATACTGCCTTCCCGGACCCTGACGGAGAACTGTGGGTAGATGGCTCATGCATCAAGCTCCCCGATGGCACCACCTCAGCTGCCTATGCAGTCACCACAGCTCGAACAGTTGTTGAGACAGCCCGCATCACACAGCGATCCGCACAGGCGGCGGAACTAATTGCCCTCACACGAGCCTGCATCCTGGCAGCAGGGACAACCGCAAACATTTACACAGACAGTCAGTATGCCTTTGGGGTAGTTCACCACTTTGGGCTCTTATGGAAAGAGAGGGGATTCTTGACTTCTCATGGCACACCCATCCTGCATGGAGATCTAGTCTCTGCCCTGACCGAAGCAGTCCTCCTCCCCACACGGTTAGCCGTGATCAAATGCCAGGCACACAAGAAGGTGACAGACATTATAGGACAGGGAAATGCACTAGCTGACATTACTGCCCGAACCACAGCCGAGAACAGGTGCACGACCCGCATGTACGTGACCAGGTCACAAACTGAGAAATGGAAGGATGCTAGGGAAACGATTAGGGATATCCAACTAGCCAGCACACCACACGAATTAACTGAATGGGCCCAGGTGGGGTTGAAGGATGATGACGGTTGTTGGCGGACTAAAGACTCAAACAAATGGTTGCTACCCGACTCATACCTGATCCCCATGCTGACCATGGCACACTCCCCCGCACACATAGGGTCTGCCCCCATGATCGAACTCATCTCCAAAGTCTGGCACAACGACAGAATACCAGACTCAGCCAAACGTCTGGTCCAACATTGCCTAGTATGCCTCCAACACAACCCTGGGAAAGGAACTGCTGTACCCCGGGGAGGGTTTGGGGTCCCCAATCACCCCTTTGAAGTCCTACAAATGGACTATGTCCAGCTAGAAAGGTGCCAAGGTTTAAAGTATGTACTTGTCGTTGTGTGTGCCTTCAGCAAGTGGGTGGAAGCCTACCCAACCCATGACAACACCGCTATGACTACCGCAAAAGTACTACTGAAGGAATTCTTCCCCCGATACGGCCTTTGTCGAATTTTGTGGAGCGACAACGGCCCCCACTTCGTAGCCGAAGTTATCCAACTCATCTTAAAGGGGTTGGGTGTAAAACAGAAATTCCATGCGGTCTTCCATCCCCAATCTGCAGGCCTGGTTGAGCGACACAATGCCACATTGAAGCTTAAGATAGCAAAAATAGTCGCCACCACAGGACTAAAATGGCCAGACGCTCTCCCACTAGCATTGCTATCAATGCGTTCCACCCCCACCAAACACCACTTAACCCCCTACGAGGTCGTCTTTGGGCGGCCCATGAACCTTTGGACTGCACCAAAACCAACATCCATCCACGACGTCCCGGACGTCCTCATGTCTGACTATTTGTATAACCTAACTAAGACGTTGTCTGTTATCCATCAGCAGGTGCTGCACGCCATTCCCGATGTTTCCAGGGGCCCCGGACAAGACATCCAACCCGGTGACTTCGTCTTAGTGCGTAACTTCCAGCGCACCAAGAGTCTGGAGCCCCGGTGGACGGGCCCCCTGCAAGTCCTGATCACCACCCGAACAGCTCTTCGAGTGGAGGGGAAACGCAATTGGCTGCATGCACACCACTGCAAGAAGGTATCACCGACCCTGACAACCACGGACAACATCACCGCCCAAGAGGAACTTCTGGACAAAGGCCGACCATCCCTGAACCGCTGCCCGGATACAGAGACACTTGAATTGATTGAATATCCCGATCCCACTGTGCCATCCAAAGAAGGGTATAACTTGCGACGAAAGGAGAGAACTTCGGCTAAGCAGACCACAGGCTAAGTGGAAATCTCAGAACGGTAGCCTAGTCACCTCAAAGGCCACCAGGAGAGAAACTAAAACAAAGTCTGTGGTTCTGCCCGCTACCGAGTCTCTTGAAGGTGATGGAAGCGCCCGACATGAAGATGATGGAAGCAACCGGACGCCCGAAGATCCACTACAAAAACCCAAAGACTGACCGAATGCACAGCTTTAAGACAATAGCACTTTTCATTTCCCTTCTCTTTTGCCTTCTCCTCGTGGTCACCTTCTGGATCATGGAGGAGAGCACACCCGCTCATAAGACATTGCTGACCACCGTTCAACCTACCACCACGAAAGAACACCATCTGATCTCACTTTCACCCCAACTCCGAGAAAGGCGTAAGGAGTTCTGGAATAACTCTTTTGTGCAGTTGCTCCACCAACACAATCTTGCCACCAACGCCACTAACTGCTGGATCTGTGGATTGCTACCCCATGCCACTGGGCACTCAATCCCTTTCATCCCTTCACCTTTTTCTGTCCATGGTTCCTGCCTCGCCTGGCTGATCCTCCTGCAGGAGAGCTACAAGGACAATGCCACTTCCGGCAGAACCATGTCACACTTCTACCATGGGTTCTGGCTGAACAAAACTGGTAGAACTTCCGCCCTCTTCTGCCCTCTGAGATCGAACACTTCCTTTCACATGGGCATCCCCGCCAAAGAACGAGTTGAAATTCAAGTGTTCAACAATCCAGCCAGACCCACCTTCTCTTACCTCCGAAAACGGACGGCCGCCACCCTAACAGTGGCCCTGTCCGTCATCAACATCACTGGATCTGTATGCCTCGAAGGCCTGGGGGCACAGCTGGTGGGCCACAGCTCCTGCCTCATCACCCGAACATTGGACTCAGTTGACCCACCCTCCTTTGTTGCCTCCCCGAATATGTACTTCGTCTGTGGTACTAAGGCCTACACCTGGCTCCCGAAAGGTTGGGGAGGCACCTGCTACATCGCCTTCGTCCTTCCCCCGACATATGTGGCTCCAGCAAACCATCACCGACAGAAACGTGCCAAAGACATTGTACAAGCCGACTCCACCGGAGCACAGTTCATGGACGCAGTAAAGGGTCTTGTTCCGCTCTGGGGTCCGATGGCAAACAGCCGTGCCATCCGCCACTTAACCCAGGCAGTCGAAACAGCAATGAACATTACAGCTGGCGCCCTCGCCAACAACACCGCTGAGCTTCAGGCCGTCCGCCTGGTGGCTCTTCAGAACCGCCTTGTTCTAGATGTGGTTCTGGCTGATCGTGGAGGAGCATGCCGCATCATTGGGTCCAGCTGTTGTACCTACGTACCAGATAACTCACCCTCAGTCTACAAAGCAATTGAACACCTCCACAGACTGTCCACAGAGGTCCATCAAGAGCAAGAAGAATGGTCGCTGGGGAGTTGGTTTTGGAACACTATTAAAAGTTGGGGATGGAGGCTGTTTTCATTTATCCTAATACCGATTGTGATACTATGTGGATGTTGCTTGGGGATTCAGTGTCTGCCACCTTTATGTTCGCTTTTTATGAACTGCATCTGCCCTAAGACTTTGGACTTTGAAACAGAGCGAATGAAAGCTCTGAATGAGGTGGAGGTACGGGGTATTATGGGGATAGACCCAAACTAGGCAAGCTGGCGAGATATGTTAAAAGGGAGGACTGTGGAAATTTAGCGTGCAAACTGAACATTATCTGCGCCATCTTGCCTCTCCCCAGCGCCACGCACAGCGAATGCACGGCCGCCATTTTAGGCACCCCACTCTCTCCCCACTCATTTTCGATCACCAGCGCTTTTCCCTAGCGCTGCGAGCATCCCCCGCGCGCCGGCCACCCCCGCTCTCTCATACAGGCCATAAACCCTCTCCTTCTGCGCGACCCTGCTACGGAACCACATCCGACCGACATCCCATACATGGTCATGCCTCTCCTTTGATAACCCCCTTCCTCTGCGCCCCATTGTCTGAACTGGTCCCAGGCCATCACCTAGCCCTGCGGATGCAGTTTATTGCCCCTACTGTAAGGGAAACACCCCACATCAAAGGGATTACAGTAGATCAAAGCCCCTACTCCCTGAGACCTGACCGGTCACACACACCCCCCAGGAATTGGCGGAATACCCTGCTGCGCAATAGCCATCTCCTACTGTGGGTGGGGTGGGGACTTCTACTGTATCTATGTGTGGGATCGGATCTGAACCGGGGCTTCAGGGGATATTCCCCCATACATCAAGGGAATCTCAAGAATGTACTATGTGTAATAAAGCAATAAACCAGTGTATAAGAGACCAGGTCTCAGAGATGCAGTTAGAGCACCTCGTGACGATACCTTGCTGTCTGATCTGATGTGTTCTGCTCCGACGGAATAAAACTTTGTTTCCTGCCTTCCAGTCTCCGGCGCCTGCCTCTTTCATTGGTAAATTATCGAGTGGTATGAGAGGCGATTACCGCCGGGCAAATACTTGAAAGGTTATCGACTGAAACTGCCGCTACCATTTAACAGGGTGGGTGAAAAGTGTTGTAAACAAATTAGTCTACCCTATCCTGGTATAAAAGTACGTACAGGATGAATTTAAGACTCAAACCTTATTTGTGGGAAAATCTTTTGTTTATGTGTCCAGGGTGGGTTTTGTTGCCAAAGTTCAATTGGAAGCATTTTGCAGTTTGTACATCAAGATGGTAAGCTCATGAGTAGATCACACCCAGTCGGGGGTCCACAGTGGGTCACCGAACGCTATGACTATGACTTGTGATCAGGAGGGTTCTGGATATTCCTTAACATCATCTTGATTTAATGGAGGAAGGCATTAAATACAAGGCCCTTCGAGGGAGTGCTGAGGGAATGGTACAGTTGATAAAAGACAACTAGGCCAAGATTTCCTAACATTTTACATTGTGGTTGTGCCTCTTTTTTGGCGCAATCATGATGCAAAATGATAGTCCCGATTTACAAAGCTGATTTATGCGGCCTTGCATGACTTTGTAAAGAAATGTAACGCAAAACCGCGGCTTGTTGTGCTTCTTTGTGTTAGGCATCCCATAGGTGGAGCATGGGCGGTCCCATGCATCCACCCCCGAAATTTGATGCAATACCAGATTTACCTGGGATTGAGGTATACTCCTGCACCTACCTTAGAGAGACGTAACAAGGGGGAATATATTTATTTCTCCTTGTTACTTTTCTCCTTGTTACTTCCCCATTCTCTGCGTGCTGCATTCTGCAGAACACACAGTAAGAGAAAAAGCCTCAAGGGATTGTTTTGACAACTGGCATCCCTTCCTGCACAAAAACATTCCTGCCCCTAATGTAGTCATGCTTGCACCATAGTGCATGGGTGCCTGTGTTGGCACTAGGCAATGGTAGGAAGGAGTGGAAGTGCGCCATATCTGTGGTGTATTTCTTCTCTCTCTGTTTCTCCCAACACAGCACAGCACAGCAACTATACTTGCTGTCTTGCGTTGCATTAAACATTAGTAAATCTCGGCCCAAATGTTTTTCTACTGAAGGAGACGGGAAGTAACCGTTACATTCTTGCAGGAAACACATCTTGATGGAACAAAAAGAGGAAATTGAAGTGAAATGGAGGGGTCCATTGGTCCTTACGAACTACTCTAAATATGCAGGGGCACCCTTATACTGATATGTTTAAGAACCCACTTTACTGTGACAGCAATACTAGATCCATGACTGCAATTTGTGGTAGTGGTGGGTTGATTAGCAGGCAAAGACAACCAAAAGGAGTTCCTAAATGGGGCTGCAAGGCAATATGGATTCCATTTCCAGCTATATGGGGAGTGACTTTACCTGCATAGCTGAACCCATGATGGAAGGCTCATGGCTGGGTCTCTTACTCTTTTTCTATAGATATGTTTATTTACATATCAAGATAATTTCATAGATGTAACCAATCCACAAGACAGATCTTTACATATCCCTTTAGTCACAGTTATCAGAAACCCACACCTCCCTCAATTCACCCCACCATAGGGTCGACTATTTGGGGGGGAGTCCATTATTTTCATAATCTTCTCCCCCCAGGGCACTATATCCCCAACTAGCTTATCATCCCAACTGGCAAGTTTGATGTGCTGCTCATCCTGTAATGCCCATTCAAGTAGATCTCGCCTCTAAACTGGTCCCGCTTGCACTTGGGGCACCCTCCAGTGGATATCAGTCTCACCAGGACCATCCGAGGAGTCAGCTTCCAGGCCAACATTTTGAGTACCCTACCCTACGGGATCACTCCCAGGAAACAGAGTTCCACCATTTTTGTCAGGGTCACTCTGACTATATGTAACAGCAGTGGCGGCTTGCATGGAACGGGGGTGATGGGGTGGGAAAGAGGGAGGGGGGTCAAAAAAATATTTCATTAAAAAAACACCCTTTCACGGCCACCATCTCTCCTCCATCGTTGCTTATCTTCCTTGGGTGTCCCGGAAACAGGAGATTCCCTTAAGCCAATAACAATGCTGCAATGCAGCCTTGTGATTGGTCTGAGCGCCATGGTTCGATGCTCAGACGGGGACTGGAAGCTATGCATGTTCCCCACCAGTCTGTGCATTTCAGCCTGGTGGGGAATATGCAAAGTGCACATCATGGTTTGGCCGGCCTAAGACAGCCAGCCAGACAGTCATGCGCACTTAGAGTGTGCCCACCACTCCCCCCCCTGTTGCCCCAGACCCACCCTAAACTAGCCCCGTAGCTACAAAATATATTGATAATAACAAAGTTATTATCATTTTATTTTTTCCTTTTTTCACTGCTCTGAGAGCAGTGGGGCAGCCCTCCTCTGCCTAAGTGGAGGAGCCACCCCTGTGTAACAGTGTGGTAACCACTTCCACCCAGAAGCCCACAAGCAGCACATATGACCATGTCATATACAACAATACTGCCGAAGCTTGCCCACATCTGTCACACTTGGACAGGGTCCCGGGATATATTTTAGAGAGTTTCTAAGGAGTCGTGTAGTTTGGGTACAGAAAGTTAAACTGAATAAGTTTGAAGCAGGCATTAGGTGATACCAGCTGAACCTGCTCACATGCTCTCCAACATTAGTCAGCTCATCTATGCAATCCACGCTCCACCTATCCTTAGCGAGCGTTGTCTCTCCGCCTTTGCCTGAGAGTAGTCTACCATATCCACCAGCTGACAGTTCCGACACATCAGCAGATCTGCTCAGCTCTTCCATCGATGCTGAAACTGACTGCTCTGGATCAAACATGTCCACCAGAGCATCATCTGCATACAGCGACACCCCATGGGGGTACCATTGAGGCGGACCCCCTCATGGCTATGCTTTGATCGTAGAATGCATGCCAGCGTCTCACCGGCTAATGGGAAGAGTACAGGGGACAGATGGCAAACCTGCCTCGTCGACTGCCCCAGCTCCCCAGGGTCTGAAATCGCACCTCCTGAGCTCACTCTTGCCACTGACTGCGCTTGAAATACCCGCACACATTAAATGAAGTTGGGGCTGAATCCCATATGTCACAGAACAGTCTGCATATAGTGCCACCTGACCATATCAAAAGCCCTTTCGATGTCAAGAGTTGTCCTCTGAGGTGGCCAGCATGTGCATAATATGATTCAACTGCCGAAGGTTGTAAATTGTGCCCCTCCCCAGGAAAAACCCAGTCTGGTCTGAGTGTATCAGTGTGTGGACCACAGTCTGTTGGTAGCACTTTAAATAATAACTTTAGGTCATTGTTGAGCATAGCTAGGAGCCTATAAGGTCTACTACTCTAAATGTAGTAAAAGCATGTAGACCAGGTTCACAAGCTAAAACCTGAGTGATGCTTGGCAAATGCTTCCTCCCCATTTACAGGAGTATTTATTCTAAATGTATATATATGGCCTCCTTACGAGGCCTGGGTAGAGTTTGTGGAGTTCCGCGTGACCAAAAAATTGTGCCGCGCTATGCGGAGTTCTGCAAGTGGCATAGAGTGCGTTACGTAGCGCAGTTCATGCTGATTTGTAGCGCCGGGTGTTTGTTCCGTGCTGGAAACGGCACTATGTGCAGCGCAACAGGGCGCTGCTTCTTTCTGCTACTTGAGTAGAAAATGCCTGCACCCTAGGCACCTGCTTTTCTCATTATTATAATCAAGTTGACACATTTTTGCAATTATTGTTTTGTCTTGTTGCTGGTTCAGTGTCTCCCAGTCCCATTACTGTTTTAAAAATATAAAGTCAGATCAGTAATCAGATACTATTCAAACCCAGATATCTGAAGATATTTGTGAGAGGGCTTCGCACTGGGGCTCTTGAGTCATGCCAGCTTGTGGCATCAACTTCAGACAGAAGAGACAAGGAGAAGGCGTGGCCTTCAGCCATTTGCTGTTTATGTTCCAGCCTCGAACAAAACTGTGATAGAAAATAGGTAGCCTTCTATTTCCTAAAACACTGTGTGCAAACCATCTCTGAAACTCGAGAACAGGCTGGCTATTTACTGTTACAGCTAAACCTTTGGTTGCATTTACAAACAGCTTTAAGCAGTGCTTAATTTGTAAACAAAAAAGTACATGCCAGGGCCCTTCCCGGGAGGTCACTGCAGCCTAGGGTGACCAGACGTCCCCGTTTTCCCAGGACGGTCCCCGTTTTTGGGGAAGTGTCCCCGTGTCCCGACACTTTTCTCCAAGTGACTCAAATGTCGCTGTTTTCAAACAGTGTCCCCGTTAAACACAGAAATGTCCCTGTTTTTCATTGTTCCGGTTGAGCATGCACGCGCATGCTCTCTTTGCACTGTTTACGGCATGTGTCGTCACTGAGGTGAGCGCTGTAGCAAGAAGGGAAATCCTTTGAAGAGAGACATTTTACATGCATGCTTTGTGTTCTCCCTATCAAAGCTGTGACTTGACCTTTTGACTGACCTTTCAGATCACAGCAAACTGTTTAGCTGGAAAGGACTTAAAAGAGCAGGGTTAACGCCTGTGGGAGAGGCGAGCAGCGCTGCTCGAGCTTTTTGCTCAGGTCTTCACACTATTGCACTATGAGATGATACCAATGGCTAGAATGCACTATACATACCCCAGTAAGGTAACATGACATCTCAGCAGTAACTACGCAAATGTGGGAGGACAGTGTGGTCGGCCAACCTTTGCCATCCTTAAGACCCTAAGGCAGTAATACCTGGAGAGAAGTTTTTTTTTGTACATTGGTCCATGGCTGCCATTTGGCAATTTAGCATTCCGCAGTTTACCTCCCATGCTTTTCTGTCATGAGCAACTAAGCAACATTGGTGAGTTGTACTTTATGTGGTGCTGACGTGCAGCTATAGAAACTAGCATTGATAAAGCTAGTAAATCTGGCGTTTGCTAGCCTGTGATGTTTTATTGATTTTTGGCAAATATATGCTATAGTCCTTAAAAGTGTAAATGTAATAAAAAGTACTAATGCTGCTGTGTGAAGGAGAGGGTTGCAAATAAAAGACCGCGGATTTGTTGTCTGTAATGCTTCATCTCGGTCTGTGGAGGGAGCTGTAATTGTAGTCCTTTTTCTATGTCTATGACAGCTGTCAAATAGTCCTACTTTTATGTCGATGGTTACTGCAAACCATAGTCCTACTTCTATGTCTATGACCTGTCCCCGTTTTTTGTTTTGAGAATCTGGTCACCCTACTGCAGCCTACACCACCCATTGCCCCTGTTAGCTCTGCCAATGACTGTATCAACACAACTACTAACCATCACACTCCTACAAGTGTGACCATTCAGCCTCTTCTATGCCTCTAAAGGACCAAAGCTACAATAATTGCATGAGCGGCAGACAGTTCTTTTTTTAATGCATATTGTTAAGGTGCTAATTTAAAAATTTATCATACAGCGCCCCCATGTGTTGGACTGTCACTACAGCCGGTGCTGGCAATTAAGTGCTGGTGCCAAGCAAAGTAAACCACCTGCTCAAATACTAGCTTTAGGGTGTTGGGTCGCTCTCAGTTCAATAACAATGTCAGAATCATCATAGACAGACCTCCTGAGGCGGAAGCCGGGAGCGCGACCTGCTGATATTTTTAACTGCATTCTGTAAAACTTGTTGTTTTAATCCCTCACCTTTACCCCTTCCCTCACCATTTCTGGGCACTTGCCTGCTTCTGGACACGCCGCGCAGCCGATAGTAACGCTGCCACGGCTAATTGTTATTGAATTTTGCCGCCATCTCCTGCTCTTTCGCAGAGGCCACGCCCCCTTCTGAGGCGACGCCCACCGCGAACCAGGATTTAAAGCGCGGACCACAAGCGCCGTAATCATCATAGACAGACCTCCTGAGGCGGAAGCTGGGAGCGTGACCTTGAGGCCATAGCCTATGTAAATGTGCCTCCCCCGGAAGCGCAGCGGACGAGCGCAGCGGGCGCGACGATTGCGCGCCAAAGGCTCGCCTAAGGCAAGCCCGTCTGCGCCCGTCCGCGCTAAGGTAGCGTCATGGGCCACTTACGCTGCCGGTTTTGACTCTGTACAGCAGGATCAGCTTCCTGCTGGGCCACCCTACTCTAGAAAAGAGCTCATCCAAATTGGCAAGCAACATGCAGATAGAGGAATACTTTCTCTAGCACCTACATCACATCCCCGGGCTGACGTTCTTGGTGTAGACGTTTTGAATTGCGGGTTATTAAATGTTAGATCCCTGCCTAGACATTGCACTGAGATCCAACTTCTGATCGACACTCACGAATTAGACTTTCTGTTCATGACAGAAACTTGGACACGTCCAGATTGCTTGGTCGATCCCGGATTTGCCTGCCCTCATGGGTTTAAATTTCTCCACTCCCCTAGGCCTACTGGCAGAGGCGGGGGTGTGGGAGTCATCTTCAGAGCTTCCTGTCGCATTAAGGCTCTTACTCTTGACCTTACTGTGGGTACCGAGTTGTTAGGGCTCTCAATTCAGACTCACTCTGGGACTCTGGTCACAGGGATAGTTTGCTATCGCCCACCAGGGGCGTTTAGCCTTCAGCAGCAACAAGCGCTAATCGCCACCTTGACTAACATCGCTCTATCGCACCAGAAAATAATTATACTTGGAGATTTTAATCTCTGGAACAACGGCTCCCTTGACTCAGCTCTCAGGAATCTACTTCTCACCTGTGAGAGTTTTGGTCTCTCTCAACTGGCCTCCAAGGCCTCCCACAAAGCCGGCCATTTACTTGATCTGGTCTTCGCTGCACCTGATCTGGTGTTTATGGGGGACACTCTTCCGATGGACTGGACGGATCACTCTCTGGTTAAATTTTTTCTTCATAAGAAGACTGGTCCGTATAAGGCCCCTGTGATGACCAAGGAAATTAAATGCAGAGATTGGAGGGCTCTCTCACGCCTTCATCCTTCTGGTGAAGTGTTCCATTTTCAACAGCTCTTCGATGTGAACAATAGTACTGGTGACAACTACAATTCAATCACCAGTATCTCTATGGTTGTCGATATCCATGCCCCTTTTAAAAGTCGAACTCACAGAGGAAAAAACTCTGCCCCATGGTTTAACGACAATCTAAAACTGCTAAAACTTGAATGTAAACAAGCAGCGAGAAGGTGGAGACACGATTATGAGGAAACGTCCAAAGATACGTGGAAAACTAAGGTTCATGCCTATAAAACTCTCATTAAAAAAGCCAAATCCGATCACTACTCCTCTTTGATCTGTAACACTACCAACAATTCTAGGAGCATTTTTAACATCCTTAACAGTGTCACTAACCCGGAATCCTGCAAAAATTCGATCGTCCCGTCTCAAGACCTTTGTGACAATCTGGCTACTTTTTTCAAGGAGAAAATAGAACTCATCCTTAAAGACCTGGACACCCCTTATGATACTGAAGCTCCTCTTGCCCTGATTCCTGTCTCTCTGGAAGATCAATCACCTGACTCAGCTAGGACTCCAGAAGAATTACTTCTTAGGTTTCCTCTGCTCACATTTGATATTTTCACTAAAATTGCAAGACGAATTGTTTCCGGGTCCCCTCTTGACCGGGTGCCTCCCAAAATTTGGCAGGAATTTGGAGATGAACTCTTCCCCCATCTCCACCTAATTTGTGAGCAATCTCTGATGGCTGGCACTGTCCCTACCCATTGGAAACGAGCTTTAGTTTCCCCCTTGCTAAAAAAACCGTCCCTTGATCCTGACTGCTCTAAAAATCACAGGCCCATTTCATTGTTGCCGTTCCCTGCCAAGATAGTGGAATGGGTGGTTAGTACCACTCTCTCCAACCACCTGGAACATCATCTCTTACTTGACGGGGACCAATTTGGTTTCCGACCGGCCAATGGTACCAAAACAGCCCTCATCACCGCTATGGACGAACTTCAAAGACGGGCAGACAGAAGACAGGCATCGTTTTTGATACTGCTTGATATGTCTGCCGCCTTTGACACGGTGAATCATCAGATCCTACTAAGGCGGCTGTCGGAGGCAGGAGTGAGGGATACGGCATTGCAATGGTTTCGCTCTTTCTTGCAGGACAGGCAGCAGGCTGTATCATTGCCTCCTTTCCAATCTGCCTTCTCCCCGGTTACGTACGGAGTCCCCCAGGGCTCTGCTATCAGCCCAATACTTTTTAATGTCTACCTCAGGCCGTTAATTCTACTGATCAAAAGTTTTGGCATTAAAACCGTCAATTACGCCGACGACACGCAGATGATCCTCTCCTTGGATGGTGAGGATTCTATCTCTGTGGAGGTCTTACATAATTGTTTACGGGACACTTCAAGGTGGTTGAAGGATAACTCACTTCAGTTTAATGCAGGGAAAACTGAGGTGCTCTTTAGCGCAGGTGCGAGGATCCCTCGCCCATTCCCTAACAACTTTTGGCCCCCGGAAACAAGGTCCAATGTGCAGCCTGCAGATTCTGTCCGCAATCTAGGGGTTACGCTCAACCGCAGACTTAGCTTGGAGACCCATGTTCAAAAAACATCGGCCTGCTGCTTTGCCATTCTCCGTTCTCTAAGAAAAGTCTTGCCCCTCCTACCCACCCAGGCCCATGCCCAAGTGGTTAGATGCACCATCATGAGCAGGCTGGACTACTGCAATGCCCTCCTGCTCGGGTCCCCTGAGTTTCTGTTGGATAGGCTCCAAAGGGTCCAATCTGCAGCTGCAAAATTGGCCTTGGGGTTGCCGAGAAGATCTCATGGTCCATCTGCCTTGGCTAAATTGCATTGGCTCCCTCTTAGACAGAGGATCCAATTTAAGGCCCTCTGTACTGTTTTTAAGGCCCTCCATGGTACCGTATCGTAACTGGCAAATGGGAAAACCAACAGGATCTGATGTTCTACTGTTTGAATTTTAGACAACATGTGGCGTAATTGAGACTGAAAGGTATAAAAGTAGTGATGGAAAGCTAAATGACAGCGTTAAATGCAGGTTAAGTGCTTTTTTATTTCAAATATCTTGGTTAGGGCTTGGAACCCATAAAAGTGAAACCACAGAAAAACCTTTGGTGACATGTATGGCATGTGGCTGAACTGGGACAAGACCTTCATTTATTAGATGAGATGATCCTAACATCTTACCAATGAACCCGCATTCACCACAACCATGAAATGGGAACCGACCGCACAGCGCCTGGAGACCCTCAAGGGTGATTATCCGTGCTCTGCAAATCTCGATTGATTGATTGACTTGACCGGATGTATGACATTACAACGCGGGTTTTTACCACGCGTGCAGTTACATCGCATGCGTTACAACGCATGCGATGTTACAACGCTATGCCATTCCAACGCAAGTCTTTACATCGACTTGCGCTAGATGGCGTGCTAACATTAAACAAGTGTAATTTACTATTCCAACTCCAGTCCACTTAACAGTAGGGAAGGTGTTGGGATAGTAAACTACACTATTTGTAATGTTAGCACGCCATCTAGCGCAAGTCGATGTACAGACTTGCGTTGTAATGGCATAACGTTGTAACATCGCATGCATTGTAACGCATGCGATGTAACTGCACTGCGTGGTAAAAACCGCGTTGTAATGGCTGTTCCCCGACTTGACCACATCCCGCTATCTAGGTATTCAAATTTACCATATAGAGGATGATGTGATATCTAGCATCACCAGATCAGGCATCTTGGCCCGGAAGCATTGTGTTTATTTTGGGAAAGGATTACTGCTGATGATAATGAGCAGAACCATGCTGTACAGGACGGTGATTTTGCCAAGGATGTTTTGAGAACTTGCCTGCTATACCCAAGACCCACCGAATTTAAAGAATTAGCGGCAGGTTGATTAAACTTTAACACAGCGCAGCAAGCCACCTTGGATGAAAGGAAAAGGGCTGGAAAGTGCCGTATTAAACATATATGGCCCATTCCTGTTCTCTCCTTGTGCTGGGACCCTTTTGGCTCTATAGCGCCAATGCGGGCACGCTTGTGCCAGCTACAAGGGTGCCTGCATTGTAGACAGGTTGTTTTTGTGCAGAATGGGGCACCTTCCAGCATAAAAACAATCCTCTGAGGCATTTTCCTCTTTCTACGTGTGCTGCATAATGCAGCACACGTAGATAGAGGAAAAAACGAGGAGAAATAGGGATATTTCTCCTCGTTCTGCCTCATTTAGTCAGGTGTACCATTTTAATGCACTCCTAGGTCTACCATTAATGGTAGATCTGGGAATGTGCCGAATTCCATGGGTGGATGCATGGGAGCGCTCACGCTCTACACATGGAACGCCTCCCTTAGGCAGAGTAACGCAGCGCAGCAATATGCTTTGCGTTGCGTTATTCTAGATCTTTCAAGCCAAACAGGGCCACGCAAGGTAGCCTTGCGAGGCTTGATAAATCTTACTTTGGTGTTGCGCCCCCATGTGCCCCCCATGCGTGACACAAGGGCGACACAGCTCTTTAATATAATAAGGCCCTTAAACTCTCTTCTTTTTGGCTTAATTTGGAAATAGGGTCAACATATAATAGTAAGGAGGACTCTCTGACAGGTAACTCTGGAGTGTGAGACTTTGAACTTTCAACCTGCAGCCAAATGACCAA
This sequence comes from Triturus cristatus, assembly GCF_964204655.1. NCBI lineage: Eukaryota > Metazoa > Chordata > Amphibia > Caudata > Salamandridae > Triturus > Triturus cristatus. The sequence goes on from NC_140590.1 coordinate 1,695,066,372, forward strand.
TGACTAGTCAAAAGGATGGTTGGGAATGGTGCAAAAAACACTAGGCTACTGTAATTAATGCTGGGTGGATAGAGAGCCGCTAGACGCTATGTTGGTAGTGTGAGGATGTGGTAACAAAACTCTGGAATTAGTTTGTACAGCTCGTTATTGCTGGAGCACATCAATATGCACCTGAGTTGCCATTATAGAGTACCTGTAGAATGGGCTTAGATTGCAGGGACCATGGGTGCGTTCTAGGGCAGGCGCAACAATAATGGGCGATAGGTATAAAAATGACACAATGAGTTTGCTGATTTAAAGAACATGTATATTATAGGGGCTGAGCAAACACAAGGAGATGATGGCCGAAGCGCGGACACTTTTCAGACACTCACCCCCAGTCACAGATCTGGGTAGAATCCATTGTTAGGGCCGGGTTCCTCTCTACCAACTTACTTCGGAACCTTTGGTCAATGAATCTTTGTTACCTGATGAGAAGTGCAGAAGGGAGAAATAACTCATTACGGTAACTTAACAACTTTAAAGAACCATGACTCTGAATAATCACAGACTCCAACTTCCAATTCAGTGGGTTTATTACTATGCAAAAATAACTGGACATACAGACACCTCAAGATGAGGTTGTAGAAGTACATTGGAACTAATACAAATCCAAACCTACGAGCAAGATGAAAATGCTGGATCATAAAAAAGAATGACAAATTCTAGAACCAAAACACAGGCAATGATTGCCCCCACGTCGAGATCAGTCTTCATTGGGGTTTGGAAAGTGAAAAGCATTAATCTATCCCTGCACTACTACCGTGACATCCCTCCTTGGCATTCCCCAAGCAAGATCAGGAAAAGGCGTCAGCACATGAAGACTTCCTAAGAAGTGCACTCAAGTTGTATGGGTCAGATTGCCTAAGCTACAGAGCTCGTTCTAAGATGCTCCTTCCCTCTCCATCGATCTCCTCACCTCTTCTCCTGACTCAATCCCTGGGGCACGGTCCCTAATTCAAAATGCAAAACACGCCCACTGCTTGCATCTGGATCACCTCATCCTGCTGGGCACTTCTCATAGGTGATTCTTCAGTTAGTTTCGATACTCCCAGCTCTTGGCTCGATGACCTTGATTGCCAGGCCTCCTTTTTTAGTGAGAAAGTACATCGTCTCGCAATTAGCAGCATTCCTTCTATAAAAGTATCTTTTCCTCTCCGAGCCTAACTCCTAAAACAAAAGGCGTTATTCTAACTAACAAAGACGACTTTCTCCACCTGCAACAGAAATTTGAGAACAGAACAAATCCAACATGCACATGAAATTCATCTTTTTACCCCACTACGAGAGCCGTCAGGTAGAATACATTTCAGGCCTACAGAAATCGGCCAACATAAGAATGAAATACATAGGCCCTACCCATTTAGCATTTCTAAATCATCGTGTTACATAAACACACCAAATGCACAAATTATTGTGAGCAGTCTATGATTTCTACACATTTAAACTCGAGTTGCCACATCCGTGTACAACTTTAATCTGGTGCACGTTAAATCTAGGCATTACATTATAAATAAGCAACTTTGTTAATCAATTATAGGTAAATGCCAAAGATTACTTTATTCAAAACACAGCTGCCTCGTTTATCTCTTTACATGGCATGTAATGATTCTAACATTTCATATCTCACATGGCATTACCAAGTACATTCTGATGACCAAATGTTAACACAACAAAGGAATAAATGTAGGTGCAGACTACGCGGGATGCAGATGCACCCCAACAAATTAAAGAGCTCCATCACTCTCCATCAGTCCCCCCCCTCTGAAGACAAGTGTCATCACAATCAATCAGAACTCCCTGTAGAAAGAACCGACCTAAACAAGAGACAAAGACAGTCTTGCCTGTCAAAACCTTTCTAGGCTTTTGACATTCTAATAATAACTGTCCTGTAGTCTCTCCATCCTTCTCTCACATTCCCTAAGATATCTCTCAGCCTGTCCTGACTTGTAAGCCTTTACTAGTCCCAACAAAACAATCACACAAACCACCCCTATGATGATGGGCTTCAAGATGTAACCAAGGATTCCTTTACAAAGGTTGGCAAACCAACTTCCAATCTTTCCAAAACCTTTCCCAACCTTGTTCCAAACACCCTCTGTGGCCAAATCATGCACCTCATGGTGAATCTCAGTGATGTTACATATATGCTTCTTCAGATCTTTGCTGTTGTCCGGTATATAAGTACAGCACTGTTAAACCCTCAACATTTTACAGACTCTGCCCTCTTATGCTAACAAAACATCTAGGGCAAGGCGGTTCTGCATCACCATAGCTCTTATCGACACCATCTCTCCATCTACAAGTAGCAAGGACTGAGTTGTATTCGCTGACAACTTATTCACAATGGTAGACAACCTTCTAATCTTAATTTCATTTAGAACTACTCCCAAACTTGGTATCATTCCTCCAAATACATCTCCAACAATTTCCCCTGCACTGGCACCTTGCTTTTCTCTATGATGTAATTCAGCTTTTAAGGGTCCTAAATCCTCTACATGATTTATCTTAGGTAACACAAAAGCCAAGTAACATGTACCATACCAATTCAGGGGCAATCTCACATAGGCATTTTTCCCACACACAAAATACACATTTGGCACCACTTGTACCACCACTTGCAAGAACTTCTTAGCAGTGGCTTCAGTTGTGAAAATGTGATCACACACACTCTGTCCCACAAAGACCGTAGCATAATACATCTGTACCTGTCGGTTACAAAGCTTTCCTCACTGTTCGAAATCTAAAGCTATTGGGGCATAACTCCCCCTTGTCTTGTGTGCCAACTCTTCCTTAGTCCATTCAAATGTTCCTCCTCTACTGTTAAGTTTTACTGTTAGTTGTCTATGTCTATCTTCCACTTGATCTATAAACTTCTTCTCTATATCTGTTAGCGTAAACGTTAAATTATAATGATGTGCATAAGCTGTATCTAATGTGAAGGTAGGTATGAAATACTTTCCCAATCTATCTTTTTGCTTGTATTGATCGTACTTATTCAGGTGCTTGTAAGCCGGAACCTTCGAAAGCACTAGGTCATGATTGGAGAAATAGTATTCATAATGCCTCTTACCGTAAAACATACTAAGCAACAAACTACACGTAATACCATACCTCAAAGGAAGGTGGTGATAGTGAATACCCTCCTCCACAGAAGCAGTCAACTGCATACACATATAATAATCTCTCACATCCATCGTGCTCACATATTCATATAGCAGCTTTGCATAAGTATTAAGCGTGTAATCAGCATTAGATAGATCTACGTGAAACATGCGAAAAAGTCTGATCTAGCATTGCCTTTTCAGCTTCTACGACACCCTCTTTTGTGCTAGAAGTGACAGGCGTGGTTGTCCGTTGCACTCCCATCCCTTCAACTTCAGCTTCATGTGAAATATTTACCGACACAATAATAACTACTACTATCACTATTATCATTCTTACTATGAGTGTACCTACCACACACTTAGAAGTTCGAATTTCAAGACTCCATTTTGAAATTGCCTGTATAGCACAGCAAGTCTTTTTCTCTGCCTCTGATTGCTGCTCAACCAGTTCACACAGTTCGTTGAACTTCTGGAAATTGATTCACAGTTCGTTGCACCTTTATTTACACAGTTGAAAGAAACTTCCTTAGCCCTCTTTCTTCTTCTATTGAAAGTCCCTAACTTTGTTCTTCTTCCGCTCGGGCCTAGGTTATCTTCTTTAAAGCAAGGTTTATTTACAATTCACAGTTCAATCAACAGTATCTCATGAGCTCAGAACCAATTTCAATAAATACACGTTGTAGAATCTCTAGACGAACAGCTGCAATCTGCTGTGCTAGTGGCTGGTATCAAAAAGTTGGAAAAGACAAATCTCGCAGAATCAAAACTTGCACTCTGCTCAATATTGGAGGTCTGGGTACATTCTCCGTCGACCCCTCCTCTATTTCCGGTCCAGTGACTACTAGCTCAATATACATTTTTAATTCTGGGATCCTGCTGACCAATCGTAAAGACCTCAGTCTCCTGGTCCACACTGCTTCTGGCATCTGTGATCAAATAGGACCACTCTGGGACAACGTACCTCTGGCAGGGCACTCCTGCTCTTCTCAACCTCCTCGGGCTCCCTTGTGCTTGTTCTGCATCAATTAGCTCTGATTCAGACGTTTCAGATACTGGAGCAAGATCCTTTTTGGACTCCAATCTCAAGTTTAGCCTCCTTTGTCTCACAGGCCATGATTCACTTGCAAGCTCTGCTCTTCCTATCTGCACCAGACCACCTTGCGCACCAGTTTCTTCAGCTGAGTCTGAGTCTGACTCTGTACCACTCACAATGTTACTTTCTCCCTCAGAGTCAATACCTGGGCCTTGTGTAGCATGACCTTTAAGCTTGGTCTGGAGGACAACCAGCTTGGTCGGCAGCCCTCACAGCTTGGCTCGTTCTCTCCTGTGGTCTTGCAACCACAGCTGGATTTTCTTCTGGGAGAGGAGCTGTTTCTTCCGAAGGTTCTGAAACTCTGCGGGTATGGGAGGCGTGAATCCAATTTGGCAAGCCTCTGCATTTCACAGCTGTATTTGTCACCAGAATCACTTGATATGGACCTCTCCAGCAAGCATAAAGGCAGCTCTTCCTCACGTGCTTACGAAGGAACACCCAGTCACCTGGGCACAAGTCGTGACACAGGTCCTTCGTGGTCGGTGCAGTCGCAGCTTCAACCTGGAGAGACACAGACCAGACCACGTCAGCCATTCGTTTGCAATAATCAAGGATCAAATGATCTGTGATATTTATCAAGGCTGTAGACGGCACTGCTGGCAAACGCATCACTCTCCCCATCAGGATCTCATGGGGCGAGAGACCTGTTCTCCTCTCGGGGATACTACGGATACTCATCAACACCAGGGGCAATGCATCCGGCCATTTCAGAGACGTAGACAAGCACACCCTTGCCATTCACATCTTGGGAGTTCCATGAATCTGCTAATCTCTAGCTACAATGCAGTATCTGCTCAACTTGCAAGGCAGCGCAAAGCAGCTTCATAATCTCACTATGGAAATGTGTTCCTCTGTCCTTCTTTAATAAAGTTGGAAACCCGAACCGAGGAATGAGCTCTCTAAGCAACAACTTTGCTACTGTGAGACTATCACACCTCCTTGTTGGGTAGGCCTCCACCCACCAATGAGAAAACACACACCACAACCAAAATGTACCTCAATCTATTGCACTTGTGCATCTTGATGAAATCAAGCTGGATCCTGTTGAAGGGTCCCCAAGATCTCCCAACGTGACTCAATGCAACCACAGTTTTTTTTCTAGCATTCATTTGCTGACCCGCAACACATCTGTGACACATTGCTTCAGCAAACGTATGGAACTGTGGGTTAAACCACGTCTGTCTTAACACACGCACCATGGCATCCCTTTCAATGTGAACTGCTCCATGAATCTGCCTCACCATAGGGCTTAGTAAATCATCTGGTAAAACTGCTCGACCATCAGCTGAAAATCAAATACCATCATCTCTTTTCTCACAACCTGCTTTAATCCAACCAGCTTCTTCCTGTCCTGACACTTCTCCCTGAAGATGCTTGATCTCATCCCAAGTGTCCGCTATGGCTAACATCATGCTGAGCTCGGTTCTTACTGTGCTCTCCCCAGCGTATTCCCCAGTGAAAATGCATCCTTGTTCAGCACAGAAATATGCAACCTCATCTGCGTATCTGTTGCAAAGAGTCACAAAGTCATTTTCCTTTCCATGAGCACCACACTTCACCACAGCTATTTCCTTTGGACTTTGCAAAGCCTCCAACAGTTGTCTTAAATATTCTCCATTTCTGATGGAAGATCCCGTACTGGCTATTGATGTAGATGGTGACTCGATTTGATTAGCAACCAGGCATGCACGTGTCAAGGCAATGATCTCAGCCACTTGTGCGAAGTATACTTCTTGTAAACAGGCAGCTTCTACAACTCCAGAAATGGTACATAGAGCAAACGCTGCTCTCAGATGACCCACATTGTCTCTTAAGCATGAACCATCTCAAAGAAGATTTCATCAGATTCAGGGAGGTTTGTCGACAATGTCAAGTCTTGGTTTGGTGCAAAAATCGGTCACATTGAGACAGTCATGGTCCTCACAATCTTCACCATCAACATTTGGAAGAGGCATCGAAGTAGCAGGATTCAATATAGAATTTTTTTTTAGAGTCACATCCTCTGTGGCAAGTATGATCTGCTCATAGCGTGAGCCTGTTATTTGTCAAATGTTGTGTCTTGGTTCTCGTCATCAGAAGCTCAACTGAGTGTGGAACATAAACAGTAAGTGGATGACCCATCACAATGCTGTCACCTCTTTCAATGCTGACACCTGTTGCAGCAACGGATTTGAGATATCTGGGCAACGCTGAAGCTACCGGATCTAAGGTAGACAACTGGTCTATGGACACCTCCATGAGTCTGTGTGAGTACTGAGAATGTCAACCTTCCGGCACACAGCAAAATAGTGAGAAGGGTTTGTTGTAATCAGGCATTCCTCGAGCCAGAGGGCGACACAGGCTTTCTTTCAGCCCCAGAAAGGCAACCAAAGAGTCTTTATCCCATGGTACCGGATCACTCACATCCTTGTGTGTCAACCTCTGCAGAGGTTTTGCTTTCAATGAGAAATTGGGAATCCACTGGTGACAGCACCCAACCATTCCCAAAAACATCCTGACTTTCTTTTGTGTGGTAGGCGCAGTCATGTTCATGATCGCCTCAATGCGGTCCGGTGACACCTTCCTCTTGCCTTTCTCAATGCGATGACCCCATTACTGAACCTCAGTCAAACAGTACTAAAACTAGCATGGGGATTTTTGTGTCCATTCCCTGCCAGGTGATTTAATAAGGCAACAGTATCTATCCTGCAAGCGTCTTCTGTTTCAGACGCAACCAAAAAGTCGTCAATGTACTTCAGAAGGACTGAATTTTGTGGCAGTACCAGACTCTCAAGGTTCTTTTTCAAAATCTGATTAAAAATCGATGGATTCTCTGTATACCCTTGTGGGATACAACACCACGTTAACACACAATTTTCCAGACAAAAATTGAATAAAAATTGGCTTTCCTCATTTAGGAGTATTGGAAAGAATACTATCAAAAAGAGGGGGGGACCTGAGAGCCAGTTAATGGTCCAGTGTCCATGCTCCCAAAATTACATACAACAAAAAATGAAAGGACACTGTTCCAACAATAGGGTGCAAACAGACACCCTTGTGCTTAAAGATAAAAAAAGGGAAAGATTCTAAGTTAAATGGACCCACCAAATGAGGGGAAGAACATGTCTTGCCTCTTGTTGCCCTCACACACCCCAAGAGGTGTCATGCTTCATCATCGGGCAGTTGCTCCTCGTTGGGCCGGCGCTGCAATCCCCAACGGGTCCCCCGAAGGGTCACTTTGGTGGAGATCTTTTGAGACATGCCGGATGGTGCATGTGGGTATGTGGGGTGTGGGTCCAAAATGAGGGTAGCAAAGTGCGTGCATCGTGATTTAAAACTGACCAAGGGTGGCCAGAAAAAGTTGTAGTGTATAGCAATACCCTTGTCAGAATAAAAACTCATAAATCGAGTATAATCCCAAGGGGCACATTTGTGCCTCGGTATCATAGACATGGTCAACATGTTTCACGCCTCTGTTGCCATAAACGGTCGTTGGCGCTTCTTCAGGACCAGGATTGAAGAGTGTGGTGAAGTGCACGTGAAGAAATATTAAAAGATAAATACCCATAATACATGTCAGGGCGGGTCATTGTACTGCTCCTGATCACAACCTAGAATAGAAAGGAAAAGAAAGAAAGTACATCGAATGTGCATTAGCATTGCTTAATGCAACATAGTGTGCCACTGCTGTGTGCACCACGTATCAATGCCACAAAAAGAAAACAGCAAGAGACCAGAGAGGGGTCAAGTATCCCCTAATTAGACACAGGACATGTACGGAAGGCTCAGGGCCGTAATATGGTGGGCCAAAATTATCAAGGGGCCCAAACTAAGGGGAGGATAATTACTAGCCCATCCCATAATGAAAATAGGGTACCCTTAGCCCCACCAAATCCCCAGAAGAGTCATAAACCTTCATAAGAGAAACCTACACATTTCTGGAGAATGTCCTTACCTTCCAAATAAACTGCACTCGCTCCAAAGACTGTGGGCGGAAAACGCCCGCACCATGACGGGCTAACAAAAACAGACATTACAAAAGAATGTATAACGAAGATAAACATACATCCAAAGGTAAGAGCATTGTGCTCAAAGATGTAAAACTCAGTCGCACATCCTCATCGTCCATTGTTTTACTCACAAATGTCACAAGTGCCCAACGCCCATGCACCTATCGTGTCCCGCCACCAAGCCAAATATGCAGCAGTGGCCGCGCAACGGAAGATTTTTTAAAAAGGCGCATAGGTGCCGTTGGCGTGCTCTAGTTCCGGGGTGTTCCTCTGTCCCAAGTGGGGACAGCGCATGCGTACAAACTTGCCCCAATGCGCATGCGTGGCCGGGGAATGCTAATCCCCAGCGCATCGACATCCCGGGTGGAGACTAATTAACAAAGCAGTCTGAGAGAATACGTTAAGCCACAACCCAGTGTACAAATAATAGCGTACACCGGGGAAGTGTGTGCTTCTATGTAAGCTGGAAATTACAATGAACGATAAGGGAGCCCTCCAGGGACAGTCTCGTTACAGCGACTTATGTCAGACATTGAAGTACCCTTTATTACTGGTGACTTATTAAACAGGGTATTATACCCAAACCTAACACGTGTAAAGATACCAAATCAATGTAATCCTGTTGTTATAATAGGAGGTAGGTAAATGAAAAAGAGGAGGAGGGGGGGGAGAAGAACGGCCACCAAAATTCATACACCCTAAGTAAGTATATATAGTGTTTCCCTGAGAGCCTCCCATCCTGGTGGACCAATTATCTTTACTATCGCTTCTACTTCTCATCTCTTTTTCCACACGAGTCCTTTGGTATCACCAGGATGGGAGGCTCTCAGGGATACACTATATATACTTACTTAGGGTGTATGAATTTTGGTGGCCGTTCTTCTCCCCCCCCTCCTCTTTTTCATTTACCTACCTTCTATTATAACAACAGGATTACATTGATATGGTATCTTTACACGTGTTCGGTTTGGGTATAATACCCTGTTTAATAAGTCACCAGTAATAAAGGGTACTTCAATGTCTGACATAAGTCGCTGTAACGAGACTGTCCCTGGAGGGCTCCCTTATCGTTCATTGTAATTTCCAGCTTACATAGAAGCACACACTTCCCCGTGTACGCTATTATTTGTACACTGGGTTGTGGCTTAACGTATTCTCTCAGACTGCTTTGTTAATTAGTCTCCACCCGGGATGTCGATGCGCTGGGGATTAGCATTCCCCAGCCACGCATGGGCATTGGGGCAAGTTTGTACGCATGCGCTGTCCCCACTTGGGACAGAGGAACACCCCGGAACTAGAGCACGCCAACGGCACCTATGCGCCTTTTTTAAAAATCTTCCGTTGCGCGGCCACTGCTGCATATTTGGCTTGGTGGCGGGACACGATAGGTGCATGGGCGTTGGGCACTTGTGACATTTGTGAGTAAAACAATGGACGATGAGGATGTGCGACTGAGTTTTACATCTTTGAGCACAATGCTCTTACCTTTGGATGTATGTTTATCTTCGTTATACATTCTTTTGTAATGTCTGTTTTTGTTAGCCCGTCATGGTGCGGGAGTTTTCCGCCCACAGTCTTTGGAGCGAGTGCAGTTTATTTGGAAGGTAAGGACATTCTCCAGCAATGTGTAGGTTTCTCTTATGAAGGTTTATGACTCATCTGGGGATTTGGTGGGGCTAAGGGTACCCTATTTTCATTATGGGATGGGCTAGTAATTATCCTCCCCTTAGTTTGGGCCCCTTGATAATTTTGGCCCACCATATTACGGCCCTGAGCCTTCCGTACATGTCCTGTGTCTAATTAGGGGATACTTGACCCCTCTCTGGTCTCGTGCTGTTTTCTTTTCGTGGCATTGATACGTGGTGCACACAGCAGTGGCACACTATGTTGCATTAAGCAATGCTAATGCACATTCGATGTACTTTCTTTCTTTTCCTTTCTATTCTAGGTTGTGATCAGGAGCAGTACAATGACCCGCCCTGACATGTATTATGGGTATTTATCTTTTAATATTTCTTCACGTGCACTTCACCACACTCTTCAATCCTGGTCCTGAAGAAGCGCCAACGACCGTTTATGGCAACAGAGGCGTGAAACATGTTGACCATGTCTATGATACCGAGGCACAAATGTGCCCCTTGGGATTATACTCGATTTATGAGTTTTTATTCTGACAAGGGTGTTGCTATACACTACAACTTTTTCTGGCCACCCTTGGTCAGTTTTAAATCACGATGCACGCACATTGCTACCCTCATTTTGGACCCACACCCCACATACCCACATGCACCATCCGGCATGTCTCAAAAGATCTCCGCCAAAGTGACCCTTCGGGGGACCCGTTGGGGATTGCAGCGCCGGCCCAACGAGGAGCAACTGCCCGATGATGAAGCATGACACCTCTTGGGGTGTGTGAGGGCAACAAGAGGCAAGACATGTTCTTCCCCTCATTTGGTGGGTCCATTTAACTTAGAATCTTTCCCTTTTTTATCTTTAAGCACAAGGGTGTCTGTTTGCACCCTATTGTTGAAACAGTGTCCTTTAATTTTTTTTTTTTTTTTTTTTTGTATTGGAAAGAATGCCTGACACAAATCAATCACAGTAAACCATTCAGCCTCACATGGAATTTGAAATAAGATCACTGATGGATTCGGTACCACTGGACAACATGGAACTACAATCGTTTTGACCTTCCGTCTTCCTTACCCCTCAGGCACCGTCATTGGAAAGGGTCTGATTTGGATTCATTAAAGGTCTCGATGAATGGCATCTGCTGATACATCCGATTTCCTTTAGGGATCCTCGGAGGTTGGGGAACTTGCACTTGCGGACTCAACCCCCCCCCATGTACAGATCTGGGCCTTGTCACTGTATTCACAGTCTCAGGTGCCTGTACCACTGTCTCATCTTGAATCTGATTAGCTGGATTTGACCTACACTGGCACTTCCAATGCCCAATCTTGTGACACTAATGACATGCAGTGGTTCTCTTTAGGGTACCAAGGTATACCCCTTGTTTGGGGTCTATGGGTTTCCCTCTACCCTGACCTGACTTATTCTGGGCTCCTCCATGATTATGTTCCTGCCTTCGTCCTAGCGTTCCTCTATTTGGTTGTGTTTGGTCCATCCTTCCCGCATTCCTCATCTGGACTAGCATTAGCTTGTCCTTGAGCTTCCTATGCTTCGAGTCTACTTCATCACTGCAATATCTGGTGTACAGCAGAATCTCATCTACTGATTTGTTTTGCCAACAGATCAAATGCAGTTGGATTATGAAGCTAATCTCTGGCCTTAGTCCTAGGACACATTTGGAAACAAACTGTCCCATGTCCTTTGAATCTAGACTGTCCAATCCACTGTACTGGTTAAAGGCTTGCAAGAGCTTTTCATAATAAGCATGAACTGATTCCTTGAGTTCTTGGGTAGTTCGATCTATCTTAACCCAATCAAAATCTTGTGGCGAAATCTTGGACTGTAACCATGTGATTACCTGCTCAAACAATTTCACAACTATAGGTGAGGGACCATGAATTATGGGGTCTCGTTCAGGTTCTAAAGTTGGCCTTTCAACAGCAATTTTACAAGCAGACCACAAGGTATTCAAATCAATCCACAATTCTTTTGAAATCTTGACAAAGCGATCGACTTGCTTGTAACATTCAACAGGCTTTTCCCTCAGCCGTGGAAAATCATTTGTAAACGCTGCTAAATAACACCTGCTCCAAGGCACATGCACATCCCACCACTCTGTACCTCTCGCAACAGGTAAGCCTCTACTCCTGCTGTCCCCCCTCCTGGAGGCGGCGTATCTCCTATACCCTTTTTGACACTCTTTTTCTTTGAACACCTTTCCTCCCTCTTGTCAAGCAGGCTCCATGCATGTATCCCTACGATCAATTCTCGAATGTGGGTCTTCAATCCTATGACTCTTTTCTCTTCCAATTCTTGATCACTGTAATTTAGCCTATGGCCTCCCTGTAACATTTTTGTTTTGGACAAATCCACATCATTTTTTGTTTTTTTTTCAAAGTTATAATTATACATTTGTGAGTTAAATTGATACACCAATTTTTTTTTTAAATTCCCTTTAAGAAACTATGTTATTTTTAAGCATAAACAACAGATGTCCAATCGTGGGCATTGGGGCTCCAATACCACAACAGCGCAACAAATTTATGAGAAGAAACAATATAGAAATAACAGATAAATATATGAATCCCGTGACTTTGGTGGAATAATATATTTTTGCACATTCATTGGAAATTCCTTTTTAGTAAACTTATTGCACTTATGATTTAATTTATTAGCACTTTTTGCACATTATTAACACACATCGCATATGCCTGGCATTAGGGATTTATACAACAAAATCAGGAGAAATGTAAAATAAGGGGTTTGGTTGTAAATAGAGTAAATTGATATCTATTTTAGAAAATTGGTTTTATCTCCGATTTTACTTGTTTAGAACTGATATATTTATGTATTTATTTAATCAACCTCCAAATGTGAATTCTCCGTAGAATTGTCGCATAAGAAAGGAAACTATATTTGTATCAACACAGGAAGACTATCAATGTAACTTTTCTATGTCTATGGCGTAAGATTGCACAGGTGATTTCACTTGTATTTGCAGAGGGCACTTTAAAAAGATTGAGTGTAACGTAGGACTTTGTCATGTGATCAAGGCTCCCGTGTGAGCTGAAACGCGTCATGACGATTTTGCACAGAATAAAATAATAAGCACTTATGCTGTGGTCCGTCTCCGTTTTTGGACAATCCAGAGAGCAAAACGGAAATTCATGGATATGAGAAGCTGACGTGGTCTCTTCACGGCTTGACAAGTTTCCTTGAAGGAACGACATAGTTGAAGAGAAACAACTTCCCGGGCAACCTGGAAGTACTCAACGAAATCCGGAAGGAATTGCATGACCGTGACCCCCTGTGACGTAGCAACGCCGAGATACCAAGGTGGAATTGAACAAAAAGAATCAGAGGATTTGGACAAACCGGTTCTTCACCGAGGTACGGAATACAGGCTTTAAGGGTGGAAAGGTGTGCTTTCAGGAGCTACAGTCATACATTTGGACAAATCCACATCATACCTCTGCCAGCTTTTCATGAGCTTTTCTCGTCTTTCGGGTCACATCCTTGGCCACAAACAATAGCCCATGTTGTTCATAAAGTTCCATACTTTCCAGAGGGAAGTTTCCACTTATCATATCATCAGCTTCTGCCTTTAACCTCACTACATCCAGCACCTTGGCCCTTATAGCAGCTTTAATCATTCCCTGACTCGATGTACTATTCAGCTCTCCACTCCCACTGCTCTGATTTCTGTGGTGGTTCCCTTCAGCCATATTCCGTGGGACATTTTGACTCCCAGACACTCCTTGATCAACTCCTCCTGCCATCCTCCCCTTGGGACCTCTAACTGGGCCCTCCCACATCCTCAAGTCAGAACGTGAATCTGCTAGCGATACTGATCTTACCACTCTAGGTTCAATGGGTGCTCTAGAAGAGTCTGCAGTCGCTGGCAATGGAGTACTAGCCTCTACAGGTCTCAAAAAGGGATCATCTTTGCTCCCCGCAGCATTTCCTCCAAAACTGGTACCTTCTCCTACTGCTGACTGTTTGACTACAATTCTCTGCCTGACTTGGGTCATATACACTGAAACTATGGGACCAATGGTGACTGCCACCGTAAGGGCATCCGGTAACCGTTTAGCAGTGTTAACTCCATTCACCTCCGCACTCCTCGATACTTGCATCCCTATTCCTTTACATTCCTGTTAAAATGATTCCCACTGCTCTTGCACTAGGACTCACCTGTGGGTCTCCTATTCCCTCTGTTAGACCTGGCACCTTGGCGTGGGTCTCCCTTCCATTTTTTGCTGTCTCATGTGGTTTTGCTGGTGTTAGATGCTTTGGGCACTGTGCCACTACTATCCAGTGCCACAGTGCAAGTGCTCCCCATTGTAAATTGATGTATGGATTAGTGATTCCATGATTGGCTGGTTTGGCTTACCTGTCAGACCCTAGTACAGTACACCAGGAGTGTCCAGGGCTGGTAATCCAAATGCTGCTAGTGGGCTTGCAGCACTGGTTGTGCCACCCACAGAAGCAGCCTGTTAAAGCGTGTCTAAGGCTTGCCATTGCAGAGCCTGTGTGCGGTCTGGTACTGCACTGCTGACTGGGCAAGTGCACCCACTTGACAGTCCCTAAACCTTCCCTTTTCTTCATATCAGACACCCCTGTGATAGGCTCAATGGCAGGGTGCATTGTAAGTATAAGGTAGGACATGCCCTGGTGTGTGTGGCATGTCATAGTAGTGAATTACAGCCATTTTCGTTTTCACTATTGCAAGGCTACCTGTTCCCCATAGGCCAGAATGGGCAGTTTAATTATTACATTTTATAATCCTAAACTGAGTCAGGGAACTAGGTAGAAATTCGAGTTTAGTATGCCTGAACTCAGAATGATAAAATGCATCTTTTAGTGAAGTTGGTTTTAACATTCTGTGTTTGAAAATACCACTTTTAGAAAGTAGGTATTTTCTTGTCTAACCATCCAAGCCTGCCTCTGCTAGGTTGTGTATTCATTGTCTGGAGTTTGAGTGACAGGGGCTGGGGGATTCCAGGAGACGGGTGGGCCAGCACAGGGCTGAATAGAGAGATCTGCATGCAGATGGGTGGGAGGAGTTGCACCTGGGACCTGAATAGGGCTGTGCCTTCCCTCCACAATGCTGGCTCCACCTCCTGTGGTGCGTCTGATGTCTCTGCCCTTCACTGTGAAAGGAAAGAAGGTGTCATGTCAACAAAGTACTCCAGGACTGACCAGAACTGGTTTGGACTAGGCAAAGGCCTCTCTGTCTTCAGAGAACAAAGAGAAACTGAGTATAAATATTGGGACCCAAACCCAAGAACTTTAGATCATTTTGGAAAACAAGAAGAAACCTTTGCTGAGGAGAGGAACCAGAGAGACTGAGGAGAGACTATCCCTAAGCTTGAGGGATTGGCCTGCAGTGGTCGCCTGACTGCCAAAGAGAGGAGAAAGGAACTTTGCGTATACTTTATTCAACTTGTGAAGGATCTCCAAGGGCTTGATAAAAGAGCTTGCCTCCTGCTGAAGTCTCAGTGACAACAGACTTCACCAACCAGCCCCCCAAGAGTCTTTTGGAAGTGCCTGCTGCTGTGCGAGGCTTTCTGAAGGACTGCGTGTCGCAAGGAGCTGGAAGCGCGACTCACGAGCAAGAAGCGTGTCGCCGAACTGCCGCTGTCGCTTCACAACGAGAAAGCGCCTCGCATCGCCGGAGAAGAGGATCGATGTCGCATCTGACACCTCCGCATCACCGGGAAGCCTGTCGCAGGGCCTGTCGCGGCCCAGAAGAACCGTTGAGTCATCGCAGGGTCACGAAGTGCCTCGCATCGCCGGAGAAGATGGTTGACACTGCATTAGATGCCGCCACATCACCTGGAAGTGTGTCGCAGGACCTGTCGCGGCTTGCATTGTTGCCGAAGCGCCTCGCATCACCGGAGAAGAGGATCGGCGCCGCATCAGACGCCGCCACATCACCGAGAAGCGTGTTGCAGGGTCTGTCACCGTCCGCATCGTGTCGCATCAAGGAAAAGACGCCATCTTTGTTTCATTGCACCAGATCTTCATCGCATCACGGCGTTGCATGCCGCATCGCCACGGGAGCGCAGTAAGAGACCAACGCATCACCTCCCCTCGCAGAGAAGAACCAATGCATCTCCTATACAGTAGTAGGGACCCGACGCATCACCGTTCTTGCACCTAAGGAACCGACGCATCACCTTCCCTGCAACACTTTAGTTGTATAGCGTTACGCATCTTAAGGTACATTGAACTCAAAGTGTCGCATTTTAACATCTAAAGAGAACTAAGCTAATTCTGCCATTTTAAGTACAGTATTGTGGATTTTTGTCGTTTGTGGTCTTGTGATAAGTCTAAATAAAGAATACTTATTTTTGATATAAAACTTGTGTGGTGTCCATCTGTAGTGTTGTCACTTGGTTACTGTATGTGCTCACAAATGCTTTACACACTGCCTCTGAGATAAGCCTGTCTGCTCGTGCCAAGCTACCAAGGGGGTGAGCAGGGGTTATTTTAGGAGTGTACCCCCTTACAATGACTAGACGCAAGGGTCCCTATATGTCAAAGGTACCTACCTCTGCCAACTAGAGACCCCCAAATCTAACACCCTCCATAAGCGATCGCCTTCCCTCCTCTGAACTTGGATTATATGGATGCGAACGCTCTGCTCGCAACCTGTCTAACAAGCTGTCATCTGTGTCACTGTCATCTCTTCCTTCCTGTTCTGAGCATCTCCTGTTTTAACAGTGGGAATAGTCTCTCTCCCTCAATGGTGTCTACCCTCCACGTCTTCAAATGTATGTCCCAACGCGCATCATGATATGCCTTCATTGCCTTTTTCGGCCTTCTTTGGTTTGGCTCCTTCTTCTTTGCCTGTGCTGCTCTCATCCATGCGTCTAATGCCTCAAAATGTGTTGGTCTATGTGGAGGTCGCAATGAAGTCATCACTGCCCTTAGCTGATACCTCTAATCTAAATTAAACATAACGTGGGAAAGCCAAATCTCCCTCCTTTTCGGTAATCTTATTCCGATTTTGAAGACAAACTATAGTATGAAGTCCTACATTTGTGGCCATGTAATGTGCTGGTGTATCCTCGGGTGGTGCTTCCTCACCCACTCGAGTTACCACTCCTTTATCTCCCCTACAAAAATCTTGCAACACCCTAAAACATTGCATAATTGAATCTAATTCCTTTACCCACAAGGTGTTTTTGTTTCTGCTCCCTGATGACAACCCACCAATCCCAGCACGGCTTTACACCGACCCACCTATCGCAGCGCTGCACACTCTGACATCACTTCTTCCCCCTCACACAGCAGTTCACCCTCCTTCACAATCCCTTCCTTACACATTCACGCACCTCGTTCATAGAAGCGACTGGACAGTCACATATCCGTCTGTCTGTCCACAAAACGACCGGACAGTCTTACAAGTAATTGTCTGCCTCACCAATGGCAACTGTCTGTCCACAAAACAACCAGATAGTCACCTCAGACCATCTGCCCACAAAACGACCGGACAGTCATAAACGAATCGATAGGATTCAATCACTCAAGATCATTCACACCCAGTGACACACGGCCTTTGTGGAGAAGTGTGGCTCAATGGTGAGAGCGGCAGACCCTGATGCAGAGGTCTAGCCCGGGACCAGGGTACAATTCCCGCCTTGGCGGGTCTTGGGCTCAATTTCCTCGGACCTGTTAATTCTCGCCTCAGTGCCTCTTCTAATCATGGGTCCCACTCTGCAACTCTGGGCAATAGCTTGCTTAATCTCCACAATGGCCCCAACAGCGCTGGGATGACTGGATTCACCTTGGGGGTGCCCAGGAGTGGACATTTCACAGGGAAAAGCCAGGAAGGGTTCCACAGTGGTATGAGTACAGCGCCAGGACACCCCAGGGTAACAGTGCGCTATACAAGTACAACACATTTACATTTACATTTTGTCGGCCACTCGAATCGCTGTAGTCCGCCCTTGTCCACTAGCTTCCCGCACAATTCTATCAAGCTCTCCCACACAAGTTTCCCTATCACCAGTGGGTTGTCGATAGCGCTTCACGACTCCCACAAACACTGGTCAGACAATTACAGCACTGGTGTCTTCTACACCACAAACATCCCGAGATCTTAGGCTACTCATTGAACCTGATATCAAAACCAAAACAATTCACATGCACTGCGCAGTTTTGGCCCAAAATCACATTCACTCGACTCTCATCCCAGCTCTGCAAGACATCACACAATCAAATCATCACCGCAATCTAACACACACTCATCCCTATTCATACTCACTCCACTGTGAACCGCTGTTCCCGCCACACTACCACTCTCCGTTGGTATTCGCCAAAGTCGGCCATCCTCCGCTTCTGAACCTCTGGGCTTTCAACCTTTGGGCTCTTTGGGGCTCTATGGCTGACTTTCCCTAACTTTCTCCCCTCACTGCAGAGGTAACCGTCCTCTTGCTACCAACTATTAGTGCCGGTTTCCCCTCTACCAACTTACTCCGGAACCCTTGGTCAATGATTCTTTGTTACCTGCTGAGAAGTGTAGAGGGGAGAAATAACTCATTACGGTAACTTGACAACTTTAAAGAACCATGGGACATATTATCAAGTACGGCGTTAAAATTATCGCCGGTTTAGCGGCAGAAAACTGCTGCTAAAGCGGCGATAATGGGCTTGATAATATGCCCTGGAGAATTCCAATAGAAGCCCATGTTCACACCAGAACATGGACTTCTATTGGAATTCTCAAGGGCATATTATCAAGCCCATTATCGCCGAACTGCCGCTAAACCGGCGATAATGTTTAACGCCGTCCTTGATAATATGCCCCCATGACTTTGAAGAATCACAGACTCCAACTTCCAATTCAGTGGGTTTATTACTATGCCAAAAATAACTGGAGATACAGATACCTAAAGATGAGGTTATAGAATTACATTGGAACTAATACAAATCCAAACCTACGAGCAAGATGAAAACGCTGAATCATAAAATGAATGACAAATTCTGGAACCAAAACGCAGGCAATGATTGCCCCCACGTCAATATCAGTCTTCATTGTGGGTTGGTTAGTGAAAACATTAATCTATCCCTGCACTACTACCATGACATCCCTACTTAGCATTCTCCAGGCAAGATCAGGAAAAGGCGTCAGCACGTGAAGACTTCCTAAGAAGTGCACTCTTGTTGTATGGGTCAGATTGCCAAAGCTACAGAGCTCGTTCTAAGATGCTCCTTTCCTCTCCATCGATCTCCTCAACTTCTCTCCTGACTGAACCCCCAGAGCACTGTCCCTAATTCAAAATGCAAAACACAAAACATGCCCACAGCTTGCATCTGGATCACCTCATCCTGCTGGGCACTTCTCATAGGTGATTCTTCAGTTAGTTTCAATAATCCCAGCTCCTGGCTCAATGACCTTGATTCCCAGGTCTCCTTCAGTGATAAAAGAACACTGTCTCCCAATTATCAACATTCCTTGCATAAAAGTATCTTCTCCTCCCCGAGCCTAATTTCTAAAACAAAAGGCGTTATTCTAACTAACAAAGACGACTTTCTCCACCTGCAACAGGAACGTGAGAACAGAACAAATCCAACATACACATGAAATTCATCTTTTTACCCCACTACGAGAGCCGTCAGGGAAAATACATTTCAGGCCTACAGAAATCGGCAACATAAGAATAAAATACATAGGCCCTACCCAAATACATATAAATGAACAATTTACTTAAGCATTTCTAAATCATCGTGTTACATAAACACACCGAATGCACAAATTATTGTGAGCAGTCTATGATTTCTACACATTTAAACTCGAGTTACCACATCCGTGTACAACTTTAATCTGGTGCACGTTAAATCTAAGTATTACATTATAAATAAGCAACTTCCTAATCAATTGTAGTCAAATGCTAAAAATTACTTAGTTCCAAACACAGCTGCCACGTTTATCTCTTTACATGGAACGTAATGATTCTAACATTTCATCTCTCACATGTTATTACCAAGTACATTCTGATGACCAAATGTTAACACAACAAAGGAATAAATGTAGGTGCACACTATTCGGGATTCTGATGCACCCCTGCAAATGAAAAAGCACAACTGCGCTCCATCAGTCCTCCCCTCTGATGACAAGTGTCATCACAATCAATCACAACTCCCTGTAGAAAGAACCGACCTAAACAGAAGCCGTAGCCAGTCTTCCCTGTCAAAACTTTTCTAGGCTTTTGAGATTCTCATAATGACTGTCCTGCAGTCTCTCCATCCTTCTCTCACGTTCCCTAAGAGATCTCTTAGGCTGTCCGGCCTTGTGCCACTTGTAAGCCTTTACTAGTCCCAACAAAACAATCACACAAACCACCACTGTAACACAACAAAGGAATAAATGTAGGTGCAGACTACTCTGGATTATGATGCACCCCTACAAATGAAAGAGCACCACCGCACTCCATCACCATCATCGTTCTTTAGCACACTTTGCCACCATAATAGCGGTTGGTCAATTCCTAGCTTATGGATCCCTAGTGAAAGCAGTGCACGTAGCTTGGGAGTGTATATCCGAGGAGCACATGAGGTGTCAGAAAAGGTACTCACAATCGGGGATGGGAAGGTACTGATCAAGCACTGGTAAATAAGTACAGGAATACTCAGTGTCTCTCTCGGATTTAACTGAGGCTGGGAGCGGTACTCCACCTCGCCACCATTGCACTGCAGGAACATGCACAGTTTTGCTGCTGTTTGCAGGAACTGTGAACTGCGGTGCATGTCCTCCTCTAATTCCAAACTACATTGCTTGCCCTGTCCTCACCCCGTAGCATGTGAGAGCTGTTTTCCCTTTTTGCTTTGTAGAAACCGAGCGCACTCTAACATAACCCACTGTTCTTCTTCTTCAATTGCTGTTGTAAGTCTCCACGTGACGAATGCTGCTACTGTAGTGTTCTAAATAAAGAGGTATGAGATATACTCTAATAAATCGAGAATGTTCCCAGAGAACTCTCCCCACACTGTAACTAACCAAGGACATGCCAACGGGCCCAGGCTATCGTTGCACAATGTATCAACTATCATGCTTGAATAAACTGTGGGAACAACTGAACCCTGTGCAACAGTACTATGAGAGAATCTTCAAATGTACTCTGTAGTAAAATAGTCCTTCGTGCTCGTTCCACATTGGTGCATATCCTGAGAGCTATGTACTCGTACAGTAATGTATGCCGACCATAATCTAAAATCCTATAAAATAACTCACTTTTTACAGTATCCTAAAACTCCCATTTCCTATTCTGAGAATGCAAATTTATCCCTGACTTCATATAAAACTTTCTCACTACTTATGAATTGTGTGGTCTGCTACAAAACTTATTGATGGCATATTTCCTGTATTTTGCCATTCATTTCATATATAAACCTTCAAATTCTAACCTGTGTCTGTCATTCTTTGAGAATGTAACAGTCCTTATTATTGGAATTTAACGTATATGTATTAGAGATGGGTCCAGTCGGGGGAACACCAAAGTGTGTACTGAAACTACATCACTCCCGGTCCTGGCTGTTGGCATGCTGTGGCCTAATTATTAAAGATTGATTTGTGTGCTGGACATGCTCATTAAGCGCACACGTAAACACACCTACTCTGAACTTCTTCCTTAGTGTATATGTTCTCAACCAACTGCAGTGGTGGTTGATGACAAATCATATTGAAGGGGCGCAAAACACATAAAAAAATATACATAATAATATACACAATTTTATTTTAAAAAATCCCTTACCTTACACTGCAGCTCGATGCTCTGCAGCATGTCTTTGTTGTTCTGCAGCATGTCCTTGGAGCCCGAAGCTCGCAGCCAACACTCTCATCAAATCAAGACGCTGTTCTCACGCTGTAAGCAGCATGCGGGAAGCGTCTTGATTGGCTGCGGCGGGCATGCTCTATGCTCAAAAAGGTACTGGTGGTCTGTGCCTGCCCTCCAACCGAGCTGTTCAACACAGCCAGGTTGGAGGGGTTTGAATTGCGCATGTCGGTTTGGCTGTAGCAAGGTAGCCGGCCAAACCATCAAGCGTAATGCAAACTTAAGTGGCCACTCCTCACTGCTGCCAATCATGGCAGCAGTGAAGTACTGGCCTGCCTTGCACTCCGTTTGCTGGCAGAGAGCAAAAAATAAAATGGTAATAAGATCATTTAATTACCATTTTCTTTTTAAGGAATTCTGTGCAGCAGTGTGGGGGGTGACACTTCTCCGCTCCCGCGGAAACCACTATTGACCAATTGTGTAGTGCAGGAGCATATCCCACACTGACTCTTAAACTGCATCTGTCTGGTTAGAATGTGTCCTGCCCTCACTCCCAGCTTGGGATTGCTAGAGGGCCTGCTCCTTAGTTTGGAGTGAGGAGGCTGGAGCATGCTCCAGTAGTTCACAAGCACACTTTGACTCTTGTGAAGTGCAGGAAACATGTCCATTTTCATTCCATTTTAGAGTTAACATTTGCTGAGTCCATATCCACTGCAGGGGCAATCTTCTATCCTTGGACCAAACTCATACTTGCCAACATTCTCTGACAAAAAAGTGGTCGGAATTTTCAGGGTTCTAAAATGGCAAATGTCACATCACAGGAAATATGTCATAGGCCCTTTGACTTGACGACATTACAGGCAAACTACATCACATGACCTTCAACACGACCATGACCAGATAGAAAATGATGTCATGTAACCTAAGTCATATTGATGGTGCAGACATATTTGTTTTAATGACCCATGTCCCTCATTCTCATCCAAGCCATTACTAATGAGGTGGCTGCCACCTTGCAACAGGAACAATGTAAGAGGATCCGAAAAAATGGAAGCCCCACCAACCCACCCATACTGGGTGCTTTCAGAAGGCTGGCACTTTCTAGCCTCTTCCTGTTTGTGTTTCCTGTTCGCTGAGGTCTTTATAAGGTTATGGAACTCCGAGGTGACTGCAATATCCTTATCATGTACATCCAAAGTAATAGGACACATGGTAACACCATCACCGTTCCCTCAATCTTTTTAAAATGTTGGTGCGTTGCTCTTTCATATGAAAGAGTGAGCATGTTTGCAAACATGAAGAATAAAGATAAAACCTCTAGTGTAAAATTAAATACACCAAAAACCTGTTAGGTATTTGTTGCAAACAGTTCAATACAGGTAAGTTTAAAAAATAAAATAAGCTGCAGGAGCTCGAAATGTGCAAAAACATGCAGAAAGATTCTAGATTTTCTATAATGGTCTTATGAGTGCCAAAAATAAACATGTGCTGTCTGCTTGTCATGGTACCTAGAAAAATAGAACCGAAGAAAGAAAAGCAACATCGTTGCTAAACAGCAGCTTCTGTATGCTCCATAACGTGACCTGCCTTTCAACTTGGTGGCTGGCTCTGGCAACAGGCATTGTGAGGTCACAACCCGACTGTAATAACTTAGAATCGTGGAGTTCTGGCGTCTTTTTTTATAATCGTGACTGGGTGCATCTAATATCTGTTTGCAACAAATAACTAACAGGTTTTTGTGGTGTTTAGTTTTGCACTATAGGTTTTTTTTGTATTCTTCATGTTTGCAGTCATGCTCCCTCTTTCACATGAAAGAGTCATGCACCGAGTGCCATATTTATGAGCCGGTTGTGTCGCACTTGCACCACACAATGTGGTGAATGTGCAACGCAACTCAAAGTGAGATTTATGAAGCCATGTAAGGCTACTTTGTGTGGCCCTGAGTGGCTTCATAAACCTGGAGTAGTGCA